>NC_092707.1:76975733-77301693 GCF_047496885.1 Scyliorhinus torazame
AGCTTAACTTCGGTAGTAGGGAAGATGCTGGAATCTATCATCAAGGAAAAAATAGCGAGGCATCTGGATGGAAATTGTCCCATTGGGCAGACGCAGCTTGGATTCATAAAGGGCAGGTCATGCCTAACTAATTTAGAGGAATTTTTTGAGGACATTACCAGTGAAGTAGATAACGGGGAGCCAATGGATGTGGTATATCTGGATTTCCAGAAAGCTTTTGACAAGGTGCCACACAAAAGGTTGCTGCATAAGATAAAGATGCATGGCATTCAGGGTAAAGTAGTAGCATGGATAGAGGATTGGTTAATTAATAGAAAGCAAAGAGTGGGGATGAATGGGTGTTTCTCTGGTTGGCAATCAGTAGCTAGTGGTGTCCTGTAGGGATCAGTGTTGGGCCCACAATTGTTCACAATTTACATAGATGATTTGGAGTTGGGGACCAAGTGCAATGTGTCCAAGTTTGCAGACGACACTAAGATGAGTGGTAAAGCAAAAAGTGCAGAGGATACCTGAAGTCTGTAGAGGGATTAGGATAGGTTAAGTGAATGGGCTAGGGTCTGGCAGATGGAATACAATGTTGACAAATGTGAGGTTATCCATTTTGGTAGGAATAACAGCAAAAGGGATTATTATTTAAATGCTAAAATATTAAGACACGCTGCTGTGCAGAGAGACCTGGGTGTGCTAGTGCATGAGTCGCAGAAAAGTTGGTTTCCAGGTGCAACAGGTGATTAAGAAGGTAAATGGAGTTTTGTCCTTCATTGCTAGAGGGATGGAGTTTAAGACTAGGGAGGTTATGCTGCAATTGTATAAGATATTAGTGAGGCCACACCTGGAGTATTTGTTCAGTTTTGGTCTCCTTACCTGAGAAAGGACGTACTGGCGCTGGAGGGTGTGCAGAGGAGATTCACTAGGTTAATCCCAGAGTTGAGTGGGTTGGATTATGAGGAGAGGTTGAATAGACTGGGACTGTACGCGTTGGAATTTAGAAGGATGCGGGGGGATCTTATAGAAACATATAAAATTATGAAGGGAATAGATAGGATAGATGCGGGCAGGTTGTTTCCACTGGCGGGTGAAAGCAGAACTAGGGGGCATAGCCTCAAAATAAGGGGAAGTAGATTTAGGACTGAGCTTAGGAGGAACTTCTTCACCCAAAGGGTTGTGAATCTATGGAATTCCTTGCCCAGTGAAGCAGTTGAGGCTCCTTCATTAAATGTTTTTAAGATAAAGATAGATAGTTTTTTGAAGAATAAAGGAATTAAGGGTTTTGGTGTTCGGGCCGGAAAGTGGAGCTGAGTCCACAAAAGATCAGCCATGATCTCATTGAATGGCGGAGCAGGCTCGAGGGGCCAGATGGCCTACTCCTGCTCCTAGTTCTTATGTTCTTATTAAGCTTGTCAAAAGGTACTGTATCTCTGGATTTATGTGGTTTTGTAAACTGCTTAAACTTTGCATGTATGGTTTAATACATTCATTGAGCCAGAAAGACATTTTTACCTATTTATTGTTCTATGAATTTAGCATTTACGTAGAAATGAACCAATGTTGTACCCAATCCTGCCAGTTCCTCAGTGGACAGGTTAGGTTCAAAATGCCCTGAGAAACTCACTAATTCTGCAGTTCTCCAGATATGCTGCTGTAACTTTGGCAGAAGACTGGTGGAATCCCATAGGTGAAATGATGCCATCGGAGCACTTGGTACCATGCATACATGGAGGGAGGAGGGGGGAGCACCCTCGAGCCAAGCAGGGTGCATTTTCCAGTACCATCATGTGCTATCAGGTTCTATTTCACTTTATATTACTCTACATTATTTTTTTACTCTATAATACTCTGTATTAGATTCGCTAACCCTCTGTTTTTGCCAGCCTACTTTGCTCTTTAGGGCCCTTCAAAGTCCCTGCAACCAAAGCAATCTTGTTAACACTGACCCTCCCCCAACATTAATTGCCCAACCCTAATTGCCCCTGAGAAGGTGGTGGTGAGCTGCCTCCTTAACCACGGAGGGCAGTTAGAGACAACCACTTTGTTTTGTGCCTGGAGTCACATGTAGGCCAGACTGGGTAAGGACAACAGATTACCTTCCCTAAAGAACATTAATCAACCATATACTTTTGAATGGCGGTCTGACAGTCACCATTACACGGACAAGTTTTTTTAAATTCCAAAATTATCGAATTAATCGAATTTAAATTCTCCTGGCTGTAGAAATTAGACTAAGTCGTGCCTGGATTAGTTTCTCGTCCATTTGCATAAGCACTGTGCTAATGTCATCCCTAAACAGTTCATAGTCATGATAAAGTGCCTATCTCATCAAAATATCGCAAACTATTTCATAAATTTTAAAACCAGGGGCTGGTTTAGCACACAGGACTAAATCGCTGGCTTTGAAAGCAGACCAAGGCAGGCCAGCAGCACAGTTCAATTCCCGTCCTAGCCTCCCTGAACAGGTGCCAGAATATGGCGACTAGGGGCTTTTCACAGTAACTTCACTTGAAGCCTACTAAGCGATTTTCTTTTTTTTTTTCATTTCAAATGATTGATGTTTTTTAGCATTGGGACTATTTTGCAGGCAAAGGTTAAACACACGTTGTCGGAGCAGGTAAACTGAGCATTACATTTTCGCTATATTGATGATGTAGCTGACCCGAGTGTCCTTGAGACTCACAGTCACACGACAGATATCTGAAACTGATGAAAAAAAAATAGTTGTTGGTATGGTTGAACAAAATTGAGTGCAAAACTTCCTGTTTCTCATATCCCCTACTGAAAAATATAACTTCACACAGCACTTTAACAAAATTAACAGTCAAATTAGAGTGCGCTTATAATTTTACTTAGTACACCAATACAACATGAGCTGAAAGAACAGCTACTTTCAAGAAGAAGAAGAAAAACAAACATATTTTAACAGCAGCTTTCATAATCTGGGAACAGCATGAAGCATTTTACAGGCAATAAATTACTTTTGAAGCGTAGTCATAAATTTTAGTTGCCATAGTCCCAGATGACCATAGGCTGTTTTCCCCTTTGAGGGGGGGAGAACTGACTCGTGGTGATTTAACCTGAGGATCACCACACCTCAGGCAAGAGGTAAGGTTGAGAAGGCGGGGCTTCATGAATAACCTCATAAATACAGCTGAACTGGTCCCATGCTCCTCTATGCACTTCAGCAGTCTGAGCCCGGAGTTAAACTGTTACAAGAAGGAAGCTGAGTTATTGTCTGAAATGTCAACTTCATGCAGTCCTGAACTGAAGTAACTCTAGTGGCTACTTTATTTTTAAAGGAAAATTCTGAGACAATTGCTTGTCCATTAAGATTGCTAATTAATGTGTTATTATTTTCTTATAGTAGTCATATTTGGTGGAATTAATGAGTGTCCTGTATTTTTGTAATGCAGGGAGTAGTCATTCCAGCCAGGACTGGGCTATCCAGTGGCCCACAACAGAAACTGGGAAAGAGAATACTCCTGTAAGCCAAGCAGAACCTGTCCAGTGGCCTGGTTGCCATACCGCACACAGCCCCAAGTTCCCATCAAAATTCATGCAGCAAGACTTCCATTCAGTGCCTGTGCTAGGACCCTCTTGCACATATGCAGATAGACTGACCATTGGAGATCCGATTGGACTTTACCCTACTTTCGAGAGCGGACCAAGTTCTCTGCCACCGTCTCCACGTCAGCGACATGCTACTCATACTCCTCCACGAACCCCTCCTATAGTGACGACAATGACACCTCCGGGAACACCACCAGTGAGGAGAAGGAACAAATTGAAACCACCTGGAACTCCTCCACCAACTTCTCGCAAATTGATTCACCTCATCCCTGGCTTCACTGCACTACACCGAAGTAAATCACATGAGTTCCAGCTAGGAAACCGGGTGGAAGAAACACAAACCCCAAAGTAAGTAAAACACTCTTGATGCATTATAATTTCTCATTGAACTTTATGTCTTGACCATCAACAATGCAGTCTTAATATTAAAACATTTCTACACAAAATGAATGCCAATTGAACTTTATGTCTTGACCATCAACAAGTCCCACAGTCCAAAGACATGCAGGTTAGGTGGATTGGCCGTGCTAAATTGCCCTTAGTGACCAAAAAAGGTGAGGAGGGGTTATTGGGTTACGGGGATAGGGTGGAAGTGAGGGCTTAAGTGGGTCGGTGCAGACTCGATGAGCCGAACGGCCTCCTTCTGCACTGTATGTTCTATAATGCAGTCTTAATATTAAAACATTTCTACACAAAATGAACGCCAGTTATATCTCCCCACAGCTATTTAAAGACAATAGCATAGTGCAGATCTAGTGAATATGTGGATGCTCTATTCATTTAAACAGGCTTCTGTCAAAGTGATTCCTAGCAAACTGTGGCACATTGTAATGCAGTTTGTGAAAAAGGGTGTTTGTAAAATATTGGACCATAGTTGGACCTCAAAAGATATTTGAATTGATTGGACTTTCCCTTGTTCGTTTAAGTTTTAAAATATTTTGTTTGCTGAAACTGGGAGCTAATAGCAGTGAGGGAAATCACGGGCTGGATTCTATGTCGGTGAGGTCTTCCGTTGCGCTGGCAATGCACTGATGCCCGCGGATTTCCCGACGGCGTGGGGGTGCCCACAATGGGAAACTCCATTGGCCGGCTGCACCATAAAACTGGTTTGGCGGGATGGAGAATCCCGCCCCAAATATCTGGAGACTGAGTGAATTGGGACAGCAATCAGATTGAAAGATTGAAGGAGGTATAAATCCGAATTTGTTTTTTTGTATCTTTTCCCACACCTAATGGTGCACAAGGCAGATTTTCATCTGTTCCCGTGGCTAGCTTTTCCTCGTACAGGTTGCTAGTCTGTCACCAGAGACGTATAGCTTGACGTGCACCACTCCACATCATGCGTCGCTGAGCAGGAGTCTCTCCCATTCTTACCACCTGCCATTGGCATGTTGGAAGAATTTTGCAGCCTGATACTCAACGTATTTGGCCGCGTTATGAACACATCTTCTTTGGCCATCAAGCCTTGGGGTGGGACTCGAACCTGGAACGTCTGACTCAGAGGCAGGGGATGCTGGCCACTGAGTCACATGACCTCCCTATAAATTCAAGTAAGTGAATTGAATATCAAATCAAGCAGCGAAAGTAGAGGTAACAAAAAGCTGATTTAGGTGAAATAAGAAGAGGTGAAAAGTAAAGCAATCATTTTGTGTTAAATCTGACACGATTAAAAGCTCCAGCAATTAAAATCTGAAGGAATGAGGCTTTACACTTAGTTTATATTCAGTGCCCGAGAGGTTTACAAATGGTAATTAGTAAGTACTTATCATTCTTTAAAAGCGTATTTAGGTTAGAAATTACTTGCATTAACTTTCTGCAGAAAGTTTAATTCATATCTGCTACTTAACTGTAACACCATTCAATGCATTTCAATGGTTATTCGGATAGAGAGATATCTGGTGGGATTTTCTGTCCCCAGGGCATCTAAAATGCGTTCCCTGATGGGACGGAGAATTGGGTGTTGGGGCAAAATCGGAATCGGCACCTGAACACCATGCTCCGACCCCTCTCTGATGGCATGAACGACTGAAGATGCCGGTGGGAGCATGGAAAGAAATGCAAATGGGTCGTAATGACACATTCGCATTTATTAAGTGGGCCCGGTACCCTATGCTCTGTCGTCCCGTAATTCTCTGGTCCCGGCGACCGGGAATAGTATGACCGAGGTTCGCCTGTGGTCTCAGCAATTGTGAACCTGATGTGGTGGACCTCCTGGTGGGCAGCACACTGTGAGGCCCACCAATCTAGGACCACAATGGTAGAGACTATCTGAGCCCACCCTCCCCCTCGCATGGCAAATCAACCTAAAACCCCCTCTCGTACTGCACAGCAACCCCCACCCCCCCCCGGGTTGCTTGGGTGCCCCTCCACCCCAAGTATCGGGGGTGACCCGATCCACCCCCCTGGACCCCTGTAATAGAGAGACCCCCTCACAGGGACACTTCTTTATCCATTTATTTTTAAAATAAGTTTAGAGTATCCAATTCTTTTCCAATTAAGGAGCTATTTAGCGTGGCTAATTCACCTACCCTGCACATCTTTTTGGGTTGTGGGCTGAGGCCCATGCAGACACAGGGAGAATGTGCGAACTCCACATGGACTCTTTCTCCATTTATATGGGGGTTACTTTAGTGCAAATAGCACAATGTCACATATCCACTATGGTAGTTTTTAAAATAAATTTAGAGTACCCAATTATTTCTTTCCAATTAAAGGGCAATTTAGCGTGGCCAATTCACCTAACCTGCACATCTTTGGTTTGTGGGGCGAAACCCACGCAAACACGGGGAGAATGTGCAAACTCCACACGGACAGTGACCTGGAGCCGGGATCGAACCTGGGACCTCAGTGCCGTGAGGCAGCAGTGCTAACCACTGCATCACGTGCTTACTATGGTAGTGTTGGCCAATCAGTTATAGAAAATATTTAGCTACCTTTTTTTGTTATGAAGTTAAATTGAAGCATATGTGTTCAGAAGCGTACTGGAACTTTTATTGTGTCTGTCTTCATTATTATGATGTTAACAAAATGAGCTTGTCTTCAAAAGTTCTTCATACAGGTCCTGGAATTCAATGTCATTGATTAAAAGGACTGTATAAATTTTGATTTGGATGCTCATCTCTGATTCTTTAAATTAGTAATACCATTATTATACTTTCTCTTTCATTAAGCCTAATTATGACCTTTCACAATAGGCTCCTCTCAATTGGTATATTTTACCTCATAGGGCATAATCTCCCAGCCCTTTCATGTGGCGAGGTGCCTTGCTTGTCATAAGCATCTATCAGAAAATTGCAGGTTAGCTTCCCATTGTTTTCCACTCATGGCAGGAAAGATTTGAAATGTCAGTGTCTATGTCTATTTGCTTTGCCGTCTATTCGCTTTCTGGAATTTTTACTGAGCAAAATCATATTGAGAGATAATTAACACAGTCCTGTGGAACACAGTGTAATATCTGAATCAACAATTATAATGTGGGCACCGAAGTTAATGGGTTCTAATCCAGTCTTCAGATAACAACATTTACATTCACAGATTCCTTTTTTTTAAAAATGGGCTTATTATTAATATAATAAAGAATGCATCTTCAGTGCACATTGTATTCAAAGAATGCACAGCTCCTGAGCTCTGATGATAGATTTTCAACTGTAGAAACATCTCGGTTTCAGAATATTTATTGCCAATATTTCTCAACAAAACTGACTTTCTGTGCATTTCTAATGTTACAAGAAAGATTTGTGGAATGCTCAGAACTATTTTTTTTAATGAATTTGTTTCATGTTACCTAGTGCAAATTATAATCATGTTACATTTTTGACATTGATACAGCAATATGGAATGCGATTCTTGTAGCTGGGGTGATTTTGGATCAATGTAGATTTTTAACATAGTTTGCAAAGTCTGTTTATCATCATTCTTGCTGTTTCCACGTCTCACCCTAAAATATGGAAGAAATATTTGCAACAATTGACCTGTTTGTCATTGCAGGGTGTGGTCATTGCAATAGCTTGGATTTGATAGTTGAAGACATATCCAAGCATAAATGGAAATGGCATTATGATCCTTAGGGACTGCAGGAGGAATATTACTGTGCAGGACAGGGCCACTTTAGAGAGAAACAATGCTCCTGAAGATAGTAAGTCACTTGAAAAGTCAAGTTAAAGCAGTTTTGAATGAGGTTGACGTTAAAAATACAAAAGTGTCTGGAAATAGTAAAGTGGATTATGTAAGAAAAATCAAATAAATAAAACACAGAAAATGAAGCAGATATGATAGAAAACAGAATAAAATACAACCTGTCAAACATATTGATAAAAAGATAGCAAGAGCCTTATCCCCCATTAAATGGCTCCATCCACAACCAAAGAGCAATGAAGGGCCTTATTGGCAAGATGTGCAAATTTTGAATGTAATGATGCACCAAGAAATAGGCAGGATAATGACCTCAACCAACAGCGCCTAGGGAAGCAGGGAATGCATAAAAGGCTAAAGGTGGAGATACCCAGAGTTCTCAAGGTGTTGAAGCATAGAAGAACCTTCATAGATAGAGAGGGTGGACGCCATGGAAGGATTCAAACATAGAGATGGAAATTTAAAAATTGAGACATTGGCACCAAGAGCCAATGTCAGTGAGTGCAGGGATGATTGATAAACTACATTAAACTAAATGTAAAACTTGGAAAAGATAGAAAGAATTAAAGGGAAATTGGTGCAAAAATATTGAAGTATGGGGATACAATGTCTGAAAACCAGACATTTTTCTCTTGGGAGTTCTGGGCACTTCTCCAGGAACAGAGTAAGTGTGGGAATGAAGAGGCCATTCTCGGGCTAATACCGAAGGATTGAATCAGTAAGAGTTGTGCACACACTGGTCAGTGTGGTTAAAACAGCTACAGAAACTTTATATTGTGTGGGGTGCCATCTACACAAAGCAGCAAACACAAGGTACAAGAATCAGAAAAGTGTTATTTTCTCAAACATAGAGCCGTAAAAGGATCTTGCATACTGCTTTAAGAATGTGGCTTCAATGATGTGAACGTCAGACCAGCAAGGCATTCAGAAAGGTTCAGGGGCTGGATTCTACGGTTCCCCATCCACATCTACTCAGGGCGCATCATTCCTGGTGGCAGGATTTTGTCTTCCCGCCGCTTGTCAATGGTATTTCCCATTGAAGCCACTGCACGCCGCTGGGAAACCCACAGTGCACTATCGGCGGGAAAAGTGAATCGCAACAGCTGGAGATTTCAGGCCCATGAATGAAATCCGCACCCCAAGCAACACAATGTTCATATATAAATTCAGGTGGTTGTATCTGTTCAGTGGTTTGCTGCTAAAGCTGTACTGGTCAAAATTCTAGCCCATTTGCCCATTAAAATGGAGACGGAGGGATGTCTCCCCCCCCCCCCCCCCCCCCCACCCCCCCGCCCCCCTTTTCCGTCAGGCAGGAATTGCGATGGGATTGAACATGGCAATGGGCTTCCCCAAACAGCTTTTGTGCGTCGGGATTTCCCATTCTGATTGTCTCTGCTCTCCAGCAATGATGTAATCGGGTTCCCACCATGAAAGATCGGGAACCCCATGACCATGCATTTTGATATCATTAGCAGCCTCCCCCCCCCCTATTATCCACCCATGTTAGGATTTTCCCATCTGTGGGAGCTCTTTCTTATTTTTCTTTCTTTCTGATTTTTCCGCCCTTTAAAGCCAAGGTTGTTGGCAGGGCGGGCTCATTCAGATCCCCTCTCATTGGCTTGTTATAGTGGGACTTGCCTCTAGGGCGGCATGGTAGCACCGTGTGTACCACTGTTGCTTCACAGCTCCAGGGACCCATGTTTGATTACTGGTTTGGGGCACTGTCTGTGCAGAGTCTGCATGTTCTTCCGGTTTCCTCCCACAAGTCCCGAAAGACGTGGGGCAGGATTCTCTGTGACATCGTGGCGAAATCGCGAAACGCGATCTGCCGGAGAATCGGCTCGGATGCCGAAATCGGGATTGACGCCGGTTTCGCGCTGAATCAGAGTTCTCCGGACCCCCAACTTGCCGAAATCACGGGGCCCGCTGCACAGCCCGGAAGTACAGTATGCATCTCATTATCTACCCTGACGACCGATTCTGCGAGGCCTCAGCGATTCTGCGCTTCGGATGGGCCGATTTCCTGACGGTGCGTTTCTAACCACCTTTTAAACAAACCAAGCGCCATTAGGGTCGGGGCTTGGGCCTAGGTAGGGTTCTGTTTCCAAGGGTCGGTGCAGGCTCGATGGGCACTGTAGAGATTCTATAATTCTCTGAAATATGGCGGGAAAAACCGGCGGTGGAGCTGGCGGGCTATACATTGTTTTACCTTCCTGAGTTAACGTGTAGGGCAGAATTGTCCCATATTTTTTCTCAGTGTCAGTCACGGTGAGAAAATGGGGGAGGATCCCACCAGCATCGGGTAAACTCAACGAGCGGGATTCTCCGGTCTGCCAGCCACGTTTTCAAGCATAGCGCAGCCCCGCCGGCAGCGCGATTCTCCGTTCCCGCAGCCTGCCAATGGGGTTTCCCATTATGCCCACCCCATGCCGTCGGGAAACCCGTGGCTGTGGGTGCGCTGCCGGCGTACTGGAGCATCCTGCCGACAGAGAATTCTACTGAACCTATATTCAACCTCTTTAACAATTCTCCCCCACATGATGGCCTCCCTCTGATTCTCCTGCCCTGGGAAAACCTAATCTCTGTACTCAGTGGGGTACTCCTTTTAAAAGTCTCCCAAGCACTTGTTCCAAGTTCAGTCAGAGTGATGGCTGCCAGGAAGACAGAACCATATTTCACAGAGGGAGCCCTCATCAAACTTCTGGATGGTGTTGAAAAAAGGTGTGACAGCCTACACCCATGATCGGCCAGACATCCAACAAGCAAGGTGTAGCGCACAAAGACTCCATGAGACGAATATAGTGAAGTCGATGAGGCTTTATTAAGCGTGTCTGTTCCCCAGCAGCTCGATAGTAAACTGGCCTGCGGGGGAAGACACCGGCTTCTTATACTCCGCCTTCAGGGCGGAGCTTGAGGTCAACGGCCAACCAGGACCCGGGATCTGTCAGCCAATGACATTAGGGCTTCCAGTCCCACATGACCCCCAATACATACTACCACATTCACCCCTTGTCAAAAATGAACCCGGCGGGGTGATGCTTCGTATGGTGGTAAGGGTTTACAGGGCTGGTCCTGGGAGGATAGAACATTCACATGGTAGTACAGTATTGGACAGTTTTGTCCTGTTGCAACTATTTACAGAGGGTATAGGAAAAAAAAAAAATGTTCTTTGAACAGTCCATCTTTGTTTTACATCGACGCCACGAGTCGGTCGGGCGGTCTGGTCGTCCGTGTCGATCGCCTCGGCCCCGGCGGTGGTGCTGGTGCTTGTACCAGTGTTGTCGCCTCCAGGAGCCGTACGGTTTCAGCTGTCGGTGCAAAGGGGAGGGGGACTGATCCTCCTGGGAAGGGGGCGGTCGCGGGGTGCGGCGGTGGCAGGAAGGGGGGCGGTTGGGTTGATGGTGTCGGGGGGGTGTGCGTGGTGCCGGCGGGCGCCAGATCCCGCAGGGAGACCGTGTCCTGTCGGCCGTCGGGGTACTCCACGTAGGCGTACTGGGGGTTTGCGTGGAGGAGGTGAACCCTTTCGACCAACGGGTCCGCCTTATGTGCCCGCACATGCTTTCGGAGCAAGATGGGTCCTGGGGCCGCCAGCCAGGTCGGCAGCGACGTTCCAGAGGAGGACTTCCTAGGGAAGACAAGGAGATGCTCGTGAGGCATTTGATTAGTGCTTGTACATAATAACGACCGGATGGAATGGAGAGCGTCCGGGAGGACCTCCTGCCACCGTGAAACTGGGAGATCCCTGGACCGTAGGGCCAGTAGGACGGCCTTCCAGACCATGCCGTTCTCCCTTTCTACTTGCCCGTTCCCCCGGGGGTTGTAGCTGGTCGTCCTGCTTGAGGCTATGCCCTTGCTGAGCAGGAACTGGCGCAGCTCGTCACTCATGAAAGAGGACCCCCTGTCGCTGTGGACGTATGCGGGGTAACCGAACAGTGTGAAGATGCTGTTCAGGGCTTTAATGACTGTGGCCGCGGTCATGTCGGAGCAGGGAATGGCAAAAGGGAAGCGGGAGTATTCGTCCACTACATTAAGAAAATATGCGTTGCGGTCGGTGGAGGGGAGGGGCCCTTTGAAATCGAGACTGAGGCGTTCAAAGGGGCGGGAAGCCTTAATCAGGTGCGCTCCATCTGGCCTGAAAAAATGCGGCTTGCATTCCGCGCAGATGTGGCAGTCCCTTGTGACTGTACGGACCTCTTCTAAAGAGTATGGGAGATTGCGGGACTTGATGAAGTGGTAAAACCGAGTGACCCCCGGGTGGCAGAGGTCCTCGTGGAGGGTTTGGAGGCGGTCAATTTGTGCGTTGGCACATGTGCCGCGGGATAGGGCATCGGACGGCTCGTTCAGCTTTCCGGGCCGGTACAAGATCTCATAGTTGAAGGTGGAGAGCTCGATCCTCCACCTTAAGATCTTGTCATTTTTAATTTTGCCCCGCTGTGCATTATCGAACATGAAAGCTACCGACCGTTGGTCAGTGAGGAGAGTGAATCTCCTGCCGGCCAGGTAATGCCTCCAATGTCGCACAGCTTCCACTATGGCTTGGGCTTCCTTTTCCACTGAGGAGTGGCGGATTTCTGAGGCGTGGAGGGTTCGGGAGAAAAAGGCCTCGGGTCTGCCCACTTGGTCAAGGGTGGCCGCTAGATCTACGTCGGAGGCGTCGCTCTCGACCTGGAAGGGGAGGGACTCGTCGATGGCGCGCATCGTGGCCTTTGCGATGTCCGCTTTGATGCGGCTGAAGGCCTGGCAAGCCTCTGTCGACAGAGGGAAGGTCATGGTCTGTATTAGGGGGCGGGCCTTGTCTGCGTACTGGGGGACCCACTGGGCGTAGTACGAAAAGAACCCCAGGCAGCGTTTCAGGGCTTTTGGGCAGTGCGGGAGGGGAAATTCCATGAGTGCGCGCATACGTTCGGGGTCGGGGCCTATTATCCCATTGCGTACTATGTAGCCCAGAATGGCTAGCCGGACGGTGCTAAAAACGCACTTGTCCTCGTTGTACGTGAGGTTCAAGGCTTTGGCGGTCTGGAGGAATTTTTGGAGGTTGGCGTCGTGGTCCTGCTGATCGTGGCCGCAGATGGTTACATTGTCGAGATACGGGAACGTGGCCCGTAACCCATGTTGATCAACCATCCGGTCCATCTCCCGTTGGAAGACCGAGACCCCGTTTGTGACGCCAAAAGGGACCCGTAGGAAATGGTATAATCGCCCGTCTGCCTCGAAAGCTGTGTACTTGCGGTCACTTGGGCGGATGGGGAGCTGATGGTAGGCGGACTTGAGGTCCACGGTGGAGAAGACTTTATACTGGGCAATCCGATTGACCATGTCGGATATGCGGGGGAGAGGGTACGCATCTAGTTGTGTGTACCTGTTGATGGTCTGGCTATAGTCAATGACCATCCTTTGTTTCTCCCCTGTCTTCACTACTACCACCTGCGCTCTCCAGGGACTATTGCTGGCCTGGATTATGCCCTCCTTTAGTAGCCGCTGGAATTCGGACCGAATGAAGGTCCGGTCCTGGGCGCTGTACCGTCTGCTCCTAGTGGCGACGGGTTTGCAATCCGGGGTGAGGTTCGCAAACAAGGACGGGGGTTGCACCTTGAAGGTAGCGAGGCCGCAGATAGTGAATGGGGGTATGGGGCCGCCAAATTTAAACGTAAGGCTCTGTAGAATACATTGGAAATCTAATCCCAGCAAGGTGGGGGCACAGAGTTGGGGAAGGACGTTAAGTTTGTAGTTTTTGAACTCCCTCCCCTGCACCGTTAGGGTAACTATGCAGAATCCCTGGATCTGTACGGAGTGGGATCCTGCAGCTAGGCAAATCTTTTGTGCGCTGGGATAAGTGGTCAAGGAACAGCGTCTTACCGTGTCGGGGTGTATAAAGCTTTCCGTGCTCCCGGAGTCGACTAGGCATGGCGTCTCGTGGCCGTTAATTAGGACCGTTGTCGTCGTCATCTGGAGTGTCCGGGGCCGAGCCTGATTGAGCGTAACCGAAGCGAGCCGTGGTTGTAGTAGTGGGGTGGGGTCCGTTGTTGCCGTCCAAGATGGTGTCGGGGATGGACAAAATGGCCACCTCCATACATCACACGTGGCTGGGGGGTCACAAGATGGCGGCGGGGGTGGACAAAATGGCCGCCCCCATGCGTCGTACAGGTCGGGGGCGGTCCAAGATGGCGGTGCCACTCCTCCCCTCGTGGTGGTCGGGACCCAAAATGGCGGCGTCTGCGGGTCGCACATGGTGTGCTGGGGGGTCTGGGAGCGCTAGGACCGCGAGCGCTAGGACCGCGCGGAGCTCCCTCATCGCGAGCGCTAGGACCGCGAGCGCTAGGACCGCGCGGAGCTCCCTCACCGCGAGCGCTAGGACCGCGAGCGCTAGGACCGCGCGGAGCTCCCTCACGGCGAGCGCTAGGACCGCGAGCGCGCGGAGCTCCCTCACCGGGGACAGCGGTGGTCGGGGCCCAAGTCGGCGGCGCCGGCGGGTCAGGCGTGAGGCCGCGAGTGCAAGGAGTGCGAGGAGCTCCCTCACCGGGGACAGCGGTGGTCGGGGTCCAAGTAGGTGGCGCCGGCGGGTCAGGCATGGGGCGCGGGACGGGGGTGAGGGTGGCGTTAGGGACGCGAAAAACCCCCTCCTCTCCGTGGAGAGTGTTGACCGGGACCCAAAGCGGTAGCGCCGGCGGCGGGTCGTACATGGACTGCGGGAAGGGGGGTTGGGGAGCGTAGGCGGCGTGCAGGGCTCCCAGTTCTCCCGGGACCGCGGTGGTCGGGAACCAGAGCGGCTGCGCCTGCGGGTCGCACATGGCGTGCTGGGGGGGTTGGGACGCATAGACTGCTTGTAGGGCTCCCTGTGGCCCCGGGACGGCGGTGACCTCGCGGGATCGGCACACCACCGCATAAAGGCCCTTTTTCCCGCAGCTTTTGCAGATGGCTGCGCGGGCCGGACAGCGCTGTCGGGGGTATTTCGCCTGGCCGCAGAAATAACAGCGGGCGCCCCCGGTGCGACTCGGCGTTTGGACTGCGCAAGCCTGTGGGGTGTCCGGGGGGGGGGGGGGGGGTAGGGGGTTTGCCGCGACGGGTACGTACGGGTCCCAATGGCCTGCTGCGCGGTCGGGGCCCTGGGCGCGGGTATTACGCGCGGCCACGTCTCGGGAGGCTGCTAGGGCCCGTGCCTCTGAGAGTCCTAGCGACTCTTTTTCTAGGAGTCTTTGGCGGATTTGGGAGGATTGCATACCTGCCACAAAAGCGTCGCGCATTAACATGTCCGTGTGTTCGTTTGCATTCACCAACGGGCAGCTGCAGGCTCGTCCCAAAATCAGCAGCGCGGCGTAGAACTCGTCCATCGATTCTCCGGGAGCTTGCCGTCTTGTCGCGAGCTGGTAGCGAGCGTAGATTTGGTTAACTGGGCGAACGTAGAGACTTCTGAGTGCTGCGAACGCCATCTGGAAATTGTCGGTGTCTTCAATGAGGGTGAAAATCTCCGTGCTCACCCTCGAGTGCAGGACCTGCAGTTTTTGTTCGTCTGAGACTCGGCCGGTGGTCGTTCTGATGTAGGCCTCGAAGCAAGTCTGCCAGTGTTTGAAGGCTGCTGCCGCATTCACTGCGTGGGGGCTGATCCTCAGGCATTCTGAATGATCCTGAGCTCCATCGTTCTTTTTCGGCACGCTTAATAAATTGTAGCGCACAAAGACTCCATGAGACGAATATAGTGAAGTCGATGAGGCTTTATTAAGCGTGTCTGTTCCCCAGCAGCTCGATAGTAAACTGGCCTGCGGGGGAAGACACCGGCTTCTTATACTCCGCCTTCAGGGCGGAGCTTGAGGTCAACGGCCAACCAGGACCCGGGATCTGTCAGCCAATGACATTAGGGCTTCCAGTCCCACATGACCCCCAATAGATACTACCACACAAGGTCACCAATCTTGCCTGGAAGGCTGTGGCCGCGATAGTGAATGCCAGCTCGCTCCGTGACAGGCCAGATGCTCCCCCTTTACAAATGTAGTATTTGGCACACTTTGCATCACAAGTAAACACACACCTTAAGGTATCTCTCAGCACTTAATAAACAAGCATGACTGATTTAAATTTCATCCTCTTTAATTTTCCATATTTAGCTTCGAGTTCCATTTTCCCATTAATTTTATACTAAGCATTCCCAATTGTGTCTTTATTGAAGAAATGGAACTATTCTCGCAATAATAATACAAGACGGCTAGAAACACTTTCCTTATGGACCACCTCATAAACTGACAGCATCATGCTGTGCAACGCAAGTCCATTAGAGTGGATTGATCCAATAAAGACCTTATGAGTCACAATCCACATAAGTTACAAATTCATAAAAGTGGAAAATGAGGCGAATACATTAAAAAAAAAGCTACAAGTTCACTGGGCCGAATTTTCTGAAAAAATTACAAATGTAATTTCCAGCGTGAAAATCGGTGTGATTCCCACCGGGTCGGTGGTGCGATTTATACTGCAATTTTCAGGCACTTGGAAACAGAGTTTCCCCCCACATGAAAAACGCCACACCTTAGGCGCAAAACGTCTGATTTCTACACCCCGGGGGGGTCATCTAAGCACTGTATTTAAATTTCTCCACAGCACTTGCTCTCATTCAAACCAGGAGGTTGGCAGTTAGAAAACCAGATCCTAGACTTACGGAGGGGGCCCTCAGCCATTTGCTTGATGCCGTGTGGGAGAGGTGGGCTACAATATATCCTTAGGCTGGCAGGAAGCCTTTCAGGTAGGTGGCGAATCCCACCTGGGAAATGATGGCAGAACTGGTCAGTGCCAGCCTGACCAAGAGTTTAGGTGTGCAATGCAGAAAAAAGATGAATAACCTGCTCCAATCAGCCAGGATAAGTGCTCCTTGCCTCCCATCTGCACTCCACACTTCCGTCACCCCCGGAATCTCACCTCGATCACACATGCTGCCAACCCGCAGGGCCCCAGGAGCCGACCTCCCACCAGCATCTCCCCCCCCCCCCCCCCCCCCCCCCCAACACTCCTCATCAGAACCCTTGCCTGCTCAGGCCAAGCATCCAGCTCACATTATTCCCTGTTGCGTCCCTTCAGGAGAAGATCGCCCACAACACCACAAGTGACAGAAAACGGGCGGTGGGATGCCCGAGCTGAGGGTCCTCACTCCGTACAAGGAGAGAGCCATGGAGCTCTCTAGCGTGGACAAGGGATTGATGAAGAAGGGGAAAACAGAATATGAAAGTAAGCTAGCGGAACATTAAAAACTGACTAAAAGTTTTGATCGGTATTTAAAGAGAAAAAGACTGACAAAAATGAATGTAGGCCCCTTACAGTCAGGAATGGGGGAATTCAAAACGGGGAACAAAGAAATTCGTACTTTGCTTCTGTTTTCACAAAGGAAGACATGAATAATGTACCAGAAGTTCTGAGAAATACAAGTTTTAGTGAGGAACTGAAGGAAATCAATATTAGTAGAGAAATGGTTTGGGAGAAATTAATGGGATTGAAGGCGGATAAATCTCCAGGGCCTGATGACCTTCATCCCAGAGCACTTAAAGAAGTTGCCCTAGAAATAGTAGATCCATTTGTGGTCGTTTTCCAAAATTCTTTGGACTCTGGAATTGTTTCTACTGATTGGAGGGTAACTAATATAAGCCCACTATTCAAAAAGGGAGGTAGAGAGAAAACAGGGAACTCTGGTCTAGTGAACCTAACATCGGTAGTCGGGGGGCCCTGGGTGGCTGGGCTTTGGGCAGGGTGGTACTCTGGCACCCCTGATGCTAATTGGGCACCTTGGCATTGGTTCTGGGGTGGAGTTTTGCTGGTGCCCGGGATCGGGTGCCCTGCCCTTATTAGGTGGGGTGTGGCGGGGGCTTGATGACCCCCTTATAGGTAAGTTGGTTGGTTGAGAGATCAGGGCAGGAAATGGGGCTAAGTGCAGCCTCGGTGGCATGTTCCCCAATGAGGCCCCATAATGAAACAGAGTCCCGTTCATTAGTGGGGTCTTTCTCAATGACCGGCTAAACGCGCTCGACATGGGACTCTGTTTTATTTCCACTAAATCGTCCCCAATAACAGGAGAAAATTCAGATAAAAAATTGTTATAGTATCAATCAAGTAGTAGCAAGAAAGATTAAGATGCAGATCAGGTTGAAATCTAGGAATGGAAAATGTCAAATTGTCTGATGGCAGCATTTTCTTTGTCCAGGAGTGTTACAGAGGTGCTAACCTTGGGTATTGTGTGCAGTCTTGGTCTCCTAGTTTGAGGAAGACATTCTTGCTATTGAGGGTGTCCAGCGAAGGTTCACCAGACTAATTCCCGGATGGCAGGACTGACATATGAAGAAAGACTGGATCCACTAGATTCATACTCACTGGAGTTTAGAAGAATGAGAGGGGATCTCATAGAAACATATAAAATCCTGATGGGACTGGACAGGCTGGATGCGGGAAGAATGTTCCCGATGTTGGGGATGTCCAGAACTAGGGGTCACAGCTTAAGAATAAGGGGTAAACCATTCGGGACTGATATGAGGAGGAACTTCTCTCAGAGAGTTGTGAACTTGTGGAATTCGCTACAAGAGAGCTGTGGGGCCAGTTCATTGGACATATTCAAAAGGTAGCTGGACGTGGCCCTTGCAGCTAAGTGGGTCAAGGGGTATGGAGAGAAAGCGGGAGTAGGATCCTGAATTTGCATTATCAGCCATGATCATATTGAATGGTGGTGCAGGCTCGAATGGCCTACTCCTGCACCTATTTTCTGTGTTTCTATGTTTTTCTATGTTTCTAACTGAGTGTGGTGTCAGTGTTTAACTTCTGAACTCTTAAGTATGAGTTGGCCTTGAGCAAGAGTGAAAACAAAACTTGCTGGAGGTAGTTCCATTTGAGATCAAATGCGATGAAAAGACAGCGTTGCAAAAATTTGATTTGAAATTTAAAGATGGGAGAAATTGTGGGCTGGTTTCTCCGCTGTCGCGATTCTCAGTTACGCCATCAGCAGACTGATGCCCAGGAATTTCCCGGCGGCGTGGGGCTGCCCACAATGGGAAACCCATTGGCCAGCTGGCGGGACGGAGAATCCAGGCGGGGGCGGGCCGCACCAGAAAACTGGAGCGACGGGACAGAGAATCCCGCCCTGTGTCTTTGATGAATTAAAACAATTATGCGGGCGGGATGGATAATTTGATGGTTCAGCAAGAGTCTGTTGACTTTGGGCATGAATTCCTGGCACTGCGGCAGGAAAATCCCTCCCATTGCTATCAGTTTGTCTTTCTCTAATTAATTGGTACTACGAGATTGAAATTAAAATATTCGCATATAGAATTACATCAAATATACATTACGCAATTAGGCCATTTGTCTCAACCAGTTGATGCTGCCGTTTATGTTCTATCCTGCTGCCTCTGTGCATCGGTGCTGGAGGAAGTGAATGTTTGGGAATGGGGTGCCAATCATGTGGGCTGCTTTGGCCTGGATGATGTCAACCTACTTGAATGTTTTTGGAGCAGCAATTATCAAGGCAAGGGGAGAGTATTCCATCACACTCCTAACTTGTGCCCCGTAGATGGTGAACAAGCTTTGGGAGGCAGTGGATGAGTTAGTCGCCACAGAATTCCTAGCCTCTGACCTGCTCTTGTAGTAGCCATAATATTTATATGCTAGCCCAGTTAAGTTTCTGGTAATGGTAACTCCCAGGATATTGATAGTGGGAGATTCAGCGATGGTAATGCCATTGAATGTCAAGGGGCAATGGTTAGATTTTCTATTTTGGAAATGGTCTTTGCCTGGCATTTGTGTGGCAAAAATGTTACTTGTCACTTGTCAAGTCAAGTCTCGATATTGTCCAGGTCACGCTGCATTTGGACATGGACTGCTTCATTATCTGAGGAGTCGCGAATGGTGCTGAACATTGTGCAGTCATGAGTATGCAGTCAGTCATGAGTGTGCAGTCATCAGTGAACATCCTCACTTCTGACCTTATGATGGAGGGCAGGTCATTGATGAAGCACCTGAAGATGGTTGAGCCTAGGATGCTACCCTGAGGAACTCCTGCAGTGAAACCCTGGAACTGAGATGATTGAGCTTCAACAACCACAACCATCTTCCTTTGCACTAGGTATGACTCCAACCAGGCAGGGTTTTCTCTGGATTCCCATTGGCTCCAGTTTAGCTAGGATTCCTGGGTGCCGCACTTGGTCAAATGCTGCCTTGATGTCAAGCGCAGTCACTTCACCTCACCTCTGAAATTCAGTTCTTCTGTCCATTTTAAAACTAAGGCTGTGTGGCCCTGGCAGAACCCAACTGCACATCAATGCGCAGGTTATTGCTGAGAAAATGCTGTTTGAAAGCACTGTTGATGATCCCTTTTATCACTTTACTGATGATGGAGAGTAGACTGATAGCGAGGTATTTGGCCGGTTTGGATTTGTGCTGTTTCTTGTGTCCAGGACATGGCTGGGCAATTTTCCACATTGCTGGATAGATGCCAGTGTTGGACTGTACTGGAACAGCTTGGCTAGGAGCACAGCAAAATCTGAAGCAGAAGTCTTCAGTACTATTGCCAGAGCCTTTGCAGTATCTAATGTCAGCTGTTTCTTGATATCATGTGTGGTGAATCGAATTGGCTGAAGACTGGCATCTGTGGTGCTGGAGACCTCCGGAAGAGGCCTAGATGGATCATCCACTTAGAACTTCTGGCTGAAGTTTTTTGTGATTGCTGCAGCTTTATGTTTTGCACTGATGTCCTGGCTCCCCCATCATTAAAAATGTGGATATGTGCAGTGAGTTGTTTAATTGCTGATCACATTTCGATTCTTACTTGCCTCATTCATTCCCCAAACCTCAAAATACTTTCTTTCCTCCTTCTCCACTTTTTCTTCTACATTCCACAGGATTAAGTATTAAGTAAACCGTAGCTAGGGCAGCACGGTGGCACAGTGGGTTAGCCCTGCAGCCTCATGGCGCCGAGGTCCCAGGTTCGATCCCGGCTCTGGGTCACTGTCTGTGTGGAGTTTGCACATTCTCCCCGTGTTGGCGTGGGTTTTGCCCCCACAACCCAAGGATGTGCAGGCTAGGTGGATTGGCAATGCTAAATTGCCCCTTAATTGGAAAAAATGAATTGGGTACACTAAATTTATTAAAAAAAGAAGAAAAGAAAAAGTAAACCGTAGCTGATTTATCCTTTTCCACAGGATCCATACAATGCAGAAGGAGGCCTTCAGTCCATCAAGTCTGCAACAGTCCCACAAAAGAGTACCCTACATAAGCCCATTCCCCTGCACTATTCCTGTAACCCAGCACATTAATCATGGCCAATCTACCTAACCTGCACATCTTTGGACTGTGGGAGGAAACAGGAGCACCCGGAGAAAACCCACGCAGGTGCAGGGAGAATGTGCAAACTTCACACAGACTGTCGCTCAAGGCTGAAATTGAACCCGGATCCCTGACACTGTGAAGCAGTAGTGCCACCGTCACTCTTTTATGTGTTCCTGCAATATGGGTATGGTAGTCATTTAAAACAACAAGGGGATTCTTCTGCCCTGCCATTGCATGATTCTGGAAGGATGTCTTCTGTAAAATGCTATAATCCTGTGAAATCATTTCTCAATTGGCAGTATTGATCGATTATGACTGGTGGCAGACCACCATGAGAAGAGGAAATATGATGCCATAATTATTTATACACTCAAGTATCATAAACTATGTTGCTACAGCCAAATAAAACAAATCTGATTTTCTGTTATGCTACATTACCTCAGACAGGAAGGAGAGATTTCAGGCATCCCTGATTTAGATAAATGTGCATAATTTTTTTTGAATTAAATTAATGTAGGAGTCCTTTTTTTTGTTGAAGTGGAATGTGCACTTTTCATTAAACTTTCACTCAGTAAATTGAAGTTTGTCAAAAGTGGCACTGGAATATTTTTTCTCTTTTTATATAGCGGCACCCTGTTCACAATGCAAATCGGTAAGTTTAGATTGGAACGTGGCCAGAGTTCTATTTGGTTGAAATGCCTGTCAAAATTCGGATAGCCAGCTAGTGAAGAACAGAATAATTGAGTGCAGCTTTTTAATTCTCATACACGTTTATGGTTTTTAAAAAAGTAGTTCCATTATTCCAGCGGTAGCAAAACTGTATAAACTTGTCATGATAGCCACATCAACATATCATGGTGCAATCACACACACACTGATGGACAGGCAGTTGGACCAACCAGCATACACATAACATCGCAGCCAATCACCAGTGAGAGCACACGCACTATAAAACAGGGAACACCACAGTTCCCACTCATTCTACCAGGAGATAGCTCAGAGCACAGAGCTCACAGCGCACCACTCAGACATAGACCATGTGCTGAGTGCCTCACCAAGATAATGATAGGGCTGGGTCCACAGGTCAGCTGGTGAAGCACGTACCCAAGCCAGTAGTTAGTTGTTACCGTTGTTTGGACAATAAAACAGAGTTGTACCATCTACAGCCGTGTTGGATCATTTGTGCATCAGAACACCCAACACAACAAAACTGTCAAAAGAAAATGTAACTCCAAGAGACAATTATTTACGGAGAATATTAACCATCAATGCTCTGGATCTCTGCCCTAGTCAGGGCCTTGGCTTCTTAGTGCAGCACTCACCAGTCATGTTCAGGCTTGTCCTGATGCCCATCTCCTGGCTGCAGTCCTGCTCCCATCTCTCCACGAGGCTACTCCGAGTCAGTGGTATTGCCAGTCAGTCTGGCTAGGTCCCAATTTCCTTCCTGGTTCCTTTGCCACACTGCTGCTCTCTTGCAAGCTTTTATTTACAGGGACACAAATTGCATACTGTGCTTTCCAACAAAAAACACTCTTTCAGCCTGCATCTTTTTACGAGGAAGCATATGTGCAAACTCAGGGTATACCCACTATGTGCAGTTAACACCCAATCAATTAACAGCCCTCAGCACTCACCTCATTTACCTTCCTCGATGGCCGGGAGAGGTATCTAGTCATTTTTATGCAAGCACCTGCAAATGATGCAGCAACTATATAATTTCTGCCCAAGTGCATGTTCGTGGTTGTCTAAAACGCATGCCTTTATTAGACACTCTCGAAAAACAAATTCGAAGAGCATTTGGGCAATGGATTTCAGCCTTTATTTTTTAAAAATGTATTTTATTCCAGACATGTGCAAAAAAACAGTAACATATACAACAACAAACTCCACAACCTCACGGTCCACAGTTTGTACAATTTTTCCCCTTTTTACCCCTAGCCCTCCCCCTCCCCATCCCCCACGACAAACAGTTCCTCAAACATTGTCATGGACAACCCCACCATGTCTCAAAGCCCTCTGCTGATACCCTCAATTCAAATTTGATCTTTTCCAACCGAAGACATATAGGTCCCCCAGCCAAACCGCCACTCCGGCGGTGTATCCAACCTCCAAATTCAGCAAGATCCTTCGCCGGAAAATTAGACAGGTGGAGGCCACGACATCGGCCCCTTCTCCTCCAGCAGCTTCGGCATTTCCGATACCCCAAAGATCTCTACAATTTTAGATCGCGTACCAAAGGCCACTTCCCAGTATCTCTCCAGCTTCTCGCAACCCCAGAACATGTGTGCGTGATATGCAGACACTTCTCACACTCATCGGCTACCCCTTGAAAGAACCCACTCATCCTCGCCCAGGTCATATGCACCCTATGCACCACCTTGAACTGAATCAAGCTCATCCTTGTGCAGGAGGAGGTTGAATTCACCCTGCGCATCGTCTCACACCATAGTCCCCAGCCTATTTCCCCCCCCCCCCCCCAACTCCTCTTCACATTTGTGCTTGATCTTCATCACTTGAGCACTTGCAACCCCCGCTCCCCCAAATATCTTACCCTCTCCTGACTCATTCGGGAGCAGCAGTTGCTCCAATATGGTATACACCGGCAAACTGGGAAACATCCTCCACTCCTTTCTTGCAAAGTCCCTCACCTGTATGTATCTAAACGTCAAACGTCTCCCACAACTCATCCAAACCTGCAAATTTCCCTTCCAGATACAAGTCCCTCACCCTCACCAGCCCCGCCTACCTCCAGTTCCCATCCATCCCATCCATCTCTCCTGGCTTAAACCTATGATTTCCATACAGTTGTGTCAACACCGACATCCCCTCCAACTTAAAGTGTCCCCGCAGCTGATTCCACACCATAGCGGTCGACTGTACCACTGGACTCACCATATACTTCCCCAGAGCTAGTGGCAGTGGAGACATCACCAAAGCCCTCAGTCTGGCTCCCTTACAGGACTGCTCCTTCACCGTAACCCACTCCACATACTCGTGCGACTCGGCCAACGTTGTCTACCTCATACGCTGCAAGAAAGGATGCCCCGAAGCGTGGTACATTGCGAGACCATGCAGACGCTGCGATAACGAATGAACGGACATCGCGCGACAATCGCCAGGCAGGAATGTTCCCTTCCAGTCGGGGAACACTTCAGCAGTCAAGGGCATTCAGCCTCTGATCTCCGGGTAAGCATTCTCCAAGGCGGCCTTCAGGACGCGCGACAACGCAGAATCGCCGAGCAGAAACTTATAGCCAAGTTCCGCACACATGAGTACGGCCTCAACCGGGACCTTGGATTTATGTCACATTACATTCACCCCCCACCATCTGGCCTGGGCTTACGAAATCCTACCAACTGTCCTGGCTTGAGCCAATTCACACCTCTTTAACCTGCTCCATCTGGACCTGTAACGACTTAATTACCTGCAAAGACTCACATTCAAAGTATCCTATTGGATCTTTGACTTTTCTATATAAATGTTTCTGGAATCCACCTCTTCAGTCACCTGAGGAAGGAGCAGTGCTCCGAAAGCTAGTGATTCACAACAAACCTGTCGGACTTTAACCTGGTGTTGTAAGACTTCTTACTGTGTTCACCCCAGTCCAACGCCGGCATCTCCACATCATGTTCACCCTCAATGGCAAAGACAAGCAGGACCCCCACCTCCAAAGACACGATCCGATCACTTTGGTCGGACACCACCATCTCCACTTCTCGTATCTTCACCCCTTGTGCCTCAAGGCACTTCTCTACATGGTCCATCGACACTTGCAGAGGTGTTACTGCTCCCCCAATTGCCTTCGACCAGTCACCGTGCATCTCCTTCCTTTGCTGGCAAAATTTGTCTTTGATGAAGGCCATCAAGTGTTCCATCTGGGCTTTTCCCACTGGCAACCATCCTTCCCCATCCTTGCAATTCTTGCTGTGCCACAGGACCCTTCCAATTCCTTAGCCAGGTCTTCAACTATTTTTTTGCCAGGTCCAGTATCAAGTAAACATGCCAATCTTTGGGAGAACCTCTCCCTCTACAGCCTCTGCCCCACTTTCCTGCCAGAGTTACCCCGCTAATGGGTATAAAGTTCCCAAATCAACGCCTTTGAGCCGGAGCTGCCCTGTGTGCGACCATTCACTCCATGGCCGCCACCAGAAGTCCTGATTTTAACCTTTCGAGCAACACCCAGATCCCAAGTACGAATCTTAAAAAAGACACAGCGAACCTGGGTGCTATTCTCTGTTTGGGAGACTTATGGGGCAGGATTCTCCGACTGCCGAAGTTGAAATCGGGTACGGCGATCGGCTGGAGAATCTGTTTTTACGCCAAAATCGGGGGCGGAGCTGTTTTTCAGAAGCTCCGCCTCCTCAAAAAAGCTTGCACTTGGGACGGCCTCAGGACTTCACCTGAGGCCCTCCCCCAATGCTCCGCCCCCGATGGGCCAACTTCCTGACGGCGTGGGACACGTATCCTCTCAACTTTCGTGAACCTGCCGTGGGGGCTGCGGACTGTGTCCAGTACCGCCACAGTCAGGGGGAGCCGTTCCACTTGCAGGGGGGCTTCGACAGGCTGGGGGGACCGGTGAGGGGTGGTGAGGGGGTTTACAGGGGGGCACTATCTGGCAGGCTGGGTCCGTGCACGGCCGGCACCATGTTGGAGGGCACGGCCGCTGCAGGTTGCTGCCGTGCACATGAGCGGCCACGGACCCGGGCATTCTGCATCTGTATGTGCAGGTGAAGCCAAGGGCTTTACATGGCGCGGCTGCTAGCCCCCCCACCGGGTGGAGCATCGGTGCAGTGGGGGATGCATCGACATTTTGGTCGTAAGACCAAACGCTTCCTCCGGACATAGCTGCAAAATCGGAGAATCCAGCCCTCGTTCTCCCGCCGAAACTGTTGCACCAATTTTACGATTCCCTTGCGGTCGGAAAGTGGCATGCAATTCAGTGTTCCATGCTATGCAAATTTATGAACGGCGTGGAATGCGAGAGATTCCCTGGGAATCCCGCTATCTGACCGCCACCTTGAGCAGGCGGCTCGATATTGGAGTCCCCCGGCCGGCCATCGTCGCCATCCCCACATCGCGCAGCAGCCCCTGAGCCCCAGATTGCTGGAGTGCTATCTCCACTCCTAGGTACAGGGATGACACACCCAGTCCTCCCCAGGATCCCAGTAATAGGGGGACCCACCATAGGGACCCCGGCTTAAAGGAACCCTTCCCACAGACCCCCTATTCCCCTAGAAAAAAGGCCCCTGACTGGAAGCTAGAGAACAGTCCAGACAGGGCCAGTGAGAAGCATTTTAGCTGTAGTACATACCTTGAAGCTCCACGTATCCATTCCTCGAAGGACAGCACTGAGCCTCCGTCTGGTTCCCACATATCCACTATCTGCAACCCATTCATAGATTTCCAGTAGTGATCTGTGATTGACAGCTTGAAAAAACCATCTGCAGCTTTGATCCATTCACATTCTTTCATGCTTCAGTGACCTAAGTGATGAAACTACAATGCTTGTCAACATTGGCCACATCAAAGAGACGTAAGTGCAGTGAAATCACACGCTTGATTGATTGGAATGCACATAGTGCTAGGAATTCAAGCACTGGGGGTTCCACTATTATATGGGTCCCTGAGGGGTGGAAGGGGGGTTTGTCTGAGGAGGTGTGGGAGGCAGTGGAGTGTTGGGTGGGATGGAGGGGGTGGGTGGCCCTCGGATGGGATTGGATGGTCTCTACCAGTGTGACCCTGATGTGGTGGACCTTGCGGTGGGTCAAGGGGGCAGCTGTTGCTGTCTTGGCCCACTGCATGGTCCACCATGTCAGGTTCATGATTGCTGAGAACACAAGTGATCTGCGCCCATGTGATTCCCGGCTGCGAGGAGCGGAAAATCACTGGAGGCCGGAAGATAGGACACCGGGCCCGCCAAATAGTTGCAAATGGGTCATTAAGACCCATTTGCATTTGTTTACATCCCCGCCAGTGCGCAACCTGGACCTCGTTCACACCGCCAGCTGGCGATCGGAGCTTGCGTTAGTCAGCAACCGGCGCTGATCTCGATTTTCCCCCGACGCCTGATTCTCTCTCCAACCAGGGAACGCATTCCAGGCATCTCGGGATGGAGAATCTTGCCCCCCTATTTCTGACTTTTTTGGGTCTTTTTGTTTCCTATTGCTAAGAACTTTCTACCTGGCTTGTGGAATTAGCTGTCAGGCTCCTATTATTCCTCTCATCATTTCAGAAAGGGCACATTGTGTTTCCCATAATTCCTTGTGATTTTGCTTTTTGGAAGAAGGATAGTAACAACAATGAAAGGGTGCAAATCTCGTGTGGCAGCACAACATCTGCATGCCATTCACTGGCCACGTCAGGATATACAGGCAGAGGTCGTGCTCCTATCCTCATGAGCAATGCTTGTGAAGGCCTTACATTTTGGAAAAGAGGCCATCACTGACTTATACCACATTCTATAATCCAACACCACATATAAGAGCCAAAGAGACCCTTCACCTCTGGGTAACTCCATTGGGAAAATCAGTAATGTTGGCTAATCAGGGGTGCACAGACACATTCAACAAGGTCTGGATGCATTATTCTTGATTAGAGCAATAATTTAATAGTCTTCCTCATGAGCAATGGCAGACTCCTCATTATTCCTAGTTATAACTGACTTCATTGTCATCTGTGGATCCTCTCAGAATCCAAAATGAGGTTGACATGTCCACAGAACTGGCAGTTCATGTTGACATTGTTGTTGGTTTACGGAACCTCTGCAGCTGCATCATCTGTGGCCTTCCTTCCTGGGAACAATGGAGGCTGGAACAACAGGGGCTGGTTTAGCACAGTGGGCTAAACAGCTGGCTTGTAATGCAGAACAATGCCAGCAGCACGGGTTAAATTCCCGTACCAGCCTCCCCAAACAGGTGCCGGAATGTGGCGACTAGGGGCTTTCACAGTAACTTCATTGGAGCCTACTTGTGACAATAAGCGATTATTATTATTAACAGTTTGCAAATTTGACAAAGATGGTCCTCAAGTCATGCAAAACCACATTTCAGTACTTGTCTCCATGTGGACCAGTCGGTTCAGTGTTTTTCCAGGAAAGGTGGTCTGTAATGCAAACATTTGTAAGGATTTTTTTAGGATATCTTTGTAATGTTTGTACTGACCATCTTGATGTTGATTGCCCTGAGGCAGTACCCGACAGAATCTCTCCTAAACGACAAGAAAGATTACTTTAGCCGATCCTCTCAATTAATGGTCACTCTTTGTTTCCGGACATTAAGAAGGACAAATTTAGGGATAGAACGGAAATGTTATTCATTGCTGGGGGTAATTTGATAATGGGACTGATCACCGCAGATTATTTTATGAAATGAATAGCATTCTGAAGACAGGGGGCGGGTTTCTCCAGTCCGCCAGCCACGTTTTCCGGTGCAGCGCACACCCGGCAGCAGCGGGATTCGCCGTTCTCACAGCCGGCCACTGGGGTTCCCTGTTGTGGCCAGCTCACACCGCCGGGAAACCCCTGGGCATGGGTGCGCTGCTGGCGGGCTGGAGGATCCCGCCGGCGGAGAATTCCACTGAGGACTTTTGGGGCGGAATTCTCTGATAATGGGGCTATGTCCCCACGCCCGCGAGAAAACGGGCACAAATCACTTTGGACTTTCTTGGAGAAAGTCCAATGTGATTCTCCATTTCGAAGGGGGATAGCAAGGGGGATAGTCCTCGCAGCTATGGCTGCCAGCACAGGGCCCTGCACTTCCGGCCGCTGGTCCACACATGCGCGTGGCGGCCGCCTGTGGTGGCGGCTCCGCGCAACATGGCGGACCAGGCCCCGTAAATATAGGCCCCCACCCCAGATCGTGTATGCCCGCCGATCGGTGGCCCCCGATCGCGAGCCTGGGCGTCCTGAAGGCCCCCCGGTGACGGATACCCCCCGCCCCCCAGCTTGAGTTTTCCTTACGCCCAAATGACCTCCCACTGGTACCTCATGTGCTACTCACAACACCTCCTTTCTATACCCTACCGGCAATACCACTTGATGAACTTCTGCCCACTTTTCATCCGCCTGCATATGTAAAGGTCTCCATTTTCTCATCAAGTCATCATTTTTATGTTACTAACATTCTGGTATACACTCAGATTCCTTTTCCATGTATGCTTTCTGATACATCCGTATTATTTCTCTATCTGTCTGTTGTAAATCTTGTTCTTTTCCAACCATCTGATCAAAAATCGTTTCTGATAATTGAACTTCAACTTTATTTTCACTCTTTGATTTCTCCTCTTGTCTTAACCTGTGACTTTGCAACCTTGTCACTACACAATCCGTAAAAATCCCAGGATATTCGTCCTTCAACAATTCAGTTGTCTGATTTTCCACTGGCTTATCAACCACAGTAGGCATCACTCCCACCTGCGATCGAGCTATATCCATAGGGCAGCACGGTAGCATAGTGGTTAGCACAATTGCTTCACAGCTCCAGGGTCCCAAGTTCGATTCCCAGCTTGGGTCACTGCCTGTGCGGAGTCTGCACGTTCCGCCCGTGTGTGTGTGGCTTTCCTCCGGGTGCTCCGGTATCCTCCCACATTCCAAAGATGTGCAGGTTAGGTGGATTGGCCATGCTAAATTGCACTTAGTGTCCAGAATTGCCCTTAGTGTTGGGTGGGGTTACTGGGTTATGGGGATAGGGTGGAGGTGAGGGCTTGGGTAGGGTGCTCTTTCCAAGAGCCGATGCAGACTCGATGGGCCCAATGGCCTCCTTTTCCACTGTAAATTATATGAAATATCATTACCCAATTAAAATCCTATTCCTGGACAAGATAATTTCTCTATTACTCCCACCACTTCACAATCTTCACTGGACTTTCCAACCTTAGCTTATATAATGGAACACTACTCTTCTTACCCTGAATTCCACATATTACCACCTTTTCTGGCAATATTCCTCCCGAACTACATAACTCCTCATCTCTTACCATCAAAGATTGACTAGCTCCCATATCTCTTAAAATTGAGATTTCTTTACTTACTCCTCCTGGTATACCTGAGTAAACTTTACCCACACAAGTAAATTCTTTAAAGAGATCTGGCACCTTCTCGTCAATCACCTCTTGATCAGGCTGCACAATCTTTTGCACCTCCTTCGCTTCACTTGGGCTTTCCTTTACCACTTTAACAAACCCCACTGACTTATCCTGTTTTATCACATCAGCCTTCCCAATGCTTTTCTTCAACCACCAACACAGTGACTTTACATGGCCTAGTTTATGACAGTGAAAACATTTGAAACTTTTAATTTCTCTTCCACGCTCCTGGATTTCTTTTTTAATCTGAGGAACACTCTCCTTATTATCTCCCATCAGGTCTCCTTTACCTCTACCACTTGAGTATTTCTCATATCCCCAGTTTCTATCCCTCACCGGCTGAAACTGATGTCGGAAACCAATCTTTGATTTATGAACTAATTCATAATCATCTGCCATTTCCGCTGCGAACCTCACAGTTTTAACCCTCTGCTCTTCCACATGAGTTCTCACTCCATCAGGAATTGAATTCTTAAACTCCTCCAAAAGTATAATTTCTCTGAGAGCTTCATACGTTTGGTCTATTTTCAAAGCCCTTTGATATGGGCCAGGGTTTAGAGAACCCCAAAGTGTATCATGGAGTTCAGCTGACCCACAGCTTTTATTAGATTGTGGTATGGGGAGCACACAGTCCACTCTACAGGTGTGGTACAGCAGAAATGGAAAAGTATTGTTTAAAGCAAAAAATGTGTATTCTATGAACTCAAGTTAACATTTTTGAAACATACAGTGAACATCTTAGCAACCATCAATTCAAATACAACCCCCAAAGAATACAACACTAAGTAATCCTTAATAACATCCCAAACAACATCCAGAAGACAGAAGAAACACCTTTCAACAGAAGCACATTAGGTTTACATTCACGACTGAGAACATTTATAATTCTGAATTCACCAAATGATTAGGAGATAATCTTTTGATGGCAGAGAGAACAGCTGTACACCTGCTTGGTCTGGCTTCAGCTCCAACACTGAAAATGAAACTAAAACGCACCCTGCAGCAAACAGCCTAAAACGAAAGTAAAAAGCTGACAGACAGCCCAGCTCCACCCACTCTCTGACATCACTGCAGTAGTAAACACCCATTTCGTACAGGTACTCTAACTACAGATATTTATATACACACCCATTTATAAACACCCATTTCTTAAAGGTACTCTCATATGACACCTTATCCACCTATCAAAATTACTCTGTTTGATCCTTTCAAACTTCATGTATGTTTGACCAGGTTCTTTCCTTAAATCTCTAAACCTTTGTCTATAGGCTTCGGGCACTAGTTCATATGCACCTAAGATGGATTTTTTCACCTCCTCATACGTCCCAGATACCTCCTCTGTTAGTGATGCAAACACTTCACTTGCTCTGCCTTACAGCTTTGTTTGAATCAGTAATACCCACATGTCCTGTGGCCATTTCATTTGTTTAGCTACCTTCTCAAATGAAATGATAAAGGCTTCTACCTCCTTCTCATCAAACCTTGGCAATGCTTGGACATATTTAAATAGATCCCCACCAAGCCTTCGACTATGACGCTCTTTCTCTTTGTCCTCATCACTATTCTCAAACTGCACGTTTCCCTTTACAGCCGCCATTTTTAACTGACTGTCATATTTCATGGCCATTTTTTGAACTTCAAACTCTCTCGCTTTTTTCCCATTCTTCTCTCTCATTTTCTTTTTCTCTGATTTGTACCTCCCTTTCTCTTTCTTGTTGTTCTGCTAGGGCTATTCTTTCTTTTTCCTTCATTTCGTATTCAAGTTGCTTTAATTCGTTTTCATGTTCAAGTTGTTTAATCTGTAACCGAATGTTTGCCATTTCTAATGAGTCAGACTGTATCTCAGGCAATTTTAAATGCTCAGCTACCGCTGTAAGTACCTCTTCTTTTCGTATGCAGTAAACATTCCTGTTAACTGCAATGTTTTTGCCAAATATAAAAGCCTTTTCTTAGTCTCTGTTTGTGATGTACTGCGTGTGACCTTCTCCACCCCCCCAAAACTTTTGAGCCTCTCAAAGAGCCATTGTCCCCAATACATTCCCTACTTAAACTGGAATACCACACCTGAAAAGCAAACACAAATATGCTCACCCCTCACTGTCTTTAAGTTCACTGAGCCAACCCAATCACGAAAGATAGATTTTTATCCCACGAGCCCCCAATTTGTTATGGGCCAGGGTTTAGAGAAAACCAAAGTATATCATGGAGTTCACCTGACCCACAAATTTGAATAGATTTTGGTTATGGGGAGCACAAGGGCCCACTTTACAGGTGTGATGCAACAGAGATCTAAAGTATTTTTTAAACAAAAACAATGGTCAGGATGTGCCCAGCTCTGGGCTGGGCCGGAGAATCCCTGCAACCTGGCCACGCCGCCCCAACGCCAGCACGCGATTCTCCTTGTTTGGCGCGACGCCAGTTGCGGGCCGCTCTACTCGGCCGGCCTGCAGATTCTCGGCCTGGAATGGGCTGAGCGGCTGTCGTGGAAATGCTGAGGCCCGCCGGCGCCATCCACAGCTGCTCTCAGCCGGCGGGAACTTGGCGTGGAAGGGTCGGGTGGCGACCACTGCACATGCGCGGATCCCGCGGCGCCCAGTTTGCGCCGGGATCGGTAGCTGGAGCGGCGTGAACCGCTCCAGCACCGTGCTGGCCCCGTGTAAGGGCCAGGATTAGTCCTGGGAGCGGCCCGTTCACGACGTCATAAAACGCGACGACGTTTACGACGGCGTGGACACTCTGCCGCTGGATGAGAGAATCCCGCTCAATGTTTATTCTATGAATCCAGTTCACATTTTATAAACACACAGTAAACATCTTATCAACTACCAGCACTGATACTGCCCCCAAAGATACAATACTCTATTGGTAACCCTTAATAACTTTCCTAACAACATCCATAAGTCAAAAACCCTTTTTAACAAAGACAATGCATTCCTTACAGAAACAGGTACTACTTAGAAATCATGAAGTGATCTGTAGACATTCTTTAGAGAGATACCCAACTCTACACCTCCTTGGTTTGAATGCAGCTCTCCAACTGAAAACAAAACTAAAACTCAGCTACAAAACAGCTTCTAGCTCAAAACAGAAGTAAAAAGCAGAGCTAGAGCCCAGCTCCACCACACACTGACATCACTGCAGCCACTTGAGAAGACAAACATTTCTTAAAGTGACATTTCCATGACACTCTGGTCGGACCCTGTTTGGAGTGCTGTGAGCAGTTTTGGGCCCTGTAGCTAAGGAAAGATGTGCTGGCCATGGAAAGGGTCCAAAGGAGGTTCACAAAAATGATCACTGGAATGAAGAGCTTGTCATATGAGGAGTGGTTGAGGACTCTGGGTCTGTACTCGTTGGAGTTTAGAAGGGTGAAACGAACAGGATACTGAGAGGCCTAGATAGAGTGGACGTTGCAAGGATGTTTGCACTAGCAGGGAAATCTAGATCCCAAGGCCACAGCCTCAGACTGAAGGGATGATCTTTTAAAACTGAGGAGGAATTTCTTCAGCCATGAGGTGGTGAATCTGTGGAACTCGTTGCCGCAGAGGGCTGTAGGGGCCAAACCACTGAGTGTCTGTAAGACAGAGATAGATAGGTTCTTGATTAATAAGGGGATCAGGATTATGGGGAGAAGGCAGGAGAATGGGTATGAGAAAAATATCAGCCATGATTGAATGGCGGAGCAGACTCGATGGGCCGTGTGGCCCAATTCCGCTCCAATGTCATGATTTCTTTAAAGAAAAATGTGGCAAATAACGACTCATACGTGGCCACATGTTTTTTGTAGTTACAATAACGAGTTGGTTATCATTAATGTCATCAATTCTGGAGTAATTAACACCAGAGTTTCAAATTGACAGTCTTATAAAGCAGTAAAATGCTTGTTATAGGTGTGTGTCCAGAGGCAATGCTGCGGGAAACTGCCAAGTCCAACAGTCCGAACGTGACTTACTATGGGCGAAATTCTCCGTTATCGGCGGAAAGATCGCCGATCGGCGCAAAAAACGGCGCAAATCCGACTTGCGTCACGTCGGAAAAATGGGTCGATAGTCTCCGGCCCGAAATGGGCTAGCAGCGACGTAACGGGATCCGCGCTTGCGCAGTGGTTCACGCCGTGCAGCGTCATACGCGCTGCACGGCGTGACGGCTCATAAGGCCGCGCTGCTCCCCCCCCACCCGACCGGAACACCCGACCGCAACACCCGACTGGATGGCTGGCCGTCGCTCAACCCCGAGGTTCGAGTCACGCGATGTGGAGGCGCTCCTGGACGCGGTGGAGCAGAGGAGGGACGCCCTGTATCCCGGGCACGGCCACAGAGTTGCCCCACGCCACAGCCGGCGTCTGTGGAGGGAAGTGGCAGAGGCCGTCACCGCTGTGGCCCTGACACCACGGACAGGCACCCAGTGCCACAAGAAGGTGAACAACCTCGTCAGAGCAGGCAGGGTGAGCCTCCCATATCCCCCCCCTCCCCCATATCCCCCCTCCCCCATATCCCCCCTCCCCCATATCCCCCCTCCCCCATATCCCCCTCCCCCATATCCCCCATAGCCCCCCCTCCCCATATCCCCCCTCCCCCATATCCCCCTCCCCCATATCCCCCCCTCCCCCATATCCCCCTCCCCATATGCCCCCTCCCCCATATCCCCCCTCCCCCATATCCCCCCCTCCCCCATATCCCCCCTCCCCCTTATCCCCCCTCCCCATATCCCACCTCCCCCATATCCCCCCTCCCCCATATCCCCCCTCCCCCATATCCCCCCTCCCCCATATCCCCCCCTCCCCCATATCCCCAAGTGAATCCAGCCCTAACCTTAACCTCTGCAATGCACGCGCAACCGATGGCGTGCATTCATATACCTGCCTAACACTGTTGCCTTTTACCCCTGCCCCCCCCCCTCCACCACAGGAGAAGCGCGCACACAACAATAGGGAGCATGTGAGGACTGGAGGAGGGCCCGCTGATGAGAGGCCACTGACCGTACACGAGGAAAGGGCCCTGGAACTAGCTGGCGGACCTGAGGACCGGGAGGTTGCTGATGCAGAGGTCGGGGGCGTACTAGCGAGTGAGCCACCGACAGCCCGTCCCCATATCCCCCCTCCCCTATATCCCCCTCCCCCGTATCACCTGATCACTGCCTGATGTCTAACCATGCATGCTTCATTGTGTATCGCAGGACCAAACGTCCAGGCACCCATCCCCGCAGATGCACACCGCCCGCAGGATGCCCCTCGGAGACCACAGGAGACGGAGAGACCCGCACCCTCCAGCATGCGACGCCCGCAGGATGCCCCTCGCACACCACGGGAGACGGAGAGACCTGGAGCAACAGGGAGACGACACCCCCGTCACGTGCGGGAGCGACCACCCAGCGACGAGGGGGGCAGCCACAGGCCCCCGTCACATCCGAGCCAGGACACCACTACCCAGGACACCACTACCCAGGACACCACTACCCAGGACACCACTATCCAGGACACCCCTACCCGGGACAGCACTACCCAGGAAGACGAAATACCGGACAGTGACTCAGAGTGGATGGGTGGAGACGAACCCCCACCCCAAAGTGCCATGGACTCAGAGTGGGATGAAGAGCACGACACAACGCCACTGCTGTCACCAACACCCTCCACCATCGCAGAAACACTCACCACGGTTGGGCACTTTAGTGATGAGGCGTCTGGTACACTCACTGGTGCGCACAACACAGCCGTCGCGGTACAGCAGGTGGAGGTAGGAGCAGCAGAGGGACCGGGCGGTTGGAGGGCAGCCCAGCCCAAGCGAACATCTGCCGCCCAGATGGATCCCGGGTTCCTGCAGTTACCACACCCACACATAGATCCGATGCAACCACCGACCCGGAGACGAGCGAAGAGGGTGACGGGCGGCTTGCGGTGGCTGCGGTCGCAGGTGGAGGAGTCCACCCGCGTCCAGGAGCTGGGAGTGGTGCCGGTCATGCGTGCCACCCAGGCCGACACCGCACGGGTGGCGTCCGCGGTGGAGGCAATGGGTGCGACGGTGTCAGACATGGGGAACGGTTTGCGAGGCCTGGGGCCTTCCGTGCAGGCGGTGTCTGTGGCCCAGGAAATGGCTGCCCTCTCACAGGAGGCCATGAGCCAGTGCCAGCGCCAGATGGCAGAGGCGCTCAACGCCATAGCCCAGTCTCAGCAGGCCATGGCCCAGTCTCTGCAGGCCATCGCTGAGGGCATCGGCGCCAGTGGCCATGTGAAAGACAAATACGGCAATTTTCGGGAACCTTGGATGACGAATGATATTGTAGGCCTCGTCAAAAAGAAAAAGGAGGCATTTGTCAGGGCTAAAAGGCTGGGAACAGACGAAGCCTGTGTGGCATATAAGGAAAGTAGGAAGGAACTTAAGCAGGGAGTCAGGAGGGCTAGAAGGGGTCATGAAAAGTCATTGGCAAATAGGGTTAAGGAAAATCCCAAGGCTTTTTACACTTACATAAAAAGCAAGAGGGTAGCCAGGGAAAGGGTTGGCCCACTGAAGGATAGGCAAGGGAATCTATGTGTGGAGCCAGAGGAAATGGGCGAGGTACTAAATGAATACTTTGCATCAGTATTCACCAAAGAGAAGGAATTGGTAGATGTTGAGTCTGGAGAAGGGGGTGTAGATAGCCTGGGTCACATTGTGATCCAAAAAGACGAGGTGTTGGGTGTCTTAAAAAATATTAAAGTAGATAAGTCCCCAGGGCCGGATGGGATCTACCCCAGAATACTGAAGGAGGCTGGAGAGGAAATTGCTGAGGCCTTGACAGAAATCTTTGGATCCTCGCTGTCTTCAGGGGATGTCCCGGAGGACTGGAGAATAGCCAATGTTGTTCCTCTGTTTAAGAAGGGTGGCAGGGATAATCCCGGGAACTACAGGCCGGTGAGCCTTACTTCAGTGGTAGGGAAATTACTGGAGAGAATTCTTCGAGACAGGATCTACTCCCATTTGGAAGCAAATGGACGTATTAGTGAGAGGCAGCACGGTTTTGTGAAGGGGAGGTCGTGTCTCACTAACTTGATAGAGTTTTTCGAGGAGGTCACTAAGATGATTGATGCAGGTAGGGCAGTAGATGTTGTCTATATGGACTTCAGTAAGGCCTTTGACAAGGTCCCTCATGGTAGACTAGTACAAAAGGTGAAGTCACACGGGATCAGGGGTGAACTGGCAAGGTGGATACAGAACTGGCTAGGCCATAGAAGGCAGAGGGTAGCAATGGAGGGATGCTTTTCTAATTGGAGGGCTGTGACCAGTGGTGTTCCACAGGGATCAGTGCTGGGACCTTTGCTCTTTGTAGTATATATAAATGATTTGGAGGAAAATGTAACTGGTCTGATTAGTAAGTTTGCAGACGACACAAAGGTTGGTGGAATTGCGGATAGCGATGAGGACTGTCTGAGGATACAGCAGGATTTAGATTGTCTGGAGACTTGGGCGGAGAGATGGCAGATGGAGTTTAACCTGGACAAATGTGAGGTAATGCATTTTGGAAGGGCTAATGCAGGTAGGGAATATACGGTGAATGGTAGAACCCTCAAGAGTATTGAAAGTCAAAGAGATCTAGGAGTACAGGTCCACAGATCACTGAAAGGGGCTACACAGGTGGAGAAGGTAGTCAAGAAGGCATACGGCATGCTTGCCTTCATTGGCCGGGGCATTGAGTATAAGAATTGGCAAGTCATGTTGCAGCTGTATAGAACCTTAGTTAGGCCACACTTGGAGTATAGTGTTCAATTCTGGTCGCCACACTACCAGAAGGATGTGGAGGCTTTAGAGAGGGTGCAGAAGAGATTTACCAGAATGTTGCCTGGTATGGAGGGCATAAGCTATGAGGAGCGATTGAATAAACTCGGTTTGTTCTCACTGGAACGAAGGAGGTTGAGGGGCGACCTGATAGAGGTATACAAAATTATGAGGGGCATAGACAGAGTGGATAGTCAGAGGCTTTTCCCCAGGGTAGAGGGGTCAATTACTAGGGGGCATAGGTTTAAGGTGAGAGGGGCAAAGTTTAGAGTAGATGTACGAGGCAAGTTTTTTACGCAGAGGGTAGTGGGTGCCTGGAACTCACTACCGGAGGAGGTAGTGGAGGCAGGGACGATAGGGACATTTAAGGGGCATCTTGACAAATATATGAATAGGATGGGAATAGAAGGATACGGACCCAGGAAGTGTAGAAGATTGTAGTTTAGTCGGGCAGTATGGTCGGCGCGGGCTTGGAGGGCCGAAGGGCCTGTTCCTGTGCTGTACATTTCTTTGTTCTTTGTTGTTCTTTGCGTGCCGGCGTCGCACTGTCACAGACAGGGTTTGCCAACCCCCTGGGCTCCATGGCTGCAAACCTGCAGACCCCTGTCGATACCAGCACGGGCCTCCAGGACTGGCAGCGCCAGATGTCGGGGGGCGTCGGATGGCCAGTCCGTTCGCATCCCCCACCCATGTAGAGGCCTGTGGGCCATCGGGCACCCCGAGGGAGGAGGAGGTGGTGTGGTCCGTCCCGGCTCCCTCTGTAGGGGAGGTCCCAGTACACCGCGACACCTCGGACTCCCCCCCTCCCTTCCGTCCCAGGTGCATCGGGTGGGCAACGGGCAGGACAGGCTGGCAGCTCGCCATCCCAGTCGCCCGGGCCGCAGCCTGGCCCATCTAGGCCAGGACGCCCCAGGAAACGGCCGCCAAAGGGATCCAGTGTCAGAGGGCAGGAATCACAGGAGTCCACCTCCAGTTCTCCTGTACCGTCTGGGGAACCACGTAGACGTAGTCAAAGGGCCCGTAAGGCCAAACAATGAGTAAGTTGGCACGGGTGCAGGGCACAGATGAGTTTTAGGGGCTAGGGCACGTGCATGAACTCCTTTGGTTATTAAAGTCAATGTTACACCTACCGAAGCTGCCTTTGTGCTCTGTCCAAAGTGTGCGGGGGTGTAATGTACGTTGAGCGCAAGTGTGTGTGTGAGGGGTGGTCTTACCTCAGCCCCAGGTGAGTCTGCCCCCTTCCCCCTGGGCCGCCATCAACATCCCCCGGGCAGAGGACGGGACCGTGCGCTGCAGTGTCACAGCCGCATGCAGGGATGGTCCGGGTGGATGGTGGTACTATGGCCATGGCTCAGACATAGTCCAACGATGTAGAGCCAGGAGCTCATCGCAGGGCGGGTTGTCATCATCCTCCATGGCCTGCGATAGACACGCGTCCACCCGCAACTGTGTGAGCCCGGCCCGTTGTGCCGCAGGTGGATCGGCAATGGGGGGGTGGGGTGGTGTGCATGCGGGTGGGGTGGGTGGGGTTGGGGAGGGGGGTGAGGATGCTGGGTGGGTGGATGGGTGTTCGTGTGGGTGTGGGTGGTCGGCTGTTGCCATGGTGTGCGGTCTGTGGCCATACTACCCGATTCCCACGCCCATCTAGTCAGTGAAGCGGGCGTCTATCAGTCTGTCCCGTGCCCGCTGGGCCAGCCGGTAACGGTGGACAGCCACCCGCCTGTGTCTACCCCGTCTGCCCTGACCATTGCCCCCATCCCCCTCATCTGTGGAGGACTGTGCCTCTTCCTGCTGCTCCTCCACTCCGCCCTCCTCTGCCTGCGGCACATCGCCCCTCTGCTGGGCTATGTTGTGCAGGACGCAGCACACCACAATGATGCAGCCGACCCTATCTGACCGATACTGGAGGGCGCCCCCAGAGAGGTCCAGGCACCTGAAACACATCTTCAGCACGCCAAAGCACCTCTCGATCACTCCCCTTGTCACTACATGGGCATCATTGTAGCGGTTCTCCGCCTCATTGCGTGGCCTCCGTATAGGCGTCATCAGCCACGATCGCAATGGGTAGCCCCTGTCGCCCAGCAACCAGCCCCTCAGCCGGGGATGGCGTCCCTCGTACATGCCGGGGATGGATGACCGCGACAACACGAATGAGTCGTGTACACTGCCTGGGTGACGGGCGCAGACGTGCAGGATCATCATGCGGTGGTCGCAGAGCGGGGCGTTCACCTGTACGTTCATCGAATAAGTCCCCTTCCTATTAGTGAACACGGCCCTGTTATCTGCAGGTGGCCGCACGGCGACGTGCATCCCATCGATCGCGCCCTGGACCATGGGGAACCCGGCCATGGCAGAGAAGCCCACGGCCCGGGCATCTTGGCTGGCCCGGTCCACGGGGAAGCGGATGTAGCGGTGCGCCATGGCATATAGGGCATCTGTCACTGCCCGGATGCACTGGTGCACCGATGTCTGCGATATGCCGGACAGGTCCCCACTCGGTGCCTGGAATGACCCCGTTGCATAAAAGTTCAGGGCCACCGTAACCTTGACGGACACGGGGAGAGGGTGTCCCCCGCCAGTGCCACGCGGTGACAGGTGTGCCAGCAGGTGGCAGATGTGTGCCACGGTTTCCCGGCTCATCCGGAGTCTCCTCCTGCATTCCCGGTCCGTGAGGTCCTGGTATGACTGCCGGGGCCGGTACAAACGGGGCGCCCTCGGGTGCCTCCGTTGCCGTGGGGCCGCGACGTCCTCCTCCCCCTCCTCGTCCTGTCGGTCAGGTGTCCCTCCAGCCTGGGCGGCTGCCGCCTGCCCCTCTGCGGCAGCCTGCGCCGCCTCTCTGGCACGCTCCTCCTCCTCATCCAGGGCAACATAGACATGAGCGGCTGCCACCACGGCGGCCAACATCGCTGGATGATCTGAAAACATGACTGCCTGGTGGGGGGGAGGGGAACGACGACATGTCATCATTGCCCATATCCCCTCCTCCCCCCAGCCAGGTGGCATGGACCGCATGGGTCCAACTGTTGGAGGCTGGCACCTGGCCAGGTGGACCAACTCACTTGCCCTCCCATCCCCCTCCTCGGCACGGACCCCCGCCCAACCTCCACCCCAGCACGGACCCCCCCCAACCTCCACCCCGGCACGGACCCCCCACAACCTCCACCCCAGCACGGACCCCCCCCCCAACCTCCACCCGGCACGGACCCCCCCCCAACCTCCACCCCGGCACGGACTCCCCCCCAACCTCCACCCCAGCACGGACCCCCCCCCAACCTCCACCCCGGCACGGACCCCCCCCCCCCCCCCAACCTCCACCCCAGCACGGACCCCCCCCCCAACTTCCACCCCAGCACGGACCCCCCCCAACCTCCACCCCGGCACGGCACGGACCACCCCCCAACCTCCACCCCGGCACGGACCACCCCCCCAACCTATACCCCAGCACGGACCCCACCCCAACCTACACCCCAGCACGGACCCCCCCCCAACCTCCACCCCGGCACGGCACGGACCCCCCCAACCTCCACCCCGGCACGGCACGGACCCCCTCCACCCCGGCACGGCACGGACCCCCCCCCAACCTCCACCCCGGCACGGCACGGACCCCCCCCCCAACCTCCACCCTGGCACGGACCCCCCCCCCCCAACCTCCACCCCGGCACGGACCCCCCCCAACCTCCACCCCGGCACGGACCCCCCCCCCCCCCCCAACCTCCACCCCAGCACGGCCCCCCTCCCAACCTCCACCCCGGCACGGAACCCCCCCCAACCTCCACCCCAGCACGGACCCCCGCCCCCAACCTCCACCCGGCACGGACCCCCCCCCAACCTCCACCCCGGCATGGACCCCCCCCCAACCTCCACCCCAGCACGGACCCCCCCCCCAACCTCCACCCCGGCACGGACCCCCCCCCCCCCCAACCTCCACCCCAGCACGGACCCCCCCCCCAACCTCCACCCCAGCACGGATCCCCCCCCAACCCCCAACCTCCACCCCGGCACGGACCCCCCCCCAACCTCCACCCCGGCACGGCACGGACCCCCCCCCAACCTCCACCCCGGCACGGACCCCCCCCCTCCAACCTCCACCCCGGCACGGACCCCCCCCAACCTCCACCCCGGCACGGACCCCCCCCAACCTCCACCCCAGCACGGCCCCCCTCCCAACCTCCACCCCGGCACGGAACCCCCCCCAACCTCCACCCCAGCACGGACCCCCGCCCCCAACCTCCACCCCAGCACGGACCACCCCCCAACCTCCGCCCCGGCACGGCACGGACCCCCCCCCCCAACCTCCACCCCGGCACGGCACGGACCCCCCCAACCTCCACCCCGGCACGGACCCCCCCCCCAACCTCCACCCCTGCACGGACCCCCCCCCAACCTCCACCCCTGCACGGACGCCCCCCCAACCTCCACCCCGGCACGGACCCCCCCCAACCTCCACCCCCGGCACGGACCCCCCCCCCAACCTCCACCCCAGCACGGACCCCCCCCCCCAACCCCCAACCTCCACCCCGGCACGGACGCCCCCCCAACCTCCACCCCAGCACGAACCCCCCCCCCCAACCTGCACCCCGGCACGGCACGGACCCCCCCAACCTCCACCCCGGCACGGCACGGACCCCCACCAACCTCCACCCCAGCACGGACCCCCCCCCCAACCTCCACCCCGGCACGGCACGGACCCCCCCCCCCCCAACCTCCACCCCGGCACGGCACGGACCCCCCCCCAACCTCCACCCCGGCACGGACCCCCCCCAACTCCACCCCGGCACGGACCCCCCCCCCTCCCCAACCTCCACCCCAGCACGGACCCCCCCCCCCCAACCTCCACCCCAGCACGGACACCCCCCCCCCCCCCAACCCCCAACCTCCACCCCGGCACGGCACGGACCCCCCCCAACCTCCATCCCGGCACGGACCCCCCCCCCAACCTCCACCCCAGCACGGACCCCCCTCCAACCTCCACCCCGGCATGGCACGGACCACCCCCCCAACCTCCACCCCGGCACGGCACGGACCCCCCCCCAACCACCACCCCGGCACTCCCCCGGAGCCCAGCCTACTCTAACCACCCCCCCCCCTCCCCCCCCCCCCCCCCCCCCCCCCCCCCCCCCCCCCCGCCGCACACACACACACACAACCCGAGACACACCTCTCCTCACGCATTCAGACTGCGGCCACGCCATTGCCTGCCCAGAGCCAACCCCCCAGGCCGTCACTCACCTCCACGCTGGTCGGCGTGAGCCTGGAGCACCGGGTCACGCCGATGAAAAGGAGGTTTAATTTACGTCGGTGTGAACGGTCATCACGTCGACAGGACTTCGGCCCATCCGGGAGGGAGAATATCGGCAGGCCGAAAATCGGCTGCCTTGCGCAGACCCGTGTCATTCTCCGCGGCAGCGGCGACATTAACGCCCCGCCGACTTTTCTCCCTTCGGAGACTTCGGCAACCGGCGGGGGCGGGATTCACGGCGGCCAACGGCCATTCTCCGACCCTCTGGGGGGTCGGAGAATGACGCCCCTGGTCTCCACTTTCTAACAGTGGATTCTGATTTTAAGCTGTAGCAATCAGGCAAGAGGGGGCACCAACTGGAGTGCCCATGGGGTCCTCATTTAAACATGGAGTTCAGGCTGCAATGACATCATTGGGATACAACATGGATATGTAGTCATCTAACCGTTTAATATGGCGGAATATGGAGTCACAGACGGATTATGCCAAAATGTTTCTGCTCCCTTTTGACTTTCTTTATGGAATGCTTCACCAGGCACCACAAGAGAGTTTAGGCCACCCCGTCCCAGGCTTCTTCCCCTCACTTCCCTGAGCGAATGGCCTTTCCTGTACATTTGCCAGCTGCGAACCTGGCTGTGGGGACTTTTTTTTGGTCACTGGGGAAGGCCTCCTGCTGCCAACATCCCTCTTTCACAAGCTGTTGGTTCTTGCCTGTGCCATGAACGCCTCACTCACACTGCCGCGTTCTGAATGATTTGCCATCCACCTTGGCTCCTGCCCACGTGACAGCTGCCCTGGGTGAAAATGTCATGAAATAACAAAAATTGATACACGTTAAAATGCCACAAATCATAAACTATGTTCTATTGTAGACTATTCCCAAAAGATGCTTGTACTAATGGTTGCATTTTCCTCTTCCCCCCTCATTTATGGTGCATGAGGATTGTATCTCTTACTCTAATTGCAAGATATTCTTCCTTTCTATCTAAGAAAGGGGAAACTGTGATAATTACTTGTATTTAACTCTTTCCCTTCCCTTATAAGAAAGGGATCTTGTGGCACAGTGGTAGAATCCTTACATCTGGACAAGAAGCTCCAGGTTCAATTCCAACGGCAGTACTTGTTTGCCTTCATAACATGGATGGATAGGCTGATAATTAGCTCAAGAATCCTTCCACCACTTCCCCCAAAGGGGAAAAAGCAGTATGGGTGTGAAGATAAATCTAGGAAAAAGAGAAGCAGCTGCACAGACTGGGAATCCACCATATGAGGTGGTACAGCATTAATCTTTTTAAGAAATTGAGACAGAAAACTATCCTTGTCACGGATTATTGACATGAAATAGAACACCGAAAAAACACATCCCCGCTAAAATAACAGAAATTTCACAGAAATGTACAGCCTACTGTATGTTTGAACTATATTATTGATATCATTCGGTAGTGGTGTAAGGTTTCAGAAAATGTTGCTCTATATGTCAGTATATTCCAATCCCTGAGCTTAAATAACTTTGCACTGAAGATTTGACCTCAACAGAATGCTGCATTTTGGATGTGGAAAAGTCTTGCATTTTGTGAACAAAGTTACATTCGTTTCTATGATAGTTCCATGATTTAGATAGTCTAAAATCTTTTTTTAAAGATCTAAAGTAAATTATTTGGGATAAGTGGATGTTTTTTCAGTCGCTGTGTATTGTTAAAATGTTTTTGCCACAGGTGGCCGCAGAGGCGAGTAATTTACTTTTTAACAGTCATAATAATACAGTTGCAAAATGTGTTTTGGCTGCAACAGATAATGAAGAAAAAATATACATCCATTTTTATTGGAAAACAGATCAAAGAGGTAGGCATCTTGTAGCACTTCCAAGTGTAAATGTCATTTATGAGCTCAATATTTTTCTTAGTCACTCAAGATAATTACTTTATGATTCAATGACATGATTTTTCAATCTGGGCCAATTAAATAATTTTATGGTAGTGAATGATGAATTTTGATGCTGCACATGCAATTCTACACTGCAGCTTTCATTTAGAATGAAATTCATATAACACTGTCAATTTAGCGATAATCAGTGGATAACTGAAAATGGCAGCTCCATTTATTTTTAGTGGCGCATTTCTTATGATGCATGAAGGTGTACTATAAAAGTATATGATGTGTATAAAAACAAGCTTGCTGTCAACACATTTAATAACATATAGGTTTAAAATAAAAAGTTAGATGATGCAGTATTTCATTTCAGCTTGGGTGACTTTGGAAATTGGCTTGTGCGCCGAGCTATTTTTTTTTTCAAGAGTGGAGGTGGTGTGAGAAAGAATTTAGTAATTTATATCCTGCTGCGAAAGATATCCAAAATTCAGTGCAATGATTTTGAATGATTTTAGTGGTGACCACCCTAAAAAGCATGTTGCATTCTCTGAAAATCTGCAGCATCCAAAGATAAAGTGTGAACATCTGGAAAATATTAGGAACGAGATGTACAGCCAATATTTCAAAGTGGCATATGTCAAGATGGGTTTCATAGTTCAACTGAAAATGAATGACTGTAACGTCCATTTGATGATAAGCGGCAGGTTTGTATTTCCTGTGGTTCCTGATATTGAGCCGTCTCTATTTAAAATGATACACCTACCATCTGAAAGGCTTCAGTGTTTTGAAAAATGAGCACCTCTGCAAATTCAGTCTGTAGACTTGAAACTCATTTTATAAGTATCTAAACTTAACCTCTGCAATGCTGCTGTCATTTAATTTAATTCTAAATAATCTTGAACACCCCATGATGAGGTTTAACTAATAATCTGTCAGTTTGGGTTCTATATAATTTAACATCAAATTCATACAAGTTAACAGAAGGAATATTGGTTGTTCAATTTTTATAAATGGATTGCGGCAAATTTCCCGATGATAATTATTCATTGCTACTTGATGCAGCACAATAGGATAAGATCTGTATCAAAAATTAAGCCCATTATAATTGAATTGTGCCATGATGATTGTTAGGTTGGTGATGGCTTCATATATTTGATGTGGAGCATTTTGAGTCAAAACGCATTGATCTTAGTCGTGTGGAAGATCTAAACTGCAAATGACAAAAATGTATGACTCATACAGTTGCCTTCAGAAGATGGCTCGGTTTTGTCCAGGCTTCCCTCTTCTGTTAATGGGTAAATTATTCACTGATTCCCTGACTGACCACAAGACTGCCTATTTGTGATTTGGTGCACTTTGAGATTTCAATGCAGGAACACGAGTCGGCCATTCAATCGCTCAAGGCTATTCTACAATTTTGTTAGATCATGACTGATTGCTATCTCAATTCCATTTACCCTCCTTCATGTCTCTTGACAACAACAATTTCAGTCTTGATCATTTCAACAGGAGGTTGCACATTGTTCCACTTAAATGTGTATAAAGCAGAAAATTTGCATGCTGCAATATATATGCATAAATTTGGAAACAGGTAGCTACGTAATTCAGTTTGAATCCAATATGAAATTTATTTAATTCCTGAATTCCTGGGGCTGGAGAAGGTAGACAGTTTGAGTTCCACACAGTGGTGATGGTGGTAGGGTGGGGGATGTGGAATTGTTTGTGGCACGGACAAATTTGAAGTCTCAGGAAAAAAAGGGACAGTGGCAGGATGGATTTGAATTTGGTTCAGCAACAGCACACAGAAGATAATAATTAATGGTTGTTTTTCAAACTGGAGGTATGTATACAGTAGAGCTCCAGTGGTACTGAGCCCGCTGCTTTTCCTGATATATATATTAATGACCTGATAATGTCAGGGCCTTTCATGCATCAGTGCAGACTCGATGGGCCGAAGGGCCTCTTCTGCACTGTCGTATTCTGTGATTATGTGACCAAATTGTGCAGGGCGCAATTTCAAAATTTGCAAATGATATAAAATTTGCAAGTATTGTGAACTGTGAAGAGGATAGTGATATTTTTCTAGAGGACATCGGCTGATAGAGTGGACAGACTCATGGCAGATCGAGGGCGCAATTTAACGGAAAAAAACCAGAGTCCTGTTTTGGCCATGAATAGCGGGGTGTTTCTTGGAGTCTGCAGAACTGAGAATGACTCCGCTATCAAACGCGACTTTGTTTTTTTGGGAGGCCTCTGCAGGAAACACCCCGCCGAGGCTGCACTTACCTCATTTCCGAAAGAGAATGGGGTGCCATTTTAAATCTCTCGGCCCCCCCACCGCAGCCCCTGTACCTCCCAACACATCGAGACTCCCATGCACCCCCCGTCCGATCCCCAGCATGGGCAACCTGGCACTTGGACATCTTGGCACTGCCATCCTGCATCCTGCCAGCTTGACAGTGCCACCTGGGCACCATGGCATTGTCAGGGTGGCACCTGGGTGGCACTGCCAGGGTGCCCGGATGGCACTGTCAGGGTGCTAGGCTGGTATTGCCATGTGCCCGGGTGGCAACAGGGGTGCCAAAGCACCACCTTGCCCAGAGCCCGACCACCCGGAGACCCACCTAAGTGCCGGTACGCCTGGTCCACATTTGTGGAAACCAGTGCTAAACGATGTCTGCTCAATTTCTCGAAGGTGAGGCCATTAGATCCTGCGCCTTGGGTAACTCTGCCGCAAACACATTTAAGTGAGCTTAACTGCACACTTAAATATGCAGATCTGGATCACGCCCACAATGGGCAGGATCCAGATCACGACACCTCGTGAAATCTCGTTAGATCTTGCCAGGCGTAATAAGCTTTGTAAATCTCACGAGAGGCCTCTCCTGAGATTTACTGGCCTCGGCACACCCTGAGCCGGGCACAACGAGGCTGTTAGATCACACCTTTAATCATTCAATGACTTGATGCTTCTATCCCACCTCGATACAAAATTACAGAATGTTTACAGTAAAGAAGGAGGCCATTCAACTCATTGAGTCTGCACTCGCTCTCCTAATGAGCAATTCACCAATGCCATTCCCTCGCCTTTCCCCTGTAACACTACACATTCTTCCTTTTCAGATAACTCTCCAATTCCTTCTTGAATGCTCAATTGAACCTGCCTCCACCACACTCTCAGACAGTGCATTCCAGATCCTGACTACTAAACTGCATGAAAACAATATTCCTCATGTCGCCATTGCTTCTTTTGCAAATTACCTCAAAACTGTGCCCCTCATTCTTCATCCTTTCATGAATGGGAACAGTTTCTTCCGAACTACTCTGTCCAGACTGTCATGATTTCAAATACCTCTCCTCTCAACCATTTCTTCTTGAAGGAAAATAGTCCCCGTGTCTCCAGTCTTTAAATTGAAGACTCTCATTCCTGGAACCATTCTTGTGAACCTTATTTGCAGCCTTCCTTCACATCTTTCCTAATGGGTGGCACTTGGAATTGGTGCAATACTCCAATTGAGGCCAAACCAGTGTTTTACATTAGTTTAACATAACCTCCTTAGAGACTTCCAGTTGTTACCATGGAGTGAATGGTCACATACAGGGCAGCCCCTGCTTAAAGTCACAGAAAAGAGCTCTTTTTACCCAATACTAGGTGGAATTTTGATGAAAAGGCGCAGGTGAATGTTAGAGGAGTAGCTTCCCCCAGGAGTGATATGTCTGCTGGTCACCAGACCTGGCAGAAAACAGTGAGAGATTTGGCTGAAAGGTTGGAACAGTCTTGTGCTAGAGCAACAGCCTCTTTAAACATGCAGACAGGGGAAGGGCTGATGCAAGGTGGAAGACCCCAGATAGAAGATGGCTTTTATCAAGGAGGAATTCCATCAACAGAGGAAAGAAATGCGTGAGGATCACGCAAGGCCATTGAAGAAGCTGTGGCACCCCTGAAGAGTTCTCTGGAATGGGTGGAGAGGTGTTTGGAGGTGCAGGAGTCACTGATTCAGGAGATCGAAGGAGTGATCTTGGACCACAGTGATCGTGTGGTGGCTCTGGAGTCGGGAGGCGGAGGTGTGGCTCCTAGGGAACCTGTGTAAAATGTTGAGGGCAAAGGTGGAGGAGCAGGAGAATACCTCGAGAAGGCAGAACCTGCGAATAGTGGGCCTGCCTGAAGGAGTGGAAGGTATGATTGCCACGAGGTACATCCCAAAGATACTGGCGGGGCTGGTGGCAGAAGGGGTGCTGGATAAGGTGCCTGAAGTGGACCGAGCGCATAGGTGCCTGAGGCAGAAGCCTAGAGCTGGGGAGCCGCCGCAGGCGGTGACTGTGAGACTCCACAAATTTGTGGAGAATGAGATGATTCTGCGATGGGCCAGGGAGAAGCGGTACCTGCGACTGGGAGGGGAATAACATCGGAATTTATCAGGACATCGGAGCCGAGTTGGCAAAGCGGCGGGCAGGTTTCAACAAGGCCAAGGATGTACTGTACCAGTGGCAGATCAGGATTGGGGTGCTCTACCCGGTGAAATTATGGGTGACGTTCAGAGTTTGAAGTGGGTGTAGGGATTGGGGGATTTTCGTCTTTTTTTGAGGGGAGGGCGTTTGCTGTTTAATGTTGAGATTGTAAGGAGCTGTAGGGATGAAAAGTTTATGTGGGGATGGATGTTCCCATCCCCCCCTCCTGTTTTATGGGACTGTTTGTGTTTAACATTTGTTTATTTGCTTTTGGAGAAGGCTGCCTGGAGTTCAGGAAAAGTCCTTGTATGGGTGAGGGAGGGTAAGGCCAGCAGGGAGCCTTCTTCCTTGGGCTGAGGAGTGGTGGGGGGGAGGGAAGCGAAGGTCATTGGGAGGTGCCTTTGGGCAGGGGCAGCCACGCTAACAGGTGGGGCTGGTGAACGGAAGTGACGTGGTGGGGGAGGAGGCTGAGAGGCGTAGCCAGGGGAGAGGGGAAGTGGGGTGGGAAGGAGGGGAAGGGGGAAAGGGGGGGAGGTGCTGCGACATGACAGGAGGTGAGAGATGACATGGTCAGGGGCGGAGAAATTGGATATCTGGAATGGGCTAGGTATAGGGTGGAATTAAGGGGGCAGGAGGTAAGTAGGGAAGATGACGGACAGTAGAGGGGATTGGTGGTGTAAGCCTCCGGTAAGCTTGGTAACGTGGAACGTCCTGGGACTGAATGGGCCGATTAAAAGGTTGTGGGTGTTCACGCACCTCAGGAGCCTGAAAGCGGGGCTGGTCTTTCTGCAGGAGACGCATCTCCGTGTGAAGGACCAGGTTAGGTTAATCAAGGGGTGAGTCGGGCAGGTTTTTCACTCGGGGTTTGATTTGAAATCGCAGGGAGTGGCGATTTAAATGAGCAAACAAATGGGATTTGTGAGTGCGAAGGTGAGGTATCTGGGTGGGAGATATGTGATTGTGAATGGGGTATTGGAAGGGGCACCGGTAGTGTTGGTAACTGCATGTCCCAAATTGGGATGATATGGGTTTTATGAGGGGGTTGCTGGCAGCGGGGGGGGGGGGGGGTTTCTGGAGAGGATGGGTATGGTGGATCCATGGCGCTTTCAGAACCCAGGGGGAAGGGAGTATTCCTTCTTTTTACACGACCACAAGGTGTATTTGAGGATTGATTACTTTGTAGTGAGTCAGGAGATTTTGGTTGGGGTGGAGGGGGCAGAGTATGCGGGGATAGTTATCTCGGACCATGAACATCATTGGCTGGAGATTCGGTTTAGATCGAGACGAGAGCAGAGGCCGGGGTGGAGGTTTGACTCAGAGTTGTTGGCGGACGGAGGTTTTTGTGATAAGGTGCGGGCGGCGATTAAGGAGTATGTGGAGTTGAATCAGAATGGGGAGGTGTCGGTGGGCATTTTTTGGGAAGGCAGTGGTCCGGGGAGAAAGAAAGGAGGACGAAACATGACCGTCCAGTGAGTGAGATAGTGGAGGTGGACAGGGAATATTCGAGGGTACCCACCGTGGAGGGATTGGCGAGGAGGAAAATGTTGCAGAAGCAGTTTGACAGGCTGGCAACGGGGAGGGCAGTAGGGCAACTGCGTAGGGCAAGACTGGTGCAATATGAGTATGGGGAGAAGGCGAGCCGCATGCTGGCGCATCAGCTGCGGAAGCAGGCTGCGTCCAGGGAAGTATTGAAGATATGGACTGGAGCTGGGGATGTGGTGTTAGAGCTAGAAAAGATAAATGAGGCATTTAGAGGATACTACCAGGTCATTTACGAGGCAGACCCGGGGGGAGATGAGGGAGTGCTGGAAGAGGTGGAATTTCCCCAGGTGGAGGAAGCAAAGAGGCAGGCATTGGAGGAGCCCCTGGGGCTGAGGGAGGTGCTGGATAGTATCAGGAGTATGAAGTCGGGGAAGACCCCTGGGCCAGATGAGTACCCAGTGGAATTTTATAAGGAATTTGCGGCGGACCCGGCACCACATCTGTTGTGGGCGTTTATTGAAGCACTGGAGAAGGGGGAGTTGCCGGAGACGATGACACAGGCAGTAATCACACTAATCCTCAAAAAAGGGAAGGATCCAGTGGAATGTGGGTCATATCGACCCTTATCACTATTGAACACGGATGTGAAAGTATTGGCTAAGTTGTTGGCGGGGAGGATGGCGGACTGTGTCCCGGGGTGGGTGTGGAAGATCAAACAGGCTTTGTGAAGGGCAGGCAGCTCGCGAGTAATGTAAGACAGCTGTTGAATGTGGTGATGAATCCGTCGGGGGCTCTGGTACCGGATGTGGTGGTGTCTTTGGACGCGGAGAAGACATTTGGTCGGGTGGAGTGGCGGTACTAGTTAGAAGTTTTGGAAAGGTTTGGATTTGGGCCAAGATTTTGTGGCATGGGTGTGGTTGCTGTATGTGGCACCAAGGGTGAGGGTGAGGACGAATATGAGCTCATGAAGCTTTGACTTGCACAGGGGTACGAGGCAGGGGTGCCCACTGTCGCCATTGTTGTTTGCGCTGGCTACAGAGCCATTGGCGATGGCTCTCAGGGGGTCGGCGGAGTTGCGGGCGATTATGAGGGGGCAGAGGGAGCATCGGGTGTTGCTCTATGCCGATGACCTCTTGCTGTATGTTTTGGATCCGTTGGAGATTATGGGAAGGATTATAAGCCTGTTGGGGAGGTTTGGAGGGTTCTCAGGGTACAAACTGAATGTAGGGAAAAGCGAGGTATCCACGGTGAATGAGCTGGGACAGCAGTTAATTTAGGGAATGCTATTTAAGGTAGCAAGGGATAGGTTTAGTTATTTGGGGATTCAGGTTGCGAGGGAATTGACGGGGCTCCATAAGTGGTACTTAACGAAGCTGGTGGAGGATGCGAGGGAGGATCTTAGGAGGTGGGATACGCTGCACTTAACGTTAGCGGGGAGGGTCCAAGTGGTGAAAATGAATATTCTGCTGAGGTTCTTGATATCTTTCAGGCTCTCCCGATCTTTATGCCAAAGGCCTTTTTTCGGAAAGTGGACACGATCATCTCGGACTTTGTATGGGAGGGGAAGGTGCCAGAGGTGGGGAGAACCCTGCTACAGAGGCAGAGGCAGCAGGGGGGTGTTGGCGTTGCCGGACTTGCTTCATTATTAGTGAACATCGAATGTGGACAAGATGTGGCGGTGGTGGGAAGGAGAAAGGGTAGAGTGGGTTAGAATGGAGGAGGAATCTTGTCAGGGATCTAGTTTGAGGGCTGTGGTGACGGCAGCATTGCCAATGGCTCTGAGTAGGTATTCAGGGAGCCCAATGGTGCAGTCCAAGGTGAAGATGTGGAATCAGCTAAGGAGGCATTTTAGGATGGAAGGGAAGTTGGTGCTAACGCCGTTGTGCGAGAATCGTGGGTTTGATCTGGGGGGGGGGGGGGGGGGGGGGGTGGATATTGTATACAGGAGGTGGTGGGAAGTGCGGCTGGTCAAGGTGAGGGATTTGTATTTGGAGGAAGGGTTCGCCAGTCTGGTAGAGGTGCCGAGAGGTAGTGAGTTCAGGTATCTGCAGGTTAGGGACTTTGCTCGAAAGGTATGCAGGGGGTTCCCTAGGTTGCCGGGATACGCCCTGCTGGAGCGACTGCTGCTTCCGGATGTGGAAGGGGAGGGAAATATTGGGATATATACAAGCGGCTGGGGGAGCAGGGAGGCGAGCGGGTGGTGAAGATCAAGGAGAAATGGGAAGCGGAGTTGGGAGGGGAGATCAATTGGGGAGTTTGGAGTGAGGTACTGCGATGGGGAAACGGGACCACCTCCTGTGCAAGGATGAGCCTGATACAATTTAAGGTGGTGCACAGGATGCATATGTCTCAGGCGAGAATGAGTAGATTCTTTCAGGGTGTAACAGATGAGTGTGAGAGGTGTGGGTGGGGGCCAACGAATTACGCGCACATGTTTAGGGGTTGTGAAAAATTGGGAAGGTGCTGGGCAGGAGTGTTTGCAGTCTTAACCAGGGTAATGGAGGAGAAGGTGGACCCGGACCCTGTGGTGGCGATATTTGGGGTTTCAGAGAAGCCGGAGCTCATGGAGAGGAGGAAGGCCGATGCCGTGGACTTCGCCTCTCTGATTGCACGGCAGCAAATTTTGCTGGAGTGGCGGTCGGCATCGCCACCGGGGGTAGCGGCATGGTTGGGTGACCTGTACGACTTCCTGCGGTTAGAGAAGATAAAGTATGAGTTAAGGGGCTCAGCAGGGGAGTTTGAGAAAGGTGGGGAATGTTTGTGACCGTGTTTGAGGAACTGTTCGGCGCAGGGGGGGTGGGGATGGGGTCGGGGGGGTGGGGAGATGGAGGGGGTGAAAAAGGGGACAAATCTGTACAGACTGTATAGTTCATTGGGAAGTATGTTTCCCGGGGTGTTTATTTGCTGCAACCTGCTTTGATACATATTTGTAATAAAATATATTTTAAAAAACATAACCTCCTTGCTCTTGTACTCTCTGCCCCTATTAATAAACCCTAGGATACTGCATGCTTTATCAACTGCTCTCTCAACCTTTCCTGACACCTTTGATGACTTATGCACATAAACACCCAACCCCTCTGCTCCTGCACCCCCTTTAGAGTTGTCCCCTTTATCTTCTATCATCTTTCCGCGTTCTTTCCACCAAAATGAACCATTTCATACTCCTTCACATTGGACTTCACCTTACATTTATCTGTCCATTTCCCCAACTTTGAAGTTCTACACTGACCTCCTCACAGTTCATCATGTTTCTAAGTTTTCATATGTTCTGTAAATTTTGAAATTGTGTCCTATGCACCAAAGTTCGAAGTCATGAATATATATCAGGAAAGGAAGGGTCCCAAGACTGATGCTGGTGAACTCCACTACAAACCGTCCTCCAGCCTGAAAAACATATGTTAACCACTACCCTCTGTTTCCTATCACTCAGCCAAATTCATATCAATGTTGCTATGTCCATTTTGTTCCATGAACTATAACTTTTGATCACCAGTTATTGGTCGGGTGTGTCCTATATGTCCCTTCCTGGCGTAACCGTTGGGAATATTCTCGGCGCAAATGAGGCAATCCTCAATGTGATGAGTGACACCCTCCTTTAGTTCCGGGTGCCAACATAATGGTGGTCCATAGTGGTCTCCATTCCCTTGTGTCCGTGTCCATCATGAGATTGGTATATGAGCTGGGTTCGGTTCTGAGTAGTGACCACATCATTCCTGTCCTTTAAACAAATCCGTCCTGTATGGTCAGCTCCTTCCATCTATCATAGGGGACTGGTAATTTCTGACAGAATGTGTTGTAGGGAATCGTCTGTGCGTTGGGACTGAGCTAGGTTGGCTATGTTAGTCTGGGAGACATCAACCGCATTCATCGGCTCACCTCTGGGTGGCTGCCAGAAATGTCCGTTACGGGCACCGGGCTCTGGCTAAGGCCAGGTGGGGAGGTGCGGTGATGTCTCTTTACCTCGATGAAGCTGTAGGTGCGGCCAGTGGCCTCTTATAGTTCGGCGTATCCCTGGGCCTGTCTCGGTGCCTGATCAAAAGTCTGACCGCATGGGCCAACCTTTCTCTTTGATATATCTCCGTACTACCCCGTCCCGTATGGGACACCTCTCTGCTCCTGTCTTCTGTGCCTCTACATCTCTACCTGTTGTCTGAGCTGCCATATTTACTTTACGGAACAAGGGGGGTAGAGGGTCGGTTGTACGGCGGGTATGACTTGTGGCTATGTTCCGGCCCTAATCCCTCGGAAGCTGCTTGCAAATTAGCAGAGTTGACCCTATCCTCCCTCGTTAGGTACGCATGCAGTTAGTGCACACTCACAAAATCCGGTGATTTATCCAATGCAAAGTTTACACCCGTGGTTGATTTTTGACTTGTAAATAATCCTCAAGAATAAAGACCTTCATGTTCCCTTCGATTTACTTGGAATCCTGGCCGTTACGTGGCTCAGTTGCCACCTAATTCAGGCTCAGGCGAAATCTCCAAGAATATATGTCCAGTCAAATACCACCAGGGTCGCCAGATTTGTTGTACCTTCTGAACCACAGTGTGTCTCCAACCCGTATATGATTGACAAATGACCACACAAACTGTATAAAATAATACGAGTTCCATACACACACACAGTTAATATTAGTCAATCACACACACATACAGGTTGGACTTCAAACTAACACACAAGAAAGACCAACTTAACTTCCAGGTGACTGGCAAGTGCAGAGCAGATATGGCCTCATCTGGAATCCGTCGTCTGGCAGTGCTGGATGTCTGTCGCTGGTCATTTTGTATCTTCGGCTCTGGTCCCTCTGTGGATGGCGTGGATGGTCCCCTCCTTGGCTGGTGAAGGTATCACGGTGGTTGTCGTCAGTGGTCGAGAAAGCGAATCGTGGGCTGCGCAGCACCTTTTATCCCTTGCAGGTTTTGCGCACTTTTGGAAGGTCCCAGGTAGATGTCCATTAGGTCAATCAGGGCTCGATCACCCTGACCGATCTCAACCAGTTGGGGATGAACACCTTGATGGCGGAGCAGGTCCCAGTCGGCCATGGCTGTTAGTGTCCGAGGCACTTAGGCCTTCCCAAATAAGGAAACCGACGCCGCCAAGTCTGTCAGATATTGTTAGTTTCTACCTGGAGCCAATGGCCTGGGATGTCCTTTCAACAGCCTTTTCCCTGTGTCAATTTCTGCAAAGTGCGGGCTGCAACCTTTGTATATTTGCAAGCTGCAGCCTGTCTGCGTCTCTATGTTGACCAATTTCCCATCGATCTTTGTGGGTGGCCATTTTAGATGGCCACACCCCTCACCCCCCTCACCCTCACCCCTCACCGTTAACCTCCTCACCCTTACCCCTCTCACCCCCCCAACCCCAGGCCCCCCTGGCCCCCCTGGCCCGCTGCTTAAAGATACATGTCGTCTTGTGTCTTACAGGACCTGCCGGAGATGGGGCCGCTCCATCGGGAGTCCCCCGCCCTCAGCCAGTGCCAGAGCCTGTGCCCCCCAGACGGCCGGGTACTGATGGGGAGAGCAGTCCGAACACCAGCCCTCCGCCCGAGACTCAGGACACCCTGAAGCTCGGGTCAAAGGAGGACACCGACTTTCCATCACTGCTGTCTCCTACACCTTCCAGCATCCCAGAGACCATCGCCTCGGTTGGGCACATTAGTGAAGAGGCTCCTGGGACACTATCACATCCGGTACAGCAGGTGGAGGTAGGAGCAGCTGAGGGGCCGGGCGGTCGGAGGGCAGGCCGTCTCTAGGAACCAGCTGTCGTCCAGACTGGTCCCGGGCTCCTGAAACATCCAGTCCCAGCCACAGTGCAGATGCAGTCAGAGACCCAGGGACCACAGGAGGGGATGACGGTCAGCTTCCAACACCTGCAGGTGCAGGTGGAGGAATCCATCCACGTGCAGGAGCAGGGGGTGGTGCCGGTCATGTGTGCCACCCAGGCCAACACCGCACGGGTGCCGTTCGCGGTGGAGGCATTGGGGGCGCGGTGTCAGCATTGGGTCAGAGTGCCCAAGGTCTGGGGCATTCTGTGCAGATGGGGGCCAAGGCCCAAGACTAGGCTACCCTCTCACAGGCAGCCATGTGCCAGAGCCACCTGGAAATTGCAGCATCGCTCCTCAGCATGGCCCAGTCACAACAAGCCATGGCTGAGAACGTCGGCAGCATTGCCCAGACGTTGGCCTGCGTTGTGCAGACACTGGGCAGGGTGACCGAGTCCCAGAGGAAGGTGGCCCAGTTCCAGAGGGGGGTGGCCCAGTCCCAGAGGGAGGTGGCCCAGTTACTGGCTTATGTGGCACAGACCCTAAGACGTTGGCCTGCGTTGTGCAGACACTGGGCAGGGTGACCGAGTCCCAGAGGAAGGTGGCACAGTTGCAGCATGATGTGGTGCAGTCCCAGACGGAGATGGTCCACTCCCTGTGTTCCATTGCCGCGACCTCCGGTGACCTGGAGGTCAACTGGAAAACTCCAATCAGCTCCAGCATTTGAACATACTAGGCTATTTAAGAAGCCCGCAGCTTACAGCAGGTAGCCTTGCCACCTCCTCCCCATTTCTCTTCTGGAAAAGTGGTGGAGCCAGTACATACTCGTTTCTCTTCTGGAAACGAGGTGGGTGGTGTTCTCACGTGTAATGGTGGTATCCATGTCGACGATCTGGCAAGTCTTGCAGAGATTTCCATGGCAGGGTTGTGTGGTGTCGTGGTCACTGTTCTGAAGGCTGGGTAGTTTGCTGCAAACAATGGTTTGTTTGAGGTTGCGCGGTTGTTTGAAGGCAAGTAGTGGGGGTGTGGGGATGACCTTGGTAAGATTGTTCATCTTCATCGATGACGTGTTGAAGGCTGTGAAGAAGATGTCGTAGTTTCTCCGCTCCGGGAAAGTACTGGACGACGAAGGGTATTCTGTCGGTTGTATCCCATGTTTGTCTTCTGAGGAGGTCGGTGCGGTTTTTTGCTGTGGCGCGTTGAAACTGTCGATCGATGAGTTGAGCGCCATATCCCGTTCGTACGAGGGCATCTTTCAACGTCTGTAGATGTCTGTTACGTTCCTCCTCGTCTGAACAGATCCTGTGTATACGGAGAGCTTGTCCATCGGGGATGGCTTCTTTAATGTGTTTAGGGTGGAAGCTGGAGAAGTGGAGCATCGTGAGGTTATCCGTGGGTTTGCGGTGAAGCGAAGTGCTGAGGTGATCGTCCTTGATGGAGACGAGTGTGTCCAAGAATGCAACTGATTTTGGAGAGTAGTCCATGGTGAGTCTGATGGTTGGATGGAACTTATTGATGTCATTGTGTAGTCGTTTCAGTGATTCTTCGCCGTGGGCCCAAAGGAAAAAAATGTCATCGATGTATCTGGTGTATAACGTCGGTTCAAGGTCCTGTGCGGTGAGTAGGTCTTGTTCAAACTTGTGCATGAAGATGTTGGCGTATTGGGGTGTGGATTTGGTCCCCATGGCTGTTCCGTGCGTCTGGATGAAGAACTTGTTGTCGAAGGTGAAGCCATTGTGATCCAGAATGAAGCGGATGAGTTGCAGAATTGCATCTGAAGATTGGCAGTTGTCGGTGTTGAGTACTGAGGCTGTTGCAGCAATGCCGTTGTCATGGGGGATGCTGGTATAGAGTGCCGAGACGTCCATTGTGACGAGGAATGTTCCTAGTTCAACTGGTCCACGGGTTGAGGGAAGGGCAGGATTGGCAGCTAAACGTTCCAGGATTTAGATGTTTCAGGCGGGATAGAGGGGGATGTAAAAGGGGAGGCGGAGTTGCGCTACTTGTTCGGGAGAATATCACAGCTATACTGCGAGAGGACATCTCAGAGGGCAGTGAGGCTATATGGGTAGAGATCAGGAATAAGAAGGGTGCAGTCACAATGTTGGGGGTATACTACAGGCCTCCCAACAGCCAGCGGGAGATAGAGGAGCAGATAGGTAGACAGATTTTGGAAAAGAGTAAAAACAACAGGGTTGTGGTGATGGGAGACTTCAACTTCCCCAATATTGACTGGGACTCACTTAGTGCCAGGGGCTTAGACGGGGCGCAGTTTGTAAGGAGCATCCAGGAGGGCTTCTTAAAACAATATGTAAACAGTCCAACTAGGGAAGGGGCGGTACTGGACCTGGTATTGGGGAATGAGCCCGGCCAGGTGGTAGATGTTTCAGTAGGGGAGCATTTCGGTAACAGTGACCACAATTCAGTAAGTTTTAAAGTACTGGTGGACAAGGATAAGAGTGGTCCGAGGATGAATGTGCTAAATTGGGGGAAGGCTAATTATAACAATATTAGGCGGGAACTGAAGAACATAGATTGGGGGCGGATGTTTGAGGGCAAATCAACACCTGACATGTGGGAGGCTTTCAAGTGTCAGTTGAAAGGAATACAGGACAGGCATGTTCCTGTGAGGAAGAAAGATCAATACGGCAATTTTCGGGAACCTTGGATGACGAGTGATATTGTAGGCCTCGTCAAAAAGAAAAAGGAGGCATTTGTCAGGGCTAAAAGGCTGGGAACAGACGAAGCCTGTGTGGCATATAAGGAAAGTAGGAAGGAACTTAAGCAAGGAGTCAGGAGGGCTAGAAGGGGTCATGAAAAGTCATTGGCAAATAGGGTTAAGGAAAATCCCAAGGCTTTTTACACGTACATAAAAAGCAAGAGGGTAGCCAGGGAAAGGGTTGGCCCACTGAAGGATAGGCAAGGGAATCTATGTGTGGAGCCAGAGGAAATGGGCGAGGTACTAAATGAATACTTTGCATCAGTATTCACCAAAGAGAAGGAATTGGTAGATGTTGAGCCTGGAGAAGGGGGTGTAGATAGCCTGGGTCACATTGTGATCCAAAAAGACGAGGTGTTGGGTGTCTTAAAAAATATTAAGGTAGATAAGTCCCTAGGGCCTGATGGGATCTACCCCAGAATACTGAAGGAGGCTGGAGAGGAAATTGCTGAGGCCTTGACAGAAATCTTTGGATCCTCGCTGTCTTCAGGGGATGTCCCGGAGGACTGGAGAATAGCCAATGTTGTTCCTCTGTTTAAGAAGGGTAGCAAGGATAATCCCGGGAACTACAGGCCGGTGAGCCTTACTTCAGTGGTAGGGAAGTTACTGGAGAGAATTCTTCGGGACAGGATCTACTCCCATTTGGAAGCAAATGGACGTATTAGTGAGAGGCAGCACGGTTTTGTGAAGGGGAGGTCGTGTCTCACTAACTTGATAGAGTTTTTCGAGGAGGTCACTAAGATGATTGATGCAGGTAGGGCAGTAGATGTTGTCTATATGGACTTCAGTAAGGCCTTTGACAAGGTTCCTCATGGTAGACTAGTACAAAAGGTGAAGTCACACGGGATCAGGGGTGAACTGGCAAGGTGGATACAGAACTGGCTAGGCCATAGAAGGCAGAGGGTAGCAATGGAGGGATGCTTTTCTAATTGGAGGGCTGTGACCAGTGGTGTTCCACAGGGATCAGTGCTGGGACCTTTGCTATTTGTAGTATATATAAATGATTTGGAGGAAAATGTAACTGGTCTGATTAGTAAGTTTGCAGACGACACAAAGGTTGGTGGAATTGCGGATAGCGATGAGGACTGTCTGAGGATACAGCAGGATTTAGATTGTCTGGAGACTTGGGCGGAGAGATGGCAGATGGAGTTTAATCCGGACAAATGTGAGGTAATGCATTTTGGAAGGGCTAATGCAGGTAGGGAATATACAGTGAATGGTAGAACCCTCAAGAGTATTGAAAGTCAAAGAGATCTAGGAGTACAGATCCACAGGTCATTGAAAGGGGCAACACAGGTGGAGAAGGTAGTCAAGAAAGCATACGGCATGCTTGCCTTCATTGGCCGGGGCATTGAGTATAAGAATTGGCAAGTCATGTTGCAGCTGTATAGAACCTTAGTTAGGCCACACTTGGAGTATAGTGTTCAATTCTGGTCGCCACACTACCAGAAGGATGTGGAGGCTTTAGAGAGGGTGCAGAAGAGATTTACCAGAATGTTGCCTGGTATGGAGGGCATAAGCTATGAGGAGCGATTGAATAAACTCGGTTTGTTCTCACTGGAACGAAGGAGGTTGAGGGGCGACCTGATAGAGGTATACAAAATTATGAGGGGCATAGACAGAGTGGATAGTCAGAGGCTTTTCCCCAGGGTAGAAGGGTCAATTACTAGGGGGCATAGGTTTAAGGTGAGAGGGGCAAGGTTTAGGGTAGATGTACGAGGCAAGTTTTTTACGCAGAGGGTAGTGGGTGCCTGGAACTCGCTACCGGAGGAGGTAGTGGAAGCAGGGACGATAGGGACATTTAAGGGGCATCTTGACAAATATATGAATTGGATGGGAATAGAAGGATACGGACCCAGGAAGTGTAGAAGATTGTAGTTGAGTCGGGCAGTATGGTCGGCACGGGCTTGGAGGGCCGAAGGGCCTGTTCCTGTGCTGTACATTTCTTTGTTCTTTGTTCTTTGGGTGCTGAGTTTCTGTAGGAAGTCCGTCATTTCGCGACAGAAACTGGGTGTACCTTGTACGATGGGTTTCAAGATGCCCTTGATGTAGCCAGAGAGGTTCTCACACAGGGTCCCATTGCCTGAAACGATAGGACGGCCTGGTGTGTTGGCCTTGTGTATTTTTGGGAGGCAGCAGAGATCTCCAATGCGGGGAGTACGTGGGATGAGAGCACGTAGGGTGCTCTGAAGATCTGGATCCAAGGTCTTGATCAGTCTGTTAAGTTGGTGGATGTGTTCCTTGGTCGGATCTGCGGGTAACTGTCTGTAGTGTTCTTGGTTGTTCAGTTGTCGGTATACTTCTTTGCAGTAGTCCGTTCTGTTCAGTATGACAGTGGCCCCTCCTTTGCTGGTTTGATGACGATGCTGCGATTGGTCTTGAGAGCGCGGATGGCATTGCATTGTGCTTGGGTGACGTTCGGGGCTGTCTTGTGAATGCGACTGATGAATCTGGCATTGACGCGAATCCTGGCGGCTTGAGTATACATGTCGAGTCTAGGGCAGCGACCTTCCGGAGGGGTCCAATTCGACTCTTTCCTCTTCGGTTGCCGCACCGCAGATCTCTCGGTCTGCTGTTCCGGTTCATTGATAGTCTGCTTGGGTTCGCTGTTGGCCTCTTGGGTCTGTGGAAGAATTCCCAGAGCCTCATTCGCCTGATGAATTTCTCCGTGTCTGCCGCGAGACTGATGGGGTCCATTTTGGTGGTGGTGCAGAAATTGAGCCCTCTGCTGAGGACTTCGATTTCGTCTGGTTGAAGGGTGTAGTCTGACAAGTTGACAATAGATTTCCCTGTATTTTCTACTGTGGTACCGGGGGTGGCTTGGTTGCTGCTGGTGGCAATGCCGAGTTTCTCAAGCTTCCTGTTCTTGGTGTGCATATAGGTGGCATAGTATTGTTGTCTCATCTGTTTGGCGGTGTTCCGCAGCTGGTCTGCTGCGTCCTGAGCGCAAGTTGAGAATATGGCCTCTGTCTTGGTTTCCAGGTTGCGTCGTCTGCTGTAGAGCTGGCGTACGAGGTGGTTGAGGAGTGTGAGAGAGGTGCGACGGCAGAGTCTCGCAGCGTAGTCTGTGGTGTAGGTCGACTTGAGTGGGTTTGTGATCTGTAGCCCTTTCGGGATCTTGTCTGCTTTGTTGCATCTTTGTAGAAACTTAATGTCAGTGTCTATATGCGCGATCTTCCTGGAGATCCTCTCCACTTTGAGCCGGCAGTTTGTGGTGTCGATGGTAGCCATGATGTGGAGATGCCGGCGTTGGACTGGGGTGAGCACAGTAAGAAGTCTTACAACACCAGGTTAAAGTCCAACAGGTTTGTTTCGATGTCACTAGCTTTCGGAGCGCTGCTCCTTCCTCCTTCCTGAGGAAGGAGCAGCGCTTGAGGGCTAAGAAAGGTCGAGAAGGCAGAATCTGAGGGTGGTCGGGTTGCTGGAGGGGCTGGTGGGCCAGAACCCGACAAGGTTTATGGTGCAGTTGCTCTGGAAGTTGGTGGGGGAGGGGGAAATGGTGGCCTCTCCCGGGTTGGATCTTGCCCACAGGTCGTTGAGGCAGAAGCCTCATGCTGGTGAGCATTGTGCAATTATTGTACGATTCCACAGCTATCAAGTTAAGGAAAGAATTTTATAGTGGGTGAAGGAGCATCGGAATAGCAGATGGGAAGGCCACGAGGTGAGAATATACAGGATGTTGGAGCGGTGCTGGCCATGAGGCATGCAGCTTTTAACCATGCCAAGGCAGCACTGTATCGTAATAAAGTTCAGTTTGGCGTGGTTTACCCCGATCAGCTTTGGGTGACCTACGAGAATAAAGGCATTAGAGACTCCAGAGGAAGCTGAGGCGTTCGTCCAAAGAAGTGGACTAAGGTTGAAATAATTGTATATTGTACGGGTTGAGGGATGTTTGTTCGAAGGTAGATGAGGGTTGTTTGGGTTTTCTGTCTTTCTGTTTTTCTTGTCAGTGGTCGAAGGGATGTTGATTGGGCTGTTATGTAACTTTATATGTGGAATTGTGTTGTGGGGGTTTGTGGGTTGGGTGTTGTTTACTGTTAATGTTGTTCTCTTTTGGAATTACGAAAGCTGGTTTTCGATAGGGGATTGGTTTAGTGTTTTGGAATTTTGGAGTTATGAATGGTCTCTGTAATAATCCACAGGAGGCAGGGATTCCGTCACGACACCAGTATTTATTTGCAATAACTATATACAAGAGCAGCTCCAAACAGTGCTGCTAGCATTCCAGTCAACTTAAGACTGCCTCACAAAGCCTACACAGGTGCTTATATGGGCCCCCTCAATGAGCTATCATTGAGGGAGCTCATATTCCAATTGGTCAACCAATATTGCCAATTGGAGGTCATTACATCCCTCCCCCCCCAAGGTCCGAGGAATTCCTGCCAGCTGGCATTCCTCTGAGCTTCTTCCTGCTCCTCCTGTCCGGATCTGTCACCTCTGTGTTGGCCGCCGGGTCGTTCTCCGACGTGGGTGGGGTGTACCTTATAGGTGCCCGTCTTTTCCTTGGCGACCTCCTTGGAAGTTGTTCTTCCTCCTCCTCGGGGAGAGGTGTCGCGGCGGCCTCGTCGAACGTGTCCATCTCTGACTCTGACGACGGGATGACGGGTCTGGAGAAATTGCTCGGGGCTGGGCATCTTTTCCGTCTGGGCTATCCCAGCTTGAGGCGTTCCTGCTTCGCCTGCCTCCAGGTGTGGTTCCGCTGCCCTTATTTATTTGGTCCAGGTGTTTCTTCAGCACCTTACCTCCAATCGAAACTTCAGAGGATATGGGCCCTGTTTGGGACTCTACTGTGCCTTTGACCCACGTTGGTCCATTCCCATAATCCTTGACCCAAACCGGTTTATTTGATAAAATTTTACGGGAGAAAAATGCAGAAACTGAAAATATTTTCATCCTCTAGAAATTGGAGGTTCACCACATTTCACCTAAACATTACAATTAAAATGTAAAAAGATAAAAGACACTTAAAAATCAATTAATTGATAAAGCTTCCAAATACGACCTGCAGGCACTTTGTTTTGGTATGTTTAAAAATCAAGATTAAAAAAGTTGACATCTCTTGGTTGAAGTTACAGCTGCGGTGAAACCATTGTTGGATCACTCACCATTCTTGGAGTAAGAGACATCCACTTCATCAGCATCAAAGTTCAGAAAGCACCCAATCACATCATTCTCCCCAACTAGTTGCAGCTGGCTTTTAACAATGCCGGCTGCGAACAGCCTTCAAAAAGGCTGCGACCAGATTTTTTAAAAGTGCGGCCGCACTACGCATGCGTGCCCACTCATCGGTACGCATGCGCAAAACTCTGCGCATGCGCACCGATGAGAGGGCACGCATGCGCAGTGCAGCCACATTTTTAAAATATGTTCGTGGCCATTTTGAAGGCTGCTTGCAGCCGGCATTATTAAAAACCGGCTGCTGTGGCTGTTGCGCTCGGATTTGCGCAATTGGGAGCTCCGCGACGGACGGCTCCGCGACCCTCCCAACACCCGCGGGTCGCGCCCCCGACTTTGACAATGCCTGATCTAGGGTGTTTAAGCAACTTAAGACTTTGAAAGCTGATGTGGTGCTGTTTAGAGGTCAGAGAAGTTTACGAAAGGGTTGGGTGAAACAGGTGTTTCATTCAGTGTTTGACAGTAGCATCCGGGGGCCAGCAATTTTGATTAATAAGAAGGTAGCCTTTTTGGTGGGGAAGATTTTGATGGAGGTATGTCGTGGTTAGTGGGTTGTTAGCAGGTACACAGTTGGTGCTAGTCAATGTATATGCCCCAAATTGGGACGACGCAGCTTTTATTAATGAATTGTTTTCTTTGATCTCGGATTTGGAATCGCACCAGCTAATCATGTGTGGGGACTTTAATTACATATTAGACCCTCGACTGGATGAGACACTGTTGGCCTTCATGGAGCAGATGGGGAGAGCAGACCTTTGGAGATTTCTACACCCAGGGGAGAAGGATTTTACGTTCTTCTCTCAGGTTCACCAGGTGTATTCCAGGATTGATTTCTTTGTGGTAGGTAGTCCCTGCAGCTGGGGGTGGTGGAGTTTGGATGCTCGGTGATAGCGATTTCTGACCACGTTCCGCATTGTGTGGATGTGGTGGTTGGGTTGGCCCTCGCTGAGCGCCCCCCCGGGGAGATTTGATACATCGCTGTTAGCAGATTAAAACTTTTGCGAGAGTGTCTCCTCTGCCATCGAGGAGTATTTGAGATTTAATAGACATGAGGAGATTTCCTCTTCCACACTGTCGGAGGTATTGAAGATGGTTGTTCGAGAGAAGAGTATTTCTTTCAAGGCTCAGAAGGAGAAGACTGAAAGGGTGGCGAGGCAGAGGTTGGCAAATGCCATCTTGGATGTGGACCGTTAATACTAGATCAATCAGAAACTGGAATTGCTAGTTAGTAGGAAGAAGCTATAGTTGGAGTTTGGACCGCTGTTAACGGATAGGGGCTGTTGCGACATTGAGCATGGGTAAAAGGCTAGTTGCTTGCTGGCCCACCAGTTGAGGCGACAGGCAGCCATTCGGAAAACAGTGCAGGATCAGGGATGAGAGATGTGGATTGGTCTCTGCCCCGGCCAAGGTTAATGAGACGTTTTATCGGAATTTTTATGAGTTGGAACCCCTGGAGGACGGGTCTTCAATGTTAAGAGTTTTTGGACGGTTTGGCTACTTCTGGGTGGAACAGGAGAAAAGGGAAGAATTAGAGACTCCTCTGACTTTGGAGGAAGTTATGGAAGGCATCGGTTTGATGCAGTTGGGGAAGGTCCCAGGGCTGGATGGGTTCCCGATTCAATGTTATAAAATTTTTGACGGGTTGCTGTCCCAGTGCTGCATGAGACGTTTGAGGATTCTATGACTTGCGGGATGTTGCCGGTCTCATTGGCGAAGGCAAACACTGCCTTGATACTAAAAAAGGATAAGGATCCAACCGAGTGTGGGTCGTATCACCCCATTTCATTATTGAACGTGGATGCAAAGCTGTTGGCAAAGGTATTGGCTAGGTGCATGGAACCCTGCCTCCCAGGGGTCATATCAGAAGAGCAGATAGGATTTGTTATGGGAAGACAGTTGTCAGCCAATGTTTGGAGGCTGCTTAATGTGGTTTTGTCCTCCTCTGCATGTCCTGAAATGGAGGTGATTATCACACTCGATGTAGAGAGGGCGTTTGATAGGGTGGAGTGGGGCTATATATTTGAGGTCTTGGGAGACTTGGCTTGTGCCTAGATTTATATCTAGGATCCGGCTCTTGGTAGGGTGGCCACCGCGAGTGTCCAAACAAATGCTTCAAGTTAAAAATATTTTCAACTGAAGAGGGGCATGAGACTGGTGTGTCCATTGTCCCCACTATTGGTTACCTTGGCAATTGAGCCTCTGGCCATAGCATTGAAGTGCAGTGGGATAGAGTGAAGGGGAGGGAGCATAGGGTGTCATTCTGTGCAGACAATTTGTTGCTGTATGTGACAGACCCTCTCTCCAGTGCAGAGGAATTAATAAAGCTGCTTGAGAGGTTTGGCTCCTTCTTGATTTACAAATTGAACCTGGGTAAAAACAAATGCCTTCCGGTGAATCTCCCATGGAAGGGAATAGACCTGGGAAAGTTGCCTTTTCACTTGGTCAGTGTTGTGTTATGCTTCTTCGTGTAGCATAAGCTGCTTCCTTGATGTATGCTCTGAGAAAGGAAAGCTCAGACTTGGAGATAGGTTTAACACATTTATTGAACAGTTAACAATTCTCCTACTTGAGTTCGACTCTCCTGCTAATCTTGCTATAGTAACTCTGTCTAACTAACCAGTCTGCTCTAAGCCATGCGGTGGGTGTGATGCTTCTGATCTGCCCCTGTCCTTCTCTCTGAGTGTCGCCTGTGGAAAAAGAAAGCGCAGTGTGCCCTGTCCTTTTATATGGGTTGCCCCCTTGTGGTAGTGTCACCTCTGGGGTGTCTTGACTGCCCATTGGTCGTGTCCTATTCTATGTGTTCATTAGCTGTATGTCTGCATGCCAAGATGTCTCTGGTGCTCCCTCTAGTGTTTACTTAGTCTTAGTGTATTTACATTAACCCCTTGTGTATTTACAGTGATGCATATCACCACAGCCAGGTCCAGTTTTTGTGATCTGGGAGTCGGGTGGCCAATGACTGGGCCTCGCTACAGAAGTTAAATTTTGGGGACCTGGTTAAAGCGGCGAAGGATGACCTAAAGAGATGGGATAAACTCCCACTGACGTTGGAGGGAGAGGGTTCAGTCGGTCAAAATGAATATTCTCTCAAGATTTTTAGTTTTGCTTTCGTGCCTTCCAGTTTTCCTTTCGAAATCTTTCTTTGCAGATGATCTTGTCTTTTATTTGGACAGGCAGATCCCCACAGATCTGGAGTTTTTTTTTACAAAGGCAGTCAGGGGGCCTAGCGTTGTCCAATCTGTTACAATACTATTGGGCAGTGAAGATTGAAAAGGTGTGGGGATGGTATAAAGGGATGAAGTCCTTGTGGGCAGAAGAGGGAGAGAATGACAGTAAAGGCTCCAGTTTGCGAGCATTGGTTATGGCTCCTCTCCCATTTTCCCTGATGAGATGGGCTGCCAATCCGGTGGTGTTGGCTACCTTGAGATTATGAGGACAGTTTAGACAGCACTTTAAACTAGCTGCTATGTAGTGCTGGCCCCAATTTGTGGAAACCATTGTTTTGTGCCGGCGGTTTTGGATTCATCCTTTGGAGCTTGGAGGGAGACTTGTTGAAGGTGGTAAGTTCGCTCGTTTTGAGGAGTGGCTGGAGAAGTATAACTTCCAAGAGGTAACCTATTTTGATACTTCCAGGTGCGAACCTTTGTGTGCAAGGAGGTTGCTTCCATCCCTTTAGCCCCCCTGCCCTAGTTGATGGACAGAGTTCTCTCGGTGGTTGATGTAGGCGAGGGGAGGGTGTCGGAGATCCATTGTCAGCAGGAGCAGGTCCTTTTGGATGAGATTAAGGGGAAGTGGGAGGAGGAGTTGGGCCAGAAGTTTGAGGGAGGGGTGTGGAGCAAGGCTATATATAGAGTCAACTCTACCTCCTCGTGCATTCGGCTCAGCCTGATTCAATTCAAGGTGGTGCATAGGGCACATTTGACTAGGGCACGAATGAGTGGGTTTTTCACGGATGTAGAGGATAGGTGTAAGCGGTGCTCTAGCGTCCCGGTACATCATACATACAAGTTCTGGTCCTCCACTAAGCTTGTGAGTTTCTGGGTCTCCATCTTCAGCATCATGTCGAGAATTCTTGGGGTTGATTTGGAACCATGCCCTTTGGTGGCTAGTTTTGGAATACCAGATTTACCAGAGTTGTAGACAGGGACGAAGGTGGGTGCTCTTGCCTTCGCTTCCTTAATAGTCTAAAGGTGAGTTCTGTTTGGTGTTTGGTTGAAAGTCTTCAGCCCTTCCCAGTGTTTCGGCGTGGTTAAGCAACCTGATAGAGTTTTAGTACTTGGAAAAAGATCAAGTATTTAATGAGAGGGCCAGCTGAAAGGTTCTACCTGGGGTGGCAGCCATTTATTTCCTATGCCGCTTGCATGTCACCATCAGATGCTCGGGAGAGAGATTTCTAGTTATTTTGTGTTTGTGGGGGGGGGGTGTGGAAGGGATGAAATATTGTTACGTTTTGTATGTATATGGATGTAAAGATGTATTGAAAAATTCGTGAATAGAAATATTTTTAAAAGCACTTTTACGTCAGCGTGAAATGCAATTTGGACATTTCATGAGATTTTCCTTTCTCGTCGCCGATTTTGCCTGGCGAAAATGGGAGTGGGAAACCCTCCCAATTGGCCCGAATCTTCTATTCAGTGTTGTAACCCCTGGGCGGGATTTTCTGCGCAATCTCCAACGTGATTCACGGCGACGCAGACGGCCTGCCATTGGCCAGCAGCGAGATCTTCTTTTCTCTCCGTTGTCAACAGGGTTTTGCATTGAATGCCCCCATTGCCGCAGGGAAACCCCCAGTGGTGGTACACCATCAGTGCGACCGGAAGACCCCCACCAGTGTGAATAGCTGGGAAATTCCAGCCCCTATTCCCAATTGGACCACACAACAAAAAAGACATTTGCCTCCTTCCCAGTTTTTCACTGTGTTCTTCTGATGAAGGATCCTGCAAAACCCAGTCATAGTAGGAGGGAGCAGCAGGGAGAATCTGCGCAAAATGTACATCCCAACGTTTTACAGCACAAGCTGCCATATTCTACCAAACAAAGAGTTTAAATTTCCTAAAGCTACAAAGAGAAGGTAAATGGGTTAGGGGTAAAGTGGTAGGTGGGTAAGGTGGTGAGGTCAGGTCTGGTTGGGCTGGGGGGAAGTCAGGTGGTGGAGGATGGTCAGTTCAGGTAGCGGGAAGTCAGGAGCTCAGGGTGCTGAGTTGGATGGTGGGGGCTAGTTAGGTCAGGGAGGGATTGGAGGGATCAGGTAGGGGACTTTGTTGGGTGAGTCAGGCCAGGTCGGTGGGGTCAGGAGAGAGTTGGCGGTGTCAGGTAGGGGAGGAGCTAAAGGAGCATAGGGGTTTGGAGGGGTATCGAAGATGGTGTGGTGGGGGGAAGATCAGTGTGGGTGATTGGGGTGTCAGTTGTCTAGTTACCGAAGCGTTGACAAGATTTTAATTTCTTGCATTTTGTAGGTAACTATTCAGGTAAGTAAGTCGGAACTGTCTGATATCTCCAACTCTAATTCAGAATTGGAGACATCTCCAGAGTCCCAGGAAGCTGGGGAAATTTCCCATCAGAAGTACCTCCAGGCAATTCCCACAGTGTAACTGAATTGGGGCTTCCAAAGAGTCTCATAGCATTTCCTCTGTGGGGGGGTGGGGGGGGGGGGGGGGGGTGTTAAAGAAGTTGCAATCTGTAGCTGATATTGAATCACATTGATTACCATCCATAATGTTCAGTTTTCGGTGAAGACAGATGGGAGATCAAAGTGCTGAAGTATAGCAAGGATGAACTAATTCCTTGCATCATCCATTTATTTTAATGAAAAGCTTTGCAACTTCAAACTGCGAGAAATTGAAGGCATGATTATGAATTTATATGAGTATTTACGTGCATCCAGTGTTGATGCCTGGAATTCTCTCGTTGCCCATGTGCATTTGATTTATTAAGCTTGGATGGTTGTGGTAATAGCACTGTCATCATTAAGCATGCACGCTGACAGATTCAAGTGGCTTCATGATGGCAGTGAGAGTGCAGGATGTGTGATTGGGGAAATGTGCTTCTGTGATCTTTTCATGGCTCTTTGCGACAACTGGAACTTTTTAAGGACAAGTTCATTTCTTATTTTGCTTTGAATTTTAACCAAAGAGCTGTTGCCTGCAAAATCAAATGTAATAGCAAATGTAATCATCACCAGTCTACACCACAGGCTAATTATTTGTTTGGCAAGGATGTGGGGATTGAAGGAGGGAGAGGCCACATATTCCCGCCACCAGCCATGGTTCTGCCTCCGGACAACATACGAAGAGGCATGGATGGGTGAAGGGGACGTAGTGCTGGCTGCCTGCCTGCAAGTGGCAGGTAGCCAATTAGAGCACTTAAAGGCCCTATTAAAGTTTATTTCCCCTTTTCCCCATCATCAAGTGGGCCATCCAATGAGGCCAAAACACAACCAATTAATGGAGATGGCATCCTGGTGAGATTCTCGGGTGGGGTGGGTGGGTAACAGGGGTAGTAGGGGCAGCAGGACCCAATTTTAGATTTTAAACTGAGGCAAAATTAAACCCTTCACAAGCTTGTCATATCTGACCTGAGATGGGCTGCTGACTACATAACCATTCAATCACCAAGATCACCTACTTTCACCTCCATAACATCATCCGTAACTGTGAACCTGGTTCAACTAATCTGCTGCTGAAACCTCCACCCATGCCTTTGTTCCCTCTAGGTTTGAATCTTCCAGTGGCCTCCTAGACAGTCTCCCATCTCTCATCTTACATAAACTTGAGTTCAAACAAATCTGTGCTGCCCGAACATGACTCTCACCCAAGTCATGTTCACCAACAACCCCTGTGCAGACTGGCATACACTGGCTCCTGATCTAGAAGCATCCTGATTTTAACATTTTCATCCAATTGCTTTTGTTTGCACTGAGTGCTGAATTTGGTGCTTTTTGAGTGCGATAATGAGAGTTTGGTGACCGAGGGAGTGCTGAATTTGGTGCTTTTTGAGTGCGATAGTGAGAGTTTGGTGACCGAGGGAGTTAGGTGAGGAGGGAGTAAGGTGCTCCTTTCATTTTGTTTCCGACATTTCCGCAAAACGTGCGAAGAGAGCCAGGAGTTTACAGGAAGTGTAGCTGACTGGGAGCAGAGTCGGAGGGCGGAGATCTAGTTAGTCCACACAGCAGCTATATTCTGTCAGGTAAGAGGGGATGGAGGCTAGGCCAGTTACATGCTCCTCCTGTAGGATGTGGGTGGTGAGGGATACCACCGGTGTCCCCACTGATTATACCTGCGGGAAGTGCACCCAACTTCAGCTCCTCAAAGACCGTGTTAGGGAACTGGAGCTGAAGCTGGATGAACTTCGGATCATCCGGGAGGCAGAGGGGATGATTGAGAAGAGTTACAGGGAGGTAACCACACCCAAGGTACAGGACAAGAATAGCTGGGTTACAGTCAGGGGGAAAAAAACAAACAGGCAGACAGTGCAGGGATCCCTCGTGGCCGTTCCCCTTCAAAACAAGTATACCGTTTTGGATGCTGTTGGGGGGGATGACCTACCGGGGGAAGGCCCTAGCGGCCAGGTCTCTGGCACTGAGTCTGGCTCTGGGGCTCAGAAGGGAAGGGGGGAGAATAGAAAAGCAATAGTTGTAGGAGATTCAATGGTTAGGGGAATAGATAGGAGATTCTGTGGTCGCGAGCGAGACTCCCGGAAGGTATGTTGCCTCCCGGGTGCCAAGGCCAGGGATGTCTCGGATCGTGTCTTCAGGATCCTTAAGGGGGAGGGGGAGCAGCCAGAAGTCGTGGTGCACATTGGTACCAACGACATAGGTAGGAAAAGGGGTGTGGAGGTAATAAACAAGTTTAGGGAGTTAGGCTGGAAGTTGAAAGCCAGGACAGACAGAGTTGTCATCTCTGGTTTGTTGCCGGTGCCACGTGATAGCGAGGCTAGGAATAGGGAGAGAGTGCAGTTGAACACGTGGCTGCAGGAATGGTGTAGGAGGGAGGGCTTCAGGTATTTGGATAATTGGAGCGCATTCTGGGGAAGGTGGGACCTGTACAAGCAGGACGGGTTGCATCTGAACCAGAGGGGCACCAATATCCTGGGAGGGAGGTTTGCTAGTACTCTTCGGGAGGGTTTAAACTAATTTGGCAGGGGAATGGGAACCGGACTTGTAGTCCAGCAACTAAGGTAGCCGATATTCAGGATGCCAAAGCATGTAATGAGGCAGTGGGGAAGGGAACACTGACAAAGGAGAGTATTTGCAGGCACGGAGATGGGTTGAAGTGTGTATACTTCAACGCAAGAAGCATCAGGAATAAGGTGGGTGAACTTAAGGCATGGATCGGTACTTGGGACTACGATGTGGTGGCCATCACGGAAACTTGGATAGAAGAGGGGCAGAAATGGTTGTTGGAGGTCCCTGGTTATAGATGTTTCAATAAGATTAGGGAGGGTGGTAAAAGAGGTGGGGGGGTGGCATTATTAATTAGAGATAGTATAACAGCTGCAGAAAGGCAGTTCGAGGAGTATCACCCTATTGAGGTAGTATGGGTTAAAGTCAGAAATAGGAAAGGAGCAGTCACCTTGTTAGGAGTTTTCTATAGGCCCCCCAATAGTAGCAGAGATGTGGAGGAACAGATTGGGAAACAGATTTTGGAAAGGTGCAGAAGTCACAGGGTAGTAGTCATGGGCGACTTTAACTTCCCAAATATTGAGTGGAAACTCTTTAGATCAAATAGTTTGGATGGGGTGGTGTTTGTGCAGTGTGTCCAGGAAGCTTTTCTAACACAGGATGTAAATTGTCCGACCAGAGGAGGGGCAATATTGGATTTAGTACTGGGTAATGAACCAGGGCAAGTGATAGATTTGTTAGTGGGGGAGCATTTTGGAGATAGTGACCACAATTCTGTGACTTTCACTTTAGTAATGGAGAAGGATAGGTACGTGCAACAGGGCAAGGTTTACAATTGGGGGAAGGGTAAATACGATGTTGTCAGACAAGAATTGAAGTGCATAAGTTGGGAACATAGGCTGGCAGGGAAGGACACAAGTGAAATGTGGAACTTGTTCAAGGAACAGGTGCTACGTGTCCTTGATATGTATGTCCCTGTCAGGCAGGGAAGAGATGGTTGAGTGAGGGAACCATGGTTGACAAGAGAGGTTGAATGTCTTGTTAAGAGAAAAAAGGTGACTTATGTAAGGCTGAGGAAACAAGGTTCAGACAGGGCATTGGAGGGATACAAGATAGCCAGGAGGGAACTGAAGAAAGGGATTAGGAGAGCTAAGAGAGGGCATGAACAATCTTTGGCGGGTAGGATCAAAGAAAACCCCAAGGCCTTTTACACATATGTGAGAAATATGAGAATGACTAGAGCGAGGGTAGGTCCGATCAAGGACAGTAGCGGGAGATTGTGTATTGAGTCTGAAGAGATAGGAGAGGTCTTGAATGAGTACTTTTCTTCTGTATTTACAAATGAGAGGGGCCATATTGTTGGAGAGGACAGTGTGAAACAGATTGGTAAGCTCGAGGAAATACTTGTTAGGAAGGAAGATGTGTTGGGCATTTTGATTTTGTGCATGTCCAGCTACCCCATGAATGGACCCGCAAAATCGACGTGGGGCCGTACCCATGGTCGACCTGGCCACTCCCAAAAGTGCATTCTGGCTGCAGATGACAAGTTTTACAGTTTTGCTGCATATAACTTTGGTCATACTGATGTGTTGAATGTACACAATTTCTTGCTTGTGTCATCTAGCTGCATTTGCCAAAATCCTCTGGAGGAATCCAGTTTAGAGAAAGTTTTTGCATTTGCCATTTCGCTGATGATCTCTTCACACTTGGGATTGGATAATGTTCACGCTTTATATTCTTGTTTAGATCTTTTGGATCTATGCAGATTCTCAATTCTCCAGATAGTTTCTTGACGCACACCATCGAACTGACCCAATCAGTCGGTGCTGTAATCTTGGAGATGATTCCAAGTTTCTGCATGCGTGCAAGTTCTTGCTTTAATCTTTCATATCGTGGAGCAGGAACTCTTCTAGGAGGTGGTACCATGGGTTTGGCATTTGGTTTCAATTGTATGTTGTATTCAAACGGAAGAGTACTCATACCTTCAAAGACGTGAGGAAATTGATCAAGAATTCCCTGAATATCTTCCTGCACAGGTGGAAGAGGTGTACTGGTGCTTTAGATTCTTTGAACTAGGTGTAGATTCTGACAGGCTTGTGCACCTAGTAGTGAAGATCGATTGGATTCAACAATCTCGAACCATAAGGATATCACGGTGTCGTGATTTGTCACTGCAAGATAGCAAGATCCCAATGTGGTAATTGCATTGCCATTAGAATCACGCAATTGGCAATCGGTTTTCTGTATTTTAGGACTTCGACTAAGTTGCGAAAGGTCATGAGTGTTTATCAGGTTGCTGAAAGTTCCTGGGCGCGATTCTCCACTCTTACGCCGAAGTGGCCGTGCCATCCTTGTGGAACGGCCCCGGTCCCGACCGATTCAGGCCCTGACAATGGGCCAGTATCAGGGCCGCGTCATCTACCCGCGACAGGCCTTGTCGCCCGCGTAAAAGCGGCGCCGCATAGATGACGCGGCCGGCGCCGCATAATGGACGTCATCCGCACATGCGTGGGTTGGCCGGCGCCAACCCGCGCATGCGTGGTTGCCGTCCTGTCCAAATCCGCCCCGCAAGAAGATGGGGGACGGATCTTGCGGGGCCGCGGAAGGAAGGAGGTCCTCCTTCAGCGAGGACGGCCCGACGATCGGTGGGCACCGGTCGCGGGCCACCCCACATTCAAGGTGAAGCCCGGTGCAGGATCCCCCCTCGCCCCCCCACAGGCCGCCCCCTCAGCGTTCATGCACCGCCCACAACTGCAGCGACCAGGTGTGATCAGCGCCGGGGGGAACCTGCCGTTTTGGCCCATCCGGGCCTCAGAATAGCGAGGGTGCCGGAGAATCGCCATTTTGGGTGTCTCCGGCGATTCTCCGGCCTGCGGCCCGCGAAACTCGACCGGGCCGTTCCCGCCGCTTGGGAGAATCGCGGGAGGGCGTCGGACCGGCGTCCCCGGAAATTTTGGCGGCCCAGGTGATTCTCCCAACCGGCGTGGGAGTGGAGAATCGCGCCCCCTGTGTCCAGCTTGAAGATGATTTTGGAACCATTTATTTGAAGCGGTGTATTCCATTCTCAACGGAAGAAGATGAAACTAAATATAAGGTTGTAATTGAGAAACCATCTGGAGAATTGAGAATCTGTATAGATCCAAAAGATCTAAACAAGAATATAAAGCGTGAACATTATACATGTGAAGAGCATAATGCAAGGCTATTGCAAGTCTTCCAGAGGATACACGTATTTTGCTTAAAGCTAAACAGAGCCAAATGCAACTTTGGACTCTCTATATGAGGATTAGAAGTATCATCTGCAGTAGCATTGAACTTTTCAATAATTCCTACAAAGAAGGAATCTTCTAAGCTATCAGTGTTATCAATTTTAAAAGTTTCTGCAGTTGCGTCAACACTTCTTATATTCATGTGTGCCTTTGGTAGATTTGCAGAGTTAAATTGTGTTGCTTTAAGTGAAGTTCTGCATTGCACAGCAAAGTGATTGAGTTTGCAACATTTTGAGCAAATTTTTCCAAGTACTGGGTATTTTCTATGTGGGTGGGTGTGTCCACAACGTCAACAGGTCATGACATTAATTTCATCACACACAAATTGTGTATTCGGAAAACTGTCTTCTTCCATCTTGTGTTATTTGGTGAGGTGCGCATGTGCGGGTCGGGAATGCGCGTGTGCAAAATGGCTGCTGTCCGAAACGCACATTTTTCTGAACTGCGCCATAGCTCCAACTCTGTCGGTATCGAGGTTCGCTTTCGCGCCCTTTTCTTTTTTCTGAATCTCAAGAGTACTGACTTTTAGACAATTCATTCAATCGACACATTTCAATAGCATTTTCTAAGCTCTGGGACTGGATTCTCTGCCCTGCTGCTCCACATTTCTGTTTCACCCCGCCGCCGGGATGCTCTGTTACTCCGGCTGGTCAATGGGGTTTCCCATTGTGGGGCATTCCCACGCCGTCAGGAAACCCCCGGGCTGGCAGCAAAATGGAACATCCCGCCAGCAGAGGATCCAGCCACAGATCTTTTTGTCTTAACAAATGTTCTTTGAGCTTTTTATTTATGATCCCAAAAACGATTTGATCTCTGATCATAGAGTATGGTAATATAGAGAAGTTACATGTTTGAGCTTTGAGTTTTAAATCTGTTATGAAGCAATCAATAGATTCCCCATCTTTTTGTATCCTTTTCTTAAAGATAAGTCTTTAATATGTCTCATTTATTTGAGTCCTGCAGTGCAGATCAAATTTCTCAATTACATTATATTTAGTTTCACCTTCTTCCGTTGAGAATTGAAAGGAGTCATACAGTTCGATAGCTTGTGGACCAGCCATTGTTAAGAATAATGCTAGTTTTCTATCATCACTGGCATTGTCTAAATCAGATGCAGAAAGGTACAGCTGAAACTGTTGCTTAAAAACTTTCCAGTTTACATCTAGTTTCCCAGATATTCTGAGCTGTCGTAGAGCTAGCACTTCCTCTATGAGTTCAGGATTCTCCTGTATTTTGAAATAACAGGTCTGGAAGCACTCTGTTCTTCGAAGTCTGAGTCGCGTGCTAGTTTTTGCTGTTAGAGTCTATCTAATCTAGCTGAATTACCGTAGCACTATCCTGATACCATGTTATATTCCTTATGTAAAAATAAGAAGTTTGAATCAAAATAAATTTATTTTACACTACTAAACTTGATTAGGTTTGCACACTTTACTGAGTAGCATATACTAAACTAATAATACTGAAATCTATGGTGCAGTAATCAATATTCTCTCTAACTATTAAACTACACTATAACTTGACCTCATGCTATATCTCTACAATGAATTCTCTGCTCTCATCAGCTTCTCATCATGTTCTCCCAGAATTCCTAGAGATGCTGCCTTATATACAATGGCTTAATAACGCCATCTAGTGTTTGATTTACACATAGTTTCAGATGTTAACCCTTTACTACACTTGCACTATACATATCATTACACAAGGAGACTCCAAAAGGCAACCTGGTGTACTCTTACAAAGCCCTGTGTGTGTTTATGGTCACATGTTTCTGTGAAGCCGGGTCCAAAACTAACTGTAGATGAGCATGGCTTATGTCGAGTTTGATGAAGGTACGCCCTCTGCGAAGCTGTGCGTATAGGTCTTCAATCCTGGGCACTGAGTAACGGTCCAAATGTGACACCCACTTGATTGATAGTTATCTTATAATCCCTGCAGAGATGGACGGAACTATCAGGCTTCATGACCAGCACAACTGGTGCAGCCCAATCTGCGAACTGCACCGGGCGCATGATCTCTAACTGCTCCAGGTGGTAAAATTCTGCATCTATCTTGGGCTTCAGTTTGTAGGGGATGGTACAGGCCCAAAAAAACATGCTTGGGCCTCGGGATACACTGAGGCTCCTCGGATAATACCTAGTCTGTCTTGAAAAATGTCCAGAAAATCCGCCAAAACCGCGTCTGGCCGGTTGGGGTACCCGTGGCACAATAATCCAGCTGGAGATGCTTCAGCCAGTCCCACCCCAGAAAACTGGGGCCTGAACCTTTCACGATCACCAATGGTGGGTTTGCTAAAGCACGGGGACTATTCCAAGTATTCCACGGGGACTTCCGAGGTGCCCGTGATCACCAAAGGCTCCCCCATATATGTTGCCAGTTGTGCTTCGGTGCCCCGCAATGCTAAACTGCTGATGCCTGAGTGGATTCTGTCGTAAGTGCGGCGGCTGATCACTGAGACCGCGACCCCGGTATTGAGCTCCATTTGGACCATCACCTGGATTTATGCCACCTGTGGTGTCAGGATATTGAAAAGGTGGTGGGTCCTCTGCCTGGTCTTCCATGAAATGGGTCCATCCCCTAGGATGGTCATCAGGGGTGTAACAGTGGGCAGGTGGGCTTCCCCGCTGCTGTCTGTTGTGTTTGGTCTTCTATGCCTTGCAAAGGAATCCATCAAACACCTGGATATGTCCAAACTTTGTTGTTTATTGAATCACACATGGTAAGACAGCGATCTGTTACAGAGCAATTTATCATGGCGTTTCTTTTTGCTCCTCTGGAACCACACCTAGCATGGCTGTTCACCTGTATGTCTGACTACCGTCTCCTACAACCATCTAGTGATGGCCGGATGTGTCTCCCCTTATATGGGAGTCCCTGGTCATATGACCACGGTCTTGAGACCGCATGGTGTGCCTGCACAGCCTCCTACTGGTTGGAGGTCGCACACCATCCATCTATGATATTGCTTACAGGCATTTCACCACAGCGCCCATTTTGCCGGTTTCTCCGGGTACCAGTGTGTCTATCCCGCAGATCGGGTGTCCCCTGAGTGGGGGAGTGTCTCTCGCCGATAAAATTCGGATATTGGTCGTGGTCTCAAAGGGTGTGCCCAATGGCGTGACTGCTGAACTACGGCATGGGAAGGGGACGCTCCATGTCTGGTTGGATGCCCTAGATTGAGGACGGCCATTCCTCGGAGCTCCGGGACTCCGCGCTCTGTGCCCTACCGGGACAAGTCCATTTTGGTGGCCTTCTTCAGATCGGGATGTGTTATGCCCAGTAAGCGTTCTTGGGCAGCCACATTGTCGGTCTTTGAGCACCTTGGATAATGTCGATCGAACTCGCAGAACTCAGCGTGTTTCTGTAAACGGGCCAGGAATTCCAGCACAGATGCTCCCTGGTTTTGTGTGACCATGTCAAAACAAAAACATCGGACAATCATGGTGGTTTTGGATCAAAATGGTTGCTTACCAAGGCAACTAATTCTGCAAACTGGCGGGTATCGGGCAAATCCAGAAAAGTTAAACTTTTGCTTAGATTAGGTATCTGTAGGTGTTTGCCTGCAGACCACAAGGATTTTCATTGCCGACGATGTTGTTGAGCCGGAGAAAATAACACATTCGCTCGATATATTGGGTCCAGTTACCCAAGTCGGTGTCGAATGCCTCTAACATCCCGATTAGTGGCATAATCACAGCCTGCATGGAGGCCTCCTGAGGCCTAGTCGAGGTGGGCCTGGTTCATAGGAAATGGCGTCTCCTGCAGCTCCACTTTACCCTCGTCGCCAGTGTAAAGTCTCAGCCGAGCGACCACTCGGAAGCGATGACTGTACGAAAACTCCAATTTATTTTTTCTATTACATTACACCTCATACTCCCCGAAAGGTCTCCTGCACCTGGTCCACACTTGGGCCGGGGTTTTCCTGTCCCAGAGGCCCCTGGCGTAAGGGGATGGCTCCACCCCCCTCATCTAAGGAGATCGTACTCAGGTGAGGCCACAGGAACTCTGAGGTTGCAGATCCGTTGGCCTCCTGACGTGTTATAACAGCGACTTTACTTTTACTTACTTTCTTTTTCATTGGCAGCTGTTTGGTAGGCCATTTCTGGAACACAAAACCTGATAGTGCATCCTGACTGCTTCACTCAGAGCAGCTGAATGTTGACGAGTGGTCCTCAACTGATGCTTGGTCCTCAATATGCAAGTGGCCTTACATCCATTTTAGGTTGCAAACATGGATACCTTCACAGCTGCCATCATCAATACGGTGATTCAAGGCAGATGAGCACAGAATTTTGAACCTTAATTGGTTCATTCCCAAATGCTTACACCTAGAACAAGGACACAGTCAGAACTAATTTCTACCCACTGTTTTTGCAGGTAAATGTCACAGCGTTTTGCACATGCAAGGGCACAAAGCACCAATGGGGATGTCAGGATAAATATTGGTTCCGACTGCAGGGAATCTTCCTGTGTTGTTCAAAAACTTGCCTAAAAGCTTTTACATCCACATGTACACAATGGAGTAAAAACAGAAAATGCTGGAAAAACTCAGTTCCAACGAAGCGTTATATTGGGCTCAAAACACAACTCTGTTTCTCTCTCCACAGATGCTGCCAGACCTGCTGAGCTTTTCCAGCATTTTGTGTTTTAATTTCAGATTTCCAAGTACTGCAGTATTTTGCTTATTTTTTGGGATTATGTACGCAACTAAGTTTAACAATTAATATGAAAGAAAGCACTTCTAACAATGCAGCATCCTCTCAGTGTCATTGGGCATAATTCACCCGTTTTTTTGAGCCTGAGTACTCTTGCCAATAGGGAAGCAGGACTGTTTCATGCTTGTGCTGGGAGGGATGCTGATGTGCCATTAAATGGCACAAAGCATTTTTTTCCCCACAGGATCAGATTTTACATTGGACTTGAGAGGGCCGGGCCGGAACTCGCTGACAGGTCCCACTCCTCATGACCTCCGAATACTGGGAATGGGACTAACTTAATTGCTCTACAAGAGTCAACGTGGGTTTGATGGGCCAAATGCCCTCCTTCTGTGTCATAATGGATGTGTGACTCTATAATGACATGTTTTGTTCACTACTATTAGAATTCCTATAGTGCAGAAGGAAGCCATTTGGCACTTCGAGTCAGCAGCGACCCTCTGAAAGAACGCTCTACTTCGGCCCACTCCCCCACCCTATCCCTGTAACCCCATAACCCCACCCGTAACCCCATAACCCCACCTAACTTGCACATCTTTGGACACTAAGGGACAATTTAACGTGGCTAATCCACCAAACCTGCACATCTTTGGACTCTGGGACAAAACTATATGCTCTGAGAATTTCAACAAAACTAATTAATTGTTTGGATGCAATGCATTGTGCTTGAATATTTTACAAACTAAAGAATGGGATCCAATTGGACGGCCTCAGTGATTAACCAACTGACAGGAATAGAAAATAATGAATCATTCAGATGGAGTTGTAGCCGCATCTCAGTTCCTCTAATGTGCAATGTACACTTATCACAGAGCAGAGATGGCACTTTCTTAGAGATATTAAACATCTGTAAGGAAGAAAGGTAAGTGTCGGCAGTTTACGGGGCTATTTTGGAAGAGGAGAAGGCACCACTGGAAGGGATCAAAACAAAGTGGGAGGAAGAATTGGGAGATGGTATCGAGGAGGGGTTCTGGTGTGAGGTGCTCCGGAGAGTGAACGCCTCCACCTCGTGCGCGAGGTTGGGGCAGATACAGCTGAAGGTGGCATATAGAGCACACCTCACAAGGGCGAGGATGAGCCTGCTCTTTCATAGAATTTACAGTGCAGAAGGAGGCCATTCGGCCCATCGAGTCTGCACCGGCTCTTGGAAAGAGCACCCTACCCCAGGTCAACACCTCCACCCTATCCCCATAACCCAGTAACCTCACCCAACACTAAGGGCAATTTTGGACACTAAGGGCAATTTAGAATGGCCAATCCACCTAATCTGCACATCTTTGGACTGTGGGAGGAAACCGGAGCACCCGGAGGAAACCCACGCACACACGGGGAGGATGTGCAGACTCCGCACAGACAGTGACCCAAGCCGGAATCGAACCTGGGACCCTGGAGCTGTGAAGCAATTGTGCTATCCACAATGCTGCCGTGCTGCCTTGAGGGGGTAGAAGATGTGTTCGAACATTACGAGGGGGCCGCAAATCACGTTCATATGTTTTAGTCCTGTCCAAAGCTGGAGGATTACTGGAAGGAGGTTTTCAGGGTAATCTCTAAAGTGGTGCACATGAAATTGGACCCGGGCCAGCGGGAGGCCATATTCGGGGTGTCAGACCAGCCGGGGTTGGAAATGGGTGCGGAGGCAGATGTTGTAGTCTTCGCCTCGTTGATCGCCTGAAGGCGGATCCTGTTGGGATGGAGAGTAACCTCTCCAACCTGTGCCCTGGCATGGCGGAATTCTTGACTCTGGAGAAGGTTAAGTTTGAACTGAGGGGAAGGATAGAGGGGTTCTACAATTCATGGGCATTATTCATTATTAACTTTCAAGAATTGGATAACATTGAACATTAGTTGGGGGGTGGGGGGTCGGGAGTGTTGGGAGGAGGGGGACTGTATGTGTGAATGGTGACTATGGGTGATTCCTGATTCCTTTTTGTCATTTGTTTATGTGAAGATGCGGGCAGTTGTTTGGGGGTTGGTGGGAGGATGGGATTGTTGTTGTTGACATGGGGATTGACATTATATTCGTTACTGCGTATTGTTTATTGTTGGTGGGTGCAAATTTGGGAGAAAATGCGAAAAAGGAGGAGAATAAAAATATTTTTTATAAAAAGGAAGAAAGGTAAAGAAAGGAAGGCAATAATCGGTGTGAAATTACCCACTGAGGATTCATTTTTCAAACAGCTTCTTCCACATAAATTTCCCTGCTTTTCCTATGGATTGAGAGAGATTTTCTGACAATTGTATGCCACTCAGTCACAAATCATATTGCACTTAGTTGGACGTATTAAAACAACATGTTGAATGATATATATGTTTGAGGAGGATAAAGGTCTGAGGGGTGTATCTCGGGGATCACTTCAGGGCCTTGGAAATCGGGCGCATTTAAAAATGGCATCCTGATCTCTTGCTAAACTGAGAAGTTCTGGCAAGTGGAGCTCCTCGGTGTACAAAACGGGGCTTTGTGCAGCCTTGGCCACGCATTCCCCACTGAGACCCCTTTTGCAATGTGAGTTGCGTTGTATTGCCATTTGTTCGTGACATTTATTCTCATTATTAATAAACAGAACCACCCCTCCACCTTTTCTTAACTTTCTGTCCTTTCCAAATGTCACGTATCCTTCAATATTCAGGTCTCAATCTATGTCTCCCTGTAGTCATGTCCCTGTAATGGTTATCAGATCATACTTATGAATTTCTATTTGCGCAATCAGTTGTTCATCTGTTTTATTTTGAATGCTCCATGCCTTTAGGTACAGAACCTTTAGTTTTTTCCTGTTTTTATTTTTGTAGCATCTGACCTTGTCTGTTGATTTAATCTTAGATTTGTCCTCTCTGTCCCTTTCTGTCACGGTCTGTTTATCATTTTCTATATTAGTACCTTTCTCACTTGCCTCTTCTCTACTCTTTAGTATAACGCATCTTCCCCAATTTGATCCCTTGCCCTCACTAATGAGTTTAAAAACCTCTATACTTCCCTAGTTATGTGGCTCAGAAGAACACTGGTCCCAGCACGGTTCAGGTGTAGACTGTCCCAACCGTACAGATTACATTTTTCCCAGTACTGTTGCCAGTATCCCGCAAACAAGAACGCACTTTCCACATACCAGTTGTTGAGCCACGCTTTAGTTTATCTAATCTGATTTGTGCTATGCCAATTTTCACGTGTCTCAGGTAATAATCCAGAAACTATTATCCTTTGTTTTGTGCCTAGCTCTTCATACTGACTATGCAGAACCTCCTTCCTCGTCCTGCCTATGTAGTTGATATCTACATGGATCACAAATACTGGATCTTCCCCTTCACACACGGGAAATGTCAAGAATGATGGTCAAGAAGTGCAGCCCATTGACTTCCGGGTGCGGCTATGCAGAGCTAGGTCGCATATTCGGTAGCTCCTGCTTGGAACGGACTTTTGGGGCTCGTTACAGGGCCCCCACGGCATTTGTTTGCCATTTCCTGGTGTGGGAAGAAGGCTGCAACATTCCCCCGACAGTGTCCCCCAGGAAGGGTATGTCTCTTGGTCGCCAGACACGGCAGCAACAGTAAAAGATTTGGCTGCAACTGCAGGATAAACAGGGCCTCTTCCAGCATGCAGGCGGGGGAAGGGCAAGCTTAAAGCTGCAAGCTGACCTGAGGGCCTGTATCAAAGGTGAATTCTAGCAGCAGAGGGAACAACTGTGAAAAGATCTCATCAAGGCCACTGAAGGGACTTCCGGTTGCGGTGATGCCTAGCTAGCCGCACGCTTCGGCGGCTCCAGCTCCGACGGACCTTCGGGCTCTTTTAAGAGCCCCAACGGGGAATTTTTCGACGACCTGCAGCGCGAGGAATCATCGACCAAAGGGTCAGAAAGAGAGAAGTACAAGATGGCGGCGGAGAAAGCGCAGGCGACATGGGGGCCTGAGCAGGATGAAATCGTGAGACGGTGCATGGAGCTGCTGAAGAGGGAGGTGCTGACCCCGATGCTACAGGCAATTAAAGGGCTCAAGGAGACATTAAAGACCCAGGAGACTGAGCTCCGCGTGGTGGAGCAGAAGGTGACAGATATTGAGGACGAGATCCTGGGCCTGGCGGTTAAGACTCAGACGCACGAGGCACTTCATAAAAAGTGTACTGAAAGGGTCGAGGCCCTAGAAAACGGAGCGCGAAGGAAGAACCTTCGGATACTAGGTCTCCCTGAGGGTGTGGAAGGAGTGGACTGTGGAGAGTACGCAAGTAAGATGCTGAGCTCACTGATGGGTGCTGAGGCCTCTGCGGGCCCCATGGAGGTGGAGTGGGCAAATCGGATTCCGGCGAGAAGACCAAAAGCGGGAGAACCACCGAGGGCGATAATCGTGCGATTTTACTGCCTTAAGGTCAGAGAAGAGGTCCTGAGATGGGCTAAAAAGGTGCGGAGTAGCAGATGGGAGAATGCTGTGGTACGGTTATACCAGGATTGGAGTGCGGAGGTGGCGAGAAGGAGGGCGAGCTTCAACCGAGCCAAAGAGGTGTTGCATAAAAGGAAGGTGAAGTTTGGGATGCTGCAGCCGGCAAGACTATGGGTCACGTATCAGGAGAGACACTATTATTTCGAGACGGCGGAGGAAGCATGGTCCTTCATCAAAGAAGAGAAATTGGACCGGAACTGAGGGACTGATGCTGCAGGAAATGTTATTGTTATTGTTTTTGTTAATGCTACGGTGGAAGTTAATTGAGAAGTAAACAGGGAAGGGGGGAGACATGGGGAAATGTGGGCACCGGTGAGGGGGGCAAGACGGGACATAGTCGAATGGGGAAGGAGAGGGGGAGGGGAAAGGGAGCTGCGCCATAAGAGGCGGGTCAGGTAAAGGGATGTTCCCGCGCCAGAAAGAATAAGGCGGGAAGACAGGCGCAAGGCGGATGGGAGTTCCCCCACGGGGGGGGGGGGTCGAGGCGTGAGCAGGAGTAGCCGGGGTCAGTTGAAGTCAGCTGACTTACGGAAGTGATATGGGGGGAGCAATCATGCTAGATAGCGATCTAGCGGGGGGTGGGGGGGGGGGGACAAATGGGTTGCTGCTACGGAAATCCAAAAGGAAATGGCTAAAGAGTGGGTGGGCGGGGATGGTGTGCGACGCTGGGGGAGCGAGCGGGAGCGCGGAGGCGGGATATGGGACTGGCCTAGAGAAGGTAATGGCTAGTCGACACGGGAGGGGGGCAGGTAGCCCCCTAGTGAGGCTGATCACGTGGAACGTGAGAGGCCTGAACGGACCGATAAAAAGGGCCCGAGTGCTCGCGCATTTGAAAGGACTAAGGGCAGACATGGTTATGCTCCAAGAGACGCACCTAAAGGTGGCGGACCAAGTTAGGCTAAGGAAAGGATGGGTGGGACAGGTGTTCCACTCAGGACTGGACGCAAAGAACAGAGGGGTGGCCATTTTGGTGGGGAAACGGGTAGCATTTGAAGCAAAGAACATCGTAGCAGATAGCGGAGGTAGATATGTAATGGTGAGTGGCAGGCTGGAGGGAATGGAGGTCGTGTTGGTTAATGTGTATGCCCCAAATTGGGACGATGCGGGATTCATGAGACGGAAGCTGGGGCGTATACCGGACCTGGAGGCAGGAAACTTGATTTTAGGAGGGGACTTTAATACGGTGCTGGACCCGGGGCTGGATAGATCCAGCTCAAGGACCGGAAGAAGGCCGGCAGCGGCCAAGGTACTTAAGGGGTTTATGGACCAAATGGGGGGAGTGGATCCATGGCGATTTCTTAGACCTAGGGCTAGGGAGTTTTCCTTCTTCTCCCATGTCCATAAAGTGTACTCCCGGATAGATTTTTTTGTGTTGGGAAGGTCGTTGATCTCTAGGGTGGAAGAAGCTGAGTACTCAGCCATAGCGGTTTTGGATCATGCCCCACATTGGGTGGACCTGGAAGTAGGAGAGGACAGGGAGCAGAGAACACTCTGGCGATTAGATGTGGGACTGATGGCGGATGAGGGAGTGTGTGCAAGAGTGCGGGGGTGTATTGAGAGATACCTGGAGGTCAATGACGACGGCGAGGTCCCTGTGGGAGTGGTCTGGGAAGCATTAAAAGCGGTGGTCAGAGGAGAGCTGATCTCTATTGGGGCCCACAAAAGGAAAACAGAGGCCAAGGAAAGGAAAAGATTACTGGGGGAGATTTTAAGGGTGGACAGGGAATTTGCAGAGACCCCGGAGGAGGAATTGTACAGGGAGAGGAGACGACTCCAGACGGAGTTTGACCTTCTGACCACCAGAAAGGCGGAGGTACTGTGGAGGAAGGCACAGGGGAGGAGGTATGAATATGGGGAAAAGGCTAGTCGCCTGTTGGCGCATCAATTGCGAAAGAGGGCAGCAGCGAGGGAGATAGGAGGAATTAGAGACGAAAGGGGAGACAAGGTGCGAAGGGCAGGAAAGATAAATGAGGAACTGTATAGGTCTGAACCCCCAGAGGGAGAGGAGGGGATGCGGCAGTTCCTGGACCAATTGAGGTTCCCGAAAGTGGAGGAGCAGGAGGTGGCAGGCCTGGGGGCGCCGATTGAGGTGGACGAGGTTATTAAGGGACTGGGAAGCATGCAAGCAGGGAAGGCCCCGGGGCCAGACGGGTTCCAAGTGGAATATTACAGAAAATATGTGGACTTGTTGGCCCCATTGATGGCGAGGACGTTCAATGAGGCCAGGGAAGGGGGGACTCTACCCCCGACGATGTCGGAGGCGACGATATCGCTAATTTTGAAGAGGTATAAAGATCCGTTGCAGTGCGGGTCCTATAGACCTATTTCACTATTGAACGTGGACGCCAAATTGCTGGCAAAGGTACTGACAGCCAGGATAGAGGACTGTGTCCCGGGGGTGGTGCACGAAGACCAGACAGGGTTCGTAAAAGGGAGACAACTGAATGTTAACGTGCGACGACTATTAGGGGTGATATTGATACCCCCAGTGGAGGGGGAGGCAGAGATAGTGGCGGCAATGGACGCAGAGAAGGCATTTGATAGGGTGGAGTGGGAGTATTTATGGGAAGTGTTAAGGAGGTTTGGGTTTGGGAACGGGTTTATTAGCTGGGTTAGACTTCTTTATGGGGCTCCAACGGCAAGCGTAGTTACAGGTCGACATAGATCGGAGTATTTCCGATTATATAGGGGAACAAGACAGGGATGCCCACTGTCTCCATTGTTGTTCGCGTTGGCAATTGAACCTCTGGCCATGGCGTTGAGAGACTCCAGGAAATGGAGAGGGGTGATTAGAGGGGGAGAAGAACACCGAGTCTCGTTATACGCAGATGACCTATTGTTATACGTGTCGGACCCAGCGGGGGGGATGATAGAGGTTATGCGAATTTTGAGGGGGTTCGGGGAATTCTCGGGGTATAGGCTAAACATGGGGACGAGTGAATTATTTGTGATACATCCAGGGGACCAGAGTAGAGAGATAGAAGGCTTACCGCTAAGGAAAGTGGAAAGAAACTTACGATACCTGGGGATTCAGATCGCTAGGAGCTGGGGAACCTTGCACAGACTTAATCTGACACGGCTGGTAGAACAAATGGAGGAGGACTTCAAGAGGTGGGACATGCAGCTTCTATCGCTGGCGGGCAGGGTGCAAGCAATTTAGATGATGGTCCTCCCGAGGTTCTTATTTGTATTTCAATGTCTCCCTATACTAATCACCAAGACCTTTTTTAATAAAATAGATAGGAGCATCATGAGCTTCGTGTGGGCAGGGAAAGTTCCGAGAGTAAGGAGGGGGTTCCTTCAGCGTAGTAGGGACAGAGGAGGACTGGCACTACCGAACTTGGGTGATTACTATTGGGCCGCCAATGTGGCAATGATACGTAGATGGATGATGGAGGGTGAGGGAGCGGCGTGGAAAAGACTGGAGATAAAGTCCTGTAAAGGGACGAGTTTAGAGGCGCTGGTGACGGCGCCGCTACCGTTCTCACCTAAAAAGTTTACCACGAACCCGGTGGTGGCGGCAACACTGAATATCTGGGGACAGTGGAGGCGACAGAGAGGGGTGCGGGGAGCCCTGGTGGGGTCCCCTATCAGGAACAACCATAGGTTCGCCCCAGGAAGAATGGATGGAGGATTTCAGAGCTGGTACCAGTTGGGAATTAGGAAGGTGGGAGATTTATTTATAGATGGGACTTTTGCGAGCTTGGGAGCATTGGAGGAAAAGTATAAGTTGCCCCGTGGAAATTTCTTGCGATATATGCAGGTGAGGGCGTTTACTAGACAACAGGTGAGGGAATTTCCGTTGCTCCCGACACAGGGGATACATGACAGGGTGCTTTCAGGGGTGTGGGTCGGAGAGGGCAAGGTGTCAGAGATTTATAGAGAGATCAGGGAAGAGGGGGAGGAGTCGGGGGGCGAACTAAAAGGAAAGTGGGAAGAAGAATTAGGGGAGGAGATAGAGGAGGGTATGTGGGCTGATGCCCTAAGCAGGGTAAATTCCTCTTCCTCATGCGCCAGGCTTAGCCTGATTCAATTTAAGGTGCTACATAGAGCACACATAACGGGGGCAAGATTGAGAAGGTTCTTTGGAGTGGAGGACAAATGTGGGAGGTGTGGCGGGAGCCCGGCAAACCACGCACATATGTTTTGGGCGTGCCCGGCACTGGAAGGGTATTGGAAGGGAGTGACGTGAGTGATTTCACAGGTGGTGAAGGCCCGGGTCAAACCAGGCTGGGGTTAGCTCTATTTGGAGTTGCGGAAGAGCCGGGAGTGCAGGAGGCGAAAGAGGCCGATGTCGTGGCCTTTGCGTCCCTCGTAGCCCGGCGCAGGATCCTACTCATGTGGAAGGAGGCGAAACCCCCCGGACTGGAGGCCTGGGTAAATGATATGGCGGGGTTCATTAAACTGGAGCAGATAAAGTTTGCCCTGAGAGGATCGGCTCAAGGGTTCACCAGGCGGTGGCAGCCATTTCTCGACTACCTAGGGGAACGTTAGAGGGAAGACAGATGACCAGCAGCAGCAACCCAGGGGGGGGGGGGGTGGGGGGGGGATTAGTTTAGTTTAGGTCAATAGACAATGGGGTTTTGTTACCTGTGTATTGTTAAAAATTTCTGTTTTGTTATTGTTTCGTTTGCTTTGTAAGAGGGAAAAATTGTTGTTTGGAAAAAAATTTCAATAAAATATATTTTAAAAAAAAGAAGTGCAGCCCATTGACTGGCAGATGGGATGAAATATTGAAAAGTTAGAAATAACTTATAGTGAGCCAGAAGTATCGCTTGCTTCAAAAAATAGTCACATATTGGGAAAAAAGACCTCTGATAGTGCAACAGGGTCATCCTGCAGTAATAATCATGACAGACATTCAGTATAAGTAGAAGCCATAGCTAGAATAGATTACACAATGAAACAAAGCGCCACAGAACAGTTTAGAATCAGAACTAGAAGCAGAGGTCCTCATGATTGTGAAGTTTTGGTGATTGCCAAAAAACTTATAAATAAACTAAGAGATGCAAAAGAAATGGAATTTGAATTTGGAGAGAGTTTGGGGCTTATTCTGAGGTACCAGTCAGATAAGAGGCAGTCAGCATTGTCACTTGGACTGAAAAAGTCCTTGCAGATGGGACTTGCAAGGCTAAAGTGAAGCAATATACAACTGGGGGAAGATGCGATATGCCAGTTCTGCATTCCTGGCCAAGTCAAATTCTACCCCCATTGATTTAATTTGGGTATGTTTATCTGGAAATTTCAACGTTTTTTGCTTTGTGGTAATGCTGAAGTCGCAGTATGAATCCAGTCTGCTGACTGACCTAGCACCAGTGAAACACTCCCCCTGGACTGCAGTATAGCTGTTCCAGGTGGACACTATAAACACGGCCCTGCATGTTCACAAGGAAATTGCTACAAGTCAGCCAATGTGTGGAATTTATTAACCTCTGTCTTACTTTATGGTACAAAGTCTTACAACACCAGGTTAAAGTCCAACAGGTTTGTTTCGATGTCACTAGCTTTCGGAGCGCTGCCCCTTCCTCAGGTGAATGAAGAGGTATGTTCCAGAAACATATATATAAGATGCCAAACAATGCTTGGAATGCGACCATTAGCAGGTGATTAAATCTTTACAGATCCAGAGATGGGGTAACCCCAGGTTAAAGAGGTGTGAATTGTATCAAGCAAGGACAGTTGGTAGGATTTTGCAGGCAGATGGTGGGGGATGAATGTAATGTGACATGAATCCCAGGTCCCGGTTGAGGCTGCACTCATGTGTGCGGAACTTGGCTATAGGTTTCTGCTCGGCAATTCTGCGTTGTCGCGCGTCCTGAAGGCCGCCTTGGAGAACGCTTACCCGGAGACCAGAGGCTGAATGCCCTTGACTGCTGAAGTGTTCCCTGACTGGAAGGGAACATTCCTGCCTGGTGATTGTCGCGCGATGTCCGTTCATCCGTTGTCGCAGCGTCTGCATGGTCTCGCCAATGTACCACGCTTCGGGACATCCTTTCCTGCAGCGTATGAGGTAGACAACGTTGGCCGAGTCGCACGAGTATGTACCGTGTACCTGGTGGGTGGTGTTCTCACGTGTAATAGTGGTATCCATGTCGATGATCTGGCACGTCTTGCTTTATGGTGCAATTGTAGCAATCTACACAATTATAAACAAACTATTTTGTGGAAATGCACAGCATACAATTAAATTGTTTTATCCACTGTTAATGATATGATATCCCCTTGTGTAGAACCCAAATAAAAAACAGTAATGTTTCCCTGTAGTATCCCCTACATTATAGATTCATAAAATGGAGATTATGAAAGTTCTGTTGCAAATTAAAGTTAAAACTACCACATTGTTTTACTGCAACATATTATAGATTTAAATGAAAAGCTCAGCTTGGTGTTAACTCATTAACATCATCACTGCCATTAATCTATTTTATAGCTACAGAAAGTATTGTGAGCCTGTGTTAAACCACTGTCAACTTTCCTTTTGGAAGATCTGTTCCTCATTTTGACAAGTACTACATGCCACTCTCGATACAGCTGTCTGATCTGATGCAGCCAGATGCCTTATCCTATCATGCAGTGTTTGAATTACTGTTTTTATCACATTCAAGTGCCAATAAATGTCTTACTACTTTATAAATTAGTATTCCGCATTATTTTGCAAAATGAATACCTCCATTTCGAAAAGCCATTCATTTGTTCTCCAGTTAGAAATAATGGATCTGTCAGAAAGGCATGATGGCTTTACAATTTAATTATTATTCAAGATGAACTAATTTCATGAGCACAAAATGTAATTGCTGCAGGAGGAAATCCTGTTGTATGGTTATAATGCAGGAAACACAACTCATGTCCTCAAGATTAAAGGGGCAACAATGCACTATTCCGGTCATCTGCATAGTTTCAATGGGAGAAAAGAATACAGAGACAATAAAGGTGCCTTCACAATACGTTTGATTCTTTTATCAGGAAACGTCTTGTATCTTATCATCCTTGCATGAGTCTGTCCTATATCAGGTAACCATTCAGTAACTAGTCAATTTTCTCATTTGATAAATATTTCCTTTCTGTATATTTTTCCTTGGTTACCCTCCATTTTTGGTATTCACTAATCAGAGAACACAATTGCCATTCTCCCCTTGTTTCACTTTCCTCCCCATTTCCCCTCCAACCTTTTAAGGAGCAAGCCCAATGGCAATTCTTCAACCATGCCATGATCACATTTTAAAAAAAAAAGTTGTTCAATCAAAAACTATGTTAAAAGAAACACTTACAAAAAATAGATCACAGACAATACAAGCTCTCCCTCTAGTACCTTCCCTATCTCTTCACAAACAGCACCAATAATCCCCATGGGCCTTTGAATGTCTGGTATATCCTACCTCACTACTGTACTTCAATGTTACCACATAGCCAGCTGACTGCCGCGGAATGGGATATCGGGTGGGGATTATTACAAGCGGCAGATAGGACTCCCTTTGTTGAGTTACCAACCAAATCAAATTTTACCAATTTAAAGTTTGTGATGAACTTAATATTAAAACTGAAAAACTAAAGGATAGATTCAGAAATAAAATTGTGCATAAAATATTAACATTTGGATTCAGTCATCGCAGATATCTTTCAGTCTTGCTACGAGGATGGTACAAACTTATATCATGGCGGAACTACTTCTCCCAGAGAGTGGTGAATTTGTGGAACTCGCTGCCCCATATTGCGGTGGAGTCTAGGTTATTAAATGCTTTCAAGGAGCAGATAGATATATTTCTGATTTTTAAAAGGGGTTAAAGGGATATGGGGAACAAGTAGGGAGATGAATTTGAGACCAGGAAGAGATCAGCCATGATCTGATTGAATGGCGGAGCAGGTTCGAAGAGCTGAATTGCCGACTTCTCTCCTAATTACTATGTTCCAATGTTCTTATATTTGCATCTCGCCAGTAATTGTTCTATGAGTTTATATCCTGCATGTGTCTGGAGGGTTGCAAATAAACCATGAAAGCAAATCCAAAAACATTTTTGCGAAATATCTTTGAGTCATGTGATAAAGAAGGAATTTGAAAAATATAGATGGTATCAGATAAGGGATTGATATTTACAACAAAGAACAATACAGCACAGGAACAGGCCCTTTGGCCCTCCAAGCCTGTACCGGTCATGATACCAACCTTGGCCAAAATCCTCAGCACTTCCTTGTGCCGTATCCCTCTGTACCCATCCTATCCATGTATTTGTCGAGATGCCTTTTGAACGCCATTAATGTATATGCTTCCACAACCTCCCCTGGCAATGCGTTCCAGGCACTCACCACCCTCTGTTTAAAAAAACTGCCTCACACGTCTCCTCTAAACTTTGCCCCACGGACCTTAAACCTATGCCCCTAGTGACTGACCCCACCACCCTGGGAAAGAGTGCCTGCTCATCCACTCTATCCATGCCCCTCATAATCTTGTAGACCTCTATCAGGTCACCCTCAACCTCTGTATTTCTAATGAAAACAGTCTGAGTCGATTCAGCCTCTCCGCATAGCTAACATCCTCCAGACCAGGCAACATCCTGGTAAACCTCCTCTGCATCCTCTCCAAAGCCTTCACATCCTTCTGGTAGTGTGCGACCAGAATTGTGTGCAATATTTCACCAAGTGCGGCCTTACCAAGGTTCTATACAACTGTAGCATGACTTCCAAGTTTTTATACTTGATGCCCGTCCAATGAAGGCAAGCATCCCATATGCTTTCTTGACTACCTTGTCCACTTGTGTTGCCACCTTCAAAGATCTGTGGACCTGCACACCCAGATCTCTCTGACTTTCTATATTCCTCAGAACATTGCTATTTACGGTATATTTCCCCTCTATGGTCGACCTACCAAAATGCACTACCTCACATTTGTCTGGATTAAACTCTATTTGCCATTTCTCTGTCTAAGTCTCCAACCTATCTATATCCTGCTGTATCCTCTGATAATCCTCAACACTATCTGCCACTCCACCAACCTTGGTGTCACTCACGAACTTACTAATCAGGCCAGCTACATTTTCCTCCAAATCGTTTATACTACAAGCAAGAGAGGCCCAGTACAGATACCTGTGGAACACCACTAGTCACAACCTTCCATTCAGAAAAACAATGTTCTATTGCTGCCCTTTGCCTTCTGTGACTGAGTCAGTTTTGTATCCATCTTACCACCTCACCTCTGATCCCATGTGACTTCACCTTTTCATAGAATCATAGAATTTACAGTGCAGAAGGAGGCCATTTGGCCCATCGAGTCTGCACCGGCTCTTGGAAAGAGCATCCTACCCAAGGTCAACACCTCTACCCTATCCCCATAACCCAGTAACCCCACACAACACTAAGGGCAATTTTGGACACTAAGGGCAATTTATCATGGCCAATCCATCTAACCTGCACATCTTTGGACTGTGGGAGGAAACCGGAGCACCCGGAGGAAACCCACGCACACACGGGGAGGATGTGCAGACTCCGCACAGACAGTGACCCAAGCCAGAATCGAACCTGGGACCCTGGAGCTGTGAAGCAATTGTGCTATCCACAATGCTACCGTGCTGCCCCAGTCTTTTGTACCAGTCTTCCATGAGACACCTTGGCAAAGGCTTTACTGAAGGCCATGTAAACACCATCCACCATCCTTGCCTCATCAATCATCTTTGTCACCTTCTCAAAAAACTCGATGAAGTTGGTGAGGCACGACCTCCCCTTCATAAAGCCATGCTGCCGAGCGCTAATGAGTCCATTTGTTTCCAAATGGGTATAAATCCTGTCCCTGAGAATTCTCTCCAATAATTTACCGACTACCGATGTGAGGCTCACTAGCCTATAGTTTCCTGGATTATCCGTGCTACCTTTCTTAAACAGCAGTACCACATTAGCTATTCTCCAGTCTTGTGGGATCTCACCTGTAGCCAATGAGGATAAAAAGATGTCAGTCAAGGCCCTAGTAATTTCCTCCCTTGCTTTCCTCAGTATTCTGGGGTAAATCCTATCTGACCCAGGAGACTTATCTACCTTAATATCTTTTAAAAGATCCAATAGCTCTTCCTTTTCGATGTCAACATGACCCAGACTGTCCACACACCCTACCCAAGAATCATCTTCCATAAAGTCAGTTTCTTTGGTGAACATTGATACAAAGTACTTATTTAGTACCTCGTCCATTTCTTCTAGCTCAACACATAGATTTCCCCCACTGTCCTTAAGTGGTCCAATGCTTTCCCTGCCCACTCTCTTGCTTTTTACATATGAATAAAAAGTTTTGGGATTCACCTTAATCCTACTTGCCAAGGACTTTTCATGACCCCTCCTAGTCCTCCTAATTTCCCGCTTAAGTACCTTTCTACTTTATACTCCTCAAGGGTTTCGACTGTTCCCACTTATCATTTGTTCTCTCAGGAATGTGACGTTCCTGAATCCTAATCAACTGTCGCTTTAAAGACTCCCAAATGTCTGATGTTGATTTACCCTCCAACAGCCGCACCCAATCCAAATTCTTCAATTCCTGTCTAATGTTATTGTAATTTGCCTTTCCTCGGTTTAGCACCTTAATGCGAGGGGTAATCTATCCAAAAGTACCCTAAAACTTATGGAATTGTGGTCACTACTCCCCAAATGATCCTCTACTGAAACGTCAACCACCTGTCCAGGCTCATTCCAATACCAGGTCTAGTACTGCCCCTTCCCTCATTGGACTATCTACATATTGCATCAAGAAGCCTTCCTGGATACACCTTACAAACTCTGCCTGTTCCAAGCCCCTAGTACTAAGTGAGTCCCAGTCACTATAGCGGAAATTAAAATCCCCTGCCGCAACAACCCCGTTACTTTTGCATCTATCCAAAATCTCTTTACCTATCTGCTCCTCTATCTCTCGCTGGCAGTTGGGGAGCCTGTAATAAATGGCCAACATTGTGATTGTCCCCTTCCTGTTCCTGTTCCCTACCCAGATTGCCTCATTGTATGAGCCCTCCGAGGTGTCCTCCCGCAGTACGGATATAATATACTCCTTAACCAGTAATGCTACTCCCCCTCCCCTTTTACATCCCTCTGTATCTCTCCTGAAGCATCTGTATCCTCCAATGTTCAGCTGCCAATCCTGCCCTTCCTTTAACCACGTTTCTGTGATAGCCACAATATCATAGTTCCAAGTACTAATAAGTGCTCTAAGTTCATCTGCCTTACCAGCTATACTTCTGGCGTTGAAACAAATACACTACAAACCACTGCGCTTGAGCAGACAGGATAATGTTGTTCTCTTATTTTTGTTCTCTATTTCCCCTTCAGGTATTGCATCTTCTGAGCTAACGCTCTGGTTCCCACCCCCTGCCATACTAGTTTAAATCTTCCCGAGTGACTCTACCTAACCATCCAGCCAGGATATTGGTGCCCCTCCAGTTTAGATGCAACCCGTCCTTCATGGACAAATCACACCTGCCCGGAAGAGATTCCAGTGGTCCCCAAATCTGAAACCCTCCCTCCTACACCACCAATTTAGCCACATATTTAGCTGCACTATCCTCCTATTTCTAGCCTCACTGGCACGTGGCACAGTTAGTTACTGGGTAACTACTGGGTAACCTAGCTTAGATGTAAGGTAAGGTAATTTTGACTGAGAACATTTTACAGTGACCACCTTTAAGGACATTTGCACCAAGCTGAGCATTTTTCTTAAAGGTAAAATTTAAGATTTAAAATGGTACTGTTTCTCTTCCTGGCTCCAAACAAATATTGGGGCCGTTATTTACAAAACTCTAGCCAGCAAAAAATAAAGATCATCTAACTGTGCCTGCTAATGTAACCCTGGAAAAATGGTTCTCTAAATTTTCTAACAGTTGTATTCCTTGCAAGATATACAATAATAAGGGGAGATGGTTGTCATGCACCATCAGCACTAACTATACTTATTGGCCTCACAAATAATAACAACATGTGCTTAAATGTCACCTTTAACCTAGTGGAACATTCCATGATTCTTCACAGAGGCAAACATGGCCTGAGAACAGGTAAGGTAAGTAAGTGACTGGTAAAGGTGGATTTCAAGTAACCTTTTGAAAGTGGGGGATGGAGGCAAGTTTTGTTGTTCATCCTTCATTCAAAACAGAAAGGATTGATGTGATACTTGCAAGCAAATTTTAATTTTCTGATGTGTTCCTTGATATTTTTCACTGGCCCAATAGTTAGATCTGTGGAAAATGAAGAGCTGCGTTGTATTTGGAATGTGTCAATCCACTACTTTGTAAGATATTTCCATTGTTCAATTTGTGGAATTATTTGCAGTGGGTGATAGAACTTGACATATGATCAATCCTTTTTAAAATTAAATTCCAAGTGCCCAATTCTTTTTTTTTCAAATTAAGGGGCACTTTAGCATGTCTAATCCACCTACACTGCACATCTTTGGGTTGTGGGGATGAGACCCATGGAAAATGTGCAAAATCTACAGGGACAATGACCCGGGTCCTCAGCGCTGTGAGGCAGCAGTACACTCCGCCATCGAGCCCCCCACTAAATGTGATCAATCCTGAAGTAGGATCCCAGAAAAGTATTCAAGGGCTAATCAAAGCTGAACAGGGGCAGAACTATTTTTGTCCTGCTCTGGTTGTTTCTGTCTCATTATTGTTTATAAGCAGTGAGTCTTTCATTATATTTTCGGGCTAGTTTTGTGCACATGAATAAGTCTTTACTGATTTGTTACCTTTGTATCATTCTGCCAGGGCAAAGAAAAAGAACAAACCTCTAAACCTGAAGATTCACAATAGTGTTGGTAGCTGCGAGAACATCCCTGCTCAGCGTTCTCCTCTTCTCTCCGAACGTTCTTTGCGCTCCTTCTTTGTTGGATATCCATCTTTTCTTCCTTCTACTCCTCCCGTTCACACTGAAGCCAATTTCTCATCAAGTAAGTAGCCACAAGTCATTTTGAATTGGTTGCTGGTTGAACAAACAGGATGTTATTGGGTTGGAATTCGGTCATTTCATTTTGATATAACATTGGCCTTCAATTTTCAAATCTTAGAGCGACTTTATTTTCAATTCCATTGCCCCTTTAATATTGTTTTGGTTTACTCATTTGTTTTACTTCCCCAAAAAATCCACAGTATGATATGTGATGAATGTAAGAAATTGTTATATTTTATATTTGTTGCAGTAATGTTATCAAAACCTGGGTAAGATACATAGAGACAGTGGGCGAAATTCTCCGTAATCGGCGCGATGTCTGCCGACCGGCGGCAAAAACGGCGCAAATCAGTCCGGCATCGCGCCATCCCAAAGGTGCGGAATCCTCCGCATCTTGAGCGGCCGAGCCCTAACCTTGAGGGGCTAGGCCCGCGCCGGACTGATTTCCGCCCCGTCAGCTGGCGGGAAAGGCCTTTGGTGCCCCGCCAGCTGGCGCGGAAATGACATTGCCGGGCAGCGCATGCGCGGGAGCGTCAGCGGCCGCTCACGGCATCCCCACGCATGCGCAGTGGAGGGGGTCTCTTCCGCCTCCGCCACGGTGGAGACCATGGCGAAGGCGGAAGGAAAAGAGTGCCCCCACGGCACAGGCCCGCCCGCGGATCGTTGGGCCCCAATCGCGGGCCAGGCCACCGTGAGGGCACACCCCCCGGGGCCAGATCGCCCCGCCCCCCGGAGCCCGCCCGCGCCGCCTTGTCCCGCCGGTAAGAGAGGTGGTTTAATCCACGCCGGCAGGACACGCATTCTAGCAGCGGGAATTCGGTCCATCCGGGCCGGAGAATCGCCGGGGGGCCCCGCCAACCGGCGCGGCGCGTTTCCCGCCCCCGCCAAATCTCCGGTGCCGGAGAATTCGGCAACCGGTGGGATTCACGCCAGCCCCCGGCGATTCTACGATCCGGCGGGGGGGTCGGAGAATCTCGCCCTGTATGTCTGCTAAAGCTGTGATTAAGGTTATAAAGTGAAATAATCCTTGATTTTGCAGGGGGAGTGTTCTGCTGATCAATTTGAGGAGCATTTACTTGCTTCCAGATTCCTGGCTAATGGAATATTGTTTTGATTTGGAAGTTCCTGGGGTGCAATTCATTTATACTTTGGGTACAGATGATGTAATTAAGGGGAGTTGCCAGGCCTGTCTGTAGTTGCAGTTTGCCATATGATTTTAGTCTGACAAGAAGTGTTTTCAGTTTGCTCCTGAAAGGTTCTCCCCACAATCTCTGCACAGAGAAAAGCAAGTAAAACTTGATTGTTAACTTTATTTATAAGTGGTATTTGAACTATATTGGTTTGCTTAATTGGAATATTTAGTGTCAGAGTTAGCATGGAAGTTAGAACTCCTTCTTTGATTTCAGAACTATTAGCTGTAAAGCTATTTTTTTGTTGCTAATGTGGTTAATTCTGTTCAAATTAAAGTTTGTTTTAATACAAAAGATAACTATAGGTCAGTGTTATCACGCCTGTGGTACAGTCACCTTTCCCCACAGGTTAACAAATTGCAAATAGTTGGTTTCTCATTCGCGATCCTAATAGATGTGTATTGTAGATTAAACAATAGAGCTTGGTTTTAAGGATCTTGAAGGGTTTTTTGATTGATACAGTGCTTCATTCCTTAGTGATATTGTCAGCCGCAAAACAATTCTCATGTCTTCCCAATAGAAAAAGCACTAATGTTCTGGGAAATAAAGTAATTAAAATGGGAACTGTCAGATTTGTTCAAAATTTTATTTTATTCAAAAAAATATTCCAATTAAGAGGCAATTTAGCGTGGCCAATCCACCTACCTTGCATCTCTTTGGGTTCTGGGGTGAGGCCCACACAGACAGGGGGAGAATGTGCAAACTCCATACGGACAGTGACCCAGGGCCGGGAGCAACCCCATGTCATCAGCGCCATGAGGCAGCAGTGCTCACCACTGCGCCATTGTGCTGCCCGTTCATTTAAAATTTATAAAGTGCTTTAGGGTTTCAACTCTGGTAATTATGATGAAAGTCTGCCATATTTGTGCAGTAGTAGGAACTTTTGAAATTTGGAGTAATAATAGGATTAATTAATGAGGAGAAAAATTAACTCAGATACAAGGGATATTTGGCTCAGATTTGATCCTATCAATACCTTGCGTCATAATGGATGCCACCTTCAGACGGCACACAGATTGTGCTGAAAGGTGGCACAAGGACACATTGGTGTTTCCTGGCTTTCCAAAATGATAGTAAAATTACAGGGCTATTTATATATATATATAGCATGTGTCAAAACAGTTTTCCTTAAGGGTTCCAAGCAAGTTACAGTGGGCAGCATGGTGGCACAGTGGAAAGCACTGCTGCCTCACAGCTCCAGGGACTTGGGTTCAATTCCGGCTTTGGGTGACTGTCTGTGTGAAGTTTGCACATTCTTCCCTTGTCTGTGTGGGTTTCCTTTGGGTGCTCCGGTTTCCTCCCACAATCCAAAGATGTGCGGGTTAGTTGGACTGGCCATGCTAAATTGCCCCTTTACTGTCCAATGACTGCCTAAATTGCCCAAAGGTTAGGTAGGGTTACAGGGATAGGGCAGGGTAGTGGGCCTAGGTAGGGTGTTCTTTCAGAGGGTCGGTGAGACTCAATGAGCCGAATGGCCTCCTTCTGCACTGTAGAGAATCTGTGATTCTATGCTACGCCCAGCATGATCTGGATCACACCCTTGCCAGGCGTCATCTAGATAATCATATTTAAATGAGCAAATAGAATCATCTGTAAACGTGCAGCCCATTTGAGGCCGCATTCTCCCGGTAGTCACCGGCCACATTAGCGAGGCCTCACTCAGTTGTGGATTAGTACTGATCTCCACAAGTGGAGACAGATGAGATGGTCATGCCATGGGGCTCAGAGGCCTTTGGAGCTCCTGGGTCATCAGAGACAAGGGAGGCAGTTCCAACCTGGCAACCTGGCAGTTTTAACCTAGCACTGTGGCAGTTCCAATCTGGGAAAGTCCATTGATCATATGTTGTCAGGTTGAGTTCATTGAATTCGCTATCATTTACATGCTATTGATGAGTTCCCCTTTCGATTTCTCAGTAGCTTACTTTGGAACATTTCAGTATTAGAACAAAGCAACATTGGACTTCAGAGCAGGTGTAGGCCATTTGGCTATTTGAGCCTGCTCTGCCAATCAATAAGATCATGGGTGATTTAGCTGTGGTCTCAACTCCACTTTCCTGTCTACCCCCAAAACCCTTGACACCTTTGTCTATTAAAAATCTGTCTAACTCAGCCTTGAATAAATTTAGTGACCCAGCCTCCACGACTTTCTGGGAAAGAAAACTTCACAGACTAAGGATGTTAGACTTTTAGCTGCTGCTGTATAAAGAGTCAAAACTTCTGCTCCTTTTCACCAACACCTTTATTTCACTTCAACAGACTCTGCTCAAAACTCTAACATCACGTCATCTGACATAAAGGCCACCTGAAGCCCCTTTACATATCAGTGTCAATTATTGGATACTTAACATAAATGATACAACTAATTGGAATGTCTCTTAACCCATTACTTAACAGTCTCCCCTTCCTTGGAGAAAAAAAATAATTAGGTGAAAACAAAATTACAAGAAACTCAAAATGCAATTTCCCCCCTTCTTTTTTTTTTTCATTTTTGTTGGAAGAAGAAAAAACAGTCACAGAAACAGACTCCCTTCATTAACAATATCCAAAAGTTTCTGTGAGCTAGCCCCTCTTTTTGTAAAAAAGTCTGACAATTGATAGCTACTGTCGACCCATTTAATTTTTGCTATTTCCCCTCTGTCCAACATCTGCTTCACACTTGCGATGTCTATCCTCAACCTTTTTTCATTGACACTTTTTGTAGAGTGCACATTTTCCCACAGGGATTTATTGTCAATGTGACATTCAATGGGTATATTACCCAAATCTCCTTTTCCCAAAATTTCAGTCAATATCCACCGCCTCTACAAGGCTTAACGTCTCAGCAGCCAAAGTGCTTTTGGCCACTCTTCTTATTTTCTTTGTTTCCCACACAAGAGGGCAACATTGACCATTGTTCCCCAAAAGGAAAATTATAAAACCTCCTGCGCTTGAAACCCCATCACATAAATTTGCATAGGACGCATCACTATAAACTATGAGTTTCAAGTGCCTAAGGTCACCTAAAACCAGGAACCTCAAATCACACTCCTGCATTTTTAGTTTGACCAACACTTTATTTGCTCATATTATATCTTCCACTTTGGGATCATTCATTTTTGTACTTAACTCTAAGACATCGAAACTCATGTCCGGTCTAGTCTGCCTACCTAACCAATTCAGTTGCCCAATTAAACTTCACAGTTGTTCTTTTTCCATCTTTTAAACCATTGCGTCTTTTTGTGAAACCCGGCCACGGCTAATTGCTATTGGCTGATGCTTTCCAAATAAGATTGCTGACGTAAAGTTGCCCCTAACTTAGTCTGTCTGATTTCCAGTCCAATATATTTAAATGCACAGAAGCCTGACTTCCAACCCTGAATTCTTTCCTCAAACCAGAGATTACAGTAGCTTCAAAATCACTAGTCCCATCCCACAAAAAATCATTGACATACATCATAAAGATGCCAGAAAGATTTCCTTTATAGTGCCAGTAAAACATTGTCGGATCTGCTTTCAACTGGCAACAGCCTAACTTTAACAAAACTGACCTTACTGAAAAATACCAGACTCTAGACGCATCATTTAATCCATATACACATTTGTTCAACTTCCAGAGTACCCCTTCTGTGTTAGCTGCCTCTTTAGGAGGACAGAGAAAAGTGTCTTTCTGGAGCTGATGCCCCTGCAAGAAGGCAGCTTTTATATCTATAGATTTGCATTCCCATGCCTTTGTGGCTAATAGAGCCAAGAAGATCTTTAAAATAACCTTTCCTGCTGTAGGTGAATCTAGCCTTAAATCCTGATCTTCTAAGTTTTCTTCAAATCCCCTTGCCACAAGCCTGGCCTTTGCCTTATAATTTCCATCCGGAAGAACCTTTTCTGTGCAAATCCATCTGTGGGATAGAGCTCTTTGTCCCCTATCCAGTACTTCCGTGTATACCCCAAATTCACTCCAACTATGCAGTTCTTGCTGTTTGGCATCTTTGGTAACTTTTTCATCTAATTTATTGGAAGCCACCAAAATCTCACGTGAATGTGGGCTTCTACTCCTATTAGTATTCGTAGCCTTTGCAGTCTTACTCAAGTTCCGAGACCTTGAATACTGCTTGATCTTTCCCTTCTGCTGTGGGAAGTCCTTTCAATAGTTCTCGACCTTTACCTGCAGACCTGTTCACTGTCCGATGTACTATTTGAACTGGCACTGCGTTTCTGTGCCCTATATTTTTGAACTTCGTGTTCCCAATCCATTGTATTGACTCCTTCCCCTGAATGCTGTACATTCAACCAATGTTTATACTTTCCAGTGGCCTTCCCTGCTCTACTAATAACAGTTGCATCCTTCCATTGACTAGACCCTTCAGGCAAGTATGTCACTTTTGCACCAACTTTTGGCAGTTGTCCTTTTGCAAAAATGGCCTGAAGTGTTGTATTCCTCTACAGAAACCCTGTCTATATCAGTTAACTGGTCCTCATAGATCTGTAACACTTGCATACCAGATGACCCTGGTTCCTCGTCATGTCTGTCTGCTCTATCTAAATTTGAAAATTTGTAGTCTGTACCCATTATCCTTAATGAATGTATCCTAACAGTTTGATTGCCATGTTGCAAAATAATTGTTTTGCCATCTATGCCTATGATCTTTCCTGGGCCTTTCCATTCATTAAAATTGTCTCTCTTATAGTATATTATGTCTCCTTGCTGAAAAACGGTATTTGATGGCCGTACATTATGCCTTAAAGCTCTGCGAATTCTTTAAGAGACTACTGCTTCCAAAAAGGCTTTTCTACTGCTATGTAATGCATTTAAATGCTCAGCAAAGGCAGAACTAATTGTAGTCCCTTCCCAAACAGGAGGCTGGTCATCCAAAATAGATGGGATTTTACAATTTCTACTAAACACGAATTGATAGGGACTATAGCGCCCAACCATCCGCAATGAATTCTTTGCATGTACCACCCGTGCTAAAGCTGAATTTAGCCTGTACTTCGGTCTATCTGCCAAAATTTTCCGGAGCATGTCATGGATTACAGCATGGTTTCTTTCACAGACACCATTACTAAATGGGCTTTCCGCAGCCGTATTCATAACTGTGATATTCACGTTTTCACACATATCCCTAAACTCATCATTAGCAAATTCCTCCCCCTTGTCTGTAAGGAATTTTGCCGGTGGGCCCATTCCTGTCCCTATCCATTTTTCCACGATTTGATCCAGAATTACTCTCTTTTCTTTACTTTGTACAATCGCTGATTGACTAAATCTGGTTGCTAAATCTACAAAATGCAAAATAAATATATTATTGGCTTTATCCCAGATCTTAAAGTCCATGGCCACAATGTCGTTAAAATCCCTGGCCAAAGGTAGGGTTATTATCGGCCGTGCTGGTATCCTTCTGTACGTCCTACAAACTTCATAACGATCACTAACCTGTTTTATCAGTTTAGTATAGTCTTCATCCCTTACCCCTGCATCCTTTCATATATTTTTCAGTCTCTGAGGAGACGGATGCGCAAATTGCTGGCGCAGTTTTAATACAACAAGCTTTCTATCAGCTAAAGTCCCATTTTCAACTGCCATTAACACACCCTTAACAACTCTACTTGAAAGATTATTTGTCAGTAATGGAATACAATAGTGTCCCGACTGTGTAAATTGTAAGTCCACTGTCTTTCCAAAAACTGTTGCCTTAACCTGTTCCATATCCAGATTCAAGTGTGTTTTTACTGAAAAGTGGCCATTACTGAAACATGGTTAAAGGATGGTCACGACTGGGAGTTAAATATCCGAGGGTATCAAACTATTCGGAAGGACAGAGTGGATGGTAAGGGAGGTGGTGTAGCTCTGTTATTTAAGGATGACATCCGGGCAACAGTAAGGGATGGCATCGGTGCTATGGAGAATAAGGTTGGATCCATTTGGGTGGAAATCAGGAATAATAAGGTGAAAAAGTCACTGATAGGAGTAGTCTATGGGCTACCAAATAGTAACATTATGGTAGGGCAGGCAATAAACAAAGAAATAACTGATGCATGTAGAAATGGTACAGCAGTTATCATGGGGGATTTTAATCTACATGTCGATTGGTTTAATCAGGTCGGTCAAGGCAGCCTTGAGGAGGAGTTTATAGAATGTATCCGCGATAGTTTCCTAGAACAGTATGTAATGGAACCTATGAGGGAACAAGCGGTCCTAGATCTGGTCCTGTGTAATGAGACAGGATTGATTCAGGATCTCATAGTTAGGGATCCTCTTGGAAGGAGCGAGCACAAGATGGTGGAATTTAAAATACAGATGGAGGGTGAGAAGGTAAAATCAAGCACTAGTGTTTTGTGCTTAAACAAAGGAGATTACAATGGGATGAGAGAAGAACTAGCTAAGGTAGACTGGAAGCAAAGACTTTATGGTGAAACAGTTGAGGAACAGCGGAGAACCTTCCAAGTGATTTTTCACAGTGCTCAGCAAAGGTTTATACCAACAAAAAGGAAGGACGGTAAAAAGAGGGAAAATCGACCGTGGATATCTAAGGAAATAAGGGAGAGTATCAAATTGAAGGAAAAAACATACAAAGTAGCAAAGATCAGTGGGAGACTAGAGGACTGGGAAATCTTTAGGGGGCAACAGAAAGCGACTAAAAAAGCTATAAAGAAGAGTAAGATAGATTATGAGAGTAAACTTGCTCAGAATGTAAAAACAGACAGTAAAAGTTTCTGCAAATATATAAAACAAAAAAGAGTGGCTAAGGGTCCTTTAGAGGATGAGAAGTGAGATTTAATAATGGGAGATGAGGAAATGGCTGATGAACTGAACAGGTTTTTTTGGGTCGGTCTTCACAGTGGAAGACACAAATAACATGCCAGTGACTGATGGAAATGAGGCTGTGACAGGTGAAGGCCTTGAGAGGATTGTTATCACCAAGGAGGTAGTGATGGGCAAGCTAAGGGGGCTAAAGGTAGACAAGTCTCCTGGACCTGATGGAATGCATCCCAGAGTGCTAAAAGAGATGGCTAGGGAAATTGCAAATGCACTAGTGATAATTTACCAAAATTCACTAGACTCTGGGGTGGTCCCGGCGGATTGGAAATTAGCAAACGTGACACCACTGTTTAAAAAAGGAGGTAGACAGAAAGCGGGTAATTATAGGCCAGTGAGCTTAACTTCAGTAGTAGGGAAGATGCTGGAATCTATCATCAAGGAAGAAATAGCGAGGCATCTGGATGGAAATTGTCCCATTGGGCAGATGCAGCATGGGTTCATAAAGGGCAGGTTGTGCCTAACTAATTTAGTGGAATTTTTTGAGGACATTAACAATGCGGTAGATAACGGGGAGCCAATGAATGTGGTATATCTGGATTTCCAGAAAGCCTTTGACAAGGTGCCACACAAAAGGTTGCTGCATAAGATAAAGATGCATGGCATTAAGGGTAAAGTAGTAGCATGGATAGAGGATTGGTTAATTAATAGAAAGCAAAGAGTGTGGATTAATGGGTGTTTCTCTGGTTGGCAATTAGTAGCTAGTGGTGTCCCTCAGGGATCAGTGTTGGGCCCACAACTGTTCACAATTTACATAGATGATTTGGAGTTGGGGACCAAGGGCAATGTGTCCAAGTTTGCAGACGACACTAAGATAAGTGGTAAAGCTAAAAGGGCAGAGGATACTGGAAGTCTGCAGAGGGATTTGGATAGGCTAAGTGAATGGTCTAGGGTCTGGCAGATGGAATACAATGTTGACAAATGTGAGGTTATCCATTTTGGTAGGAATAACAGCAAGAGGGATTATTATTTAAATGATAAAATATTAAAACATGCTGCTGTGCAGAGAGACCTGGGTGTGCTAGTGCATGAGTCGCAAAAAGTTGGTTTACAGGTGCAACAGGTGATTAAGAAGGCAAATGGAATTTTGTCCTTCATTGCTAGAGGGATGGAGTTTAAGACTAGGGAGGTTATGCTGCAATTGTATAAGGTGTTAGTGAGGCCACACCTGGAGTATTGTGTTCAGTTTTGGTCTCCTTACTTGAGAAAGGACGTACTGGCACTGGAGGGTGTGCAGGGGAGATTCGCTAGGTTAATCCCAGAGCTGAAGGGGTTGGATTTCGAGGAGAGGTTGAGTAGACTGGGACTGTACTCGTTGGAATTTAGATGGATGAGGGGGGATCTTATAGAAACATATAAGATTATGAAGGGAATAGATAGGATAGATGCGGGCAGGTTGTTTCCACTGGCGGGTGAAAGCAGAACTAGGGGGCATAGCCTCAAAATAAGGGGAAGTAGATTTAGAACTGAGTTTAGGAGGAACTTCTTCACCCAAAGGGTTGTGATCTATGGAATTCCTTGCCCAGTGAAGCAGTAGAGGCTCCTTCATTAAATGTTTTTAAGATAAAGGTAGATAGTTTTTTGAAGAATAAAGGGATTAAGGGTTATGGTGTTCGGGCCGGAAAGTGGAGCTGAGTCCACAAAAGATCAGCCATGATCTCATTGAACGGTGGAGCAGGCTCGAGGGGCCAGATGGCCTACTCCTGCTCCTAGTTCTTATGTTCTTATGTTCTTTCTTCATCGACGGTTTGCTCAGAAGCCAAGGTATCTCACTTGATACAACATCCGTGCTAATGAAATGATTCACTCCGGCAATATTGCAAGGGATCACCACTCTTTTCAGCAACTTCAGAGTATTATCATCCCCAAACCTGAAACTTGTGGAACTTTCAAATTCCTTAACCTTGTTACGATTTTCAGCATTCAAGGAGTCTAGGTAACATTTTAACCAGTCAATTCCACACAGAGTAGATGTGCAGCCACTGTCCAATACAGCACAATTGAAGGATTCTGCAACCAACACCCTCATTACCAGCGTAAAACTGCTTGTTAATAGGACAATGCCTTCTTTCTGGTCACTATCTTTTTCCTCTTCTGACTCTTCCATGCCATGTGTCGCTTCAAACACTCTATCATAACGAGTTGGACAGTTGAAAGCATGATGGTATTGAGAGTCACATCGCAAACATCGATTTATCATGCCCCGTGCATTTCTGGGGTTCATCTTCCTATTGTAGGTTCTAACTGGGTTTCTGTCTTCATAATTTCCTTGTCTCCGTCTCCGTCTATAGTCTTGAGCTCTGTTCGTAGCCATACGATTTCGCCATCCTGTTACTAGTGTATCTTCCATATTCTGCCTTATTGCAGGCTGACCTATTTGGGTCATCAGTCCCATTGGAATCAAATGTATCCCCAGAAACTTTTTTAAAGCTTCTGTCATCTGATCGAATAAGGTATCCTTACCCGCAAACTTAACTCCTGTCAAAACCAGGAGCCTAGCCATGTTGCTCACTCTAGCACAGTCAAGTAATTTAAAGGCCAACACAGACTGTAGAAATTCCAGGTTGTGTTTCTGCAGCCTTTTATATAGTCTGCCAAATTCCATTATATAGTCTTCAATGGAGAAATCCTCTATTTTCCGGAATCTATCAAAGTCCGACCATGCTTCATACCCACTTAGCAAGTCATCCTTCTTATAAATCTTATACATATAACATAATAGTGTCTGCAGACCTTTTTCTGAGTCTAACTCTTCCAATTCCAGCTCAGAAAACACTTTGCTCCCGATTTTACTGTCATAAGGTCGAGAAAGAGCCAATGCCATACCTTGTTTTCGCTTTCCCAAAGCAGTTACCTTAGTCCACATAACTACTGCACTTCTCCATTAGTTGTATGATCCCCTTTCAGAAAATAAGGGGGGACAGTCATATCCGGCCATCTTTATCCCAGGTTCAGCCATATATCTTTGGGGGTTTTTTCTCACTCACTCCTTGGTTTTGGTCTGGAAAAGTTGTGTCTTTCAAACCTTCACATTTGCACAGCAACCATCCTCTGCTACCATTTGTTAGCCATTTAGCTGCTATTGTATAAAGAGTCAGAAGTTCTGCTCCTTTTCACCAACACCTTTATTTCACTTCAACAGACTCTGCTCAAAACTCTAACATCACATCATCTGACACAAAGGCCACCTGAAGCCTCTTTACATATCAGTGTCAATTATTGGATACTTAACACAAATGAAAGAACTAATTGGAATGTCTTTTATCCCATTACTTAACAAAGGACCCTCTGAGGTAAATAATTTGTCTAATCACAGTCTTAAAAGTTTTTCATTAATTTATGGGCATCGCTGGCTAGGCCAGCATTTATTGGCTATCCCTAACTGCCCTCCATTTCAGTGGGCATTTGAGAGTCAGCCATGTTGCTGTGGATCTGGTGTCACATGTAGGCCAAACAAGGTAAGGGTGGTCGATTTCCTTCCCCTAAAGGACATTTGCCAACCAGGGACGAAATTCTCCTACCCGCCCCGCCACATTTCTGCCCCGACCGGCCGGCGGGAGTCTCCGTAACATCGGCCGGTCAATGGGGTTTCCCATTGTGGGGCAGCCCCACGCCGTCGGGAAACTCCCGGGCGCCGGCAAAACGGAGACTCCCGCCGGCGGAGAATGACGCCCCAGATGTTTTTTTACGAGAATCGACAGCGGCTCCATGGTCATCATTAGATTGTTAGTTCCAGATTTTTGTGGAGCTCAAATCCCACCATGACAGATGGTGAAATTTGAATTTGACCCAGATCTTGCCCTGGGTATCTGGACAACAATACCACTGTGTCACTGCCCCCCAGTTGTGATAGGCTTCCTCACATTAAAACTAAAGTAATAGAAAAATAAACTTTTGACATTTTTTATAACCTGTAATTTGATGACATTTGTATTCAGTCTAAATAAATTAGTAATTATAGCATGAATACTTGAAAACCATACTACGTCTTTTCAGGTATACAAAAAGTACAAGAAATTATTTTTGTTCACGCATTATTCATTTCATGTTATGGAGCTTCACAATGTCATCAGTAAAATTTGAAGAATATTCCTGAATTTGTCTTATCTCTTCCATTGTATATTTATTTGGTGCAGTAGGACTATCGCAATTCCAAGGAGATATGAACCTAAAGATTCTGGCCTGTTTTGGAGGCAGAATTAGTTTAATCAAGTGTATGACAGGTTTCTGCTCTACCTTGTGTCCCAGAGATCATACATGCTTTTACCCTGCCTGTTGTGACTTTTGGTGTTTTGTACTGCTGGATTAACAGGTAATTCTGCTAGTCTTGCCTAGAATAAGATCGTGGGCAGGGTTCTCCGCCGGCAGGATGCTCCGTTTTGTGGCAGCATGGGGATTTCCCGACGACGTGGGGCTGCCCCACAATGGGAAACCCCATTGACCGGCCGTCGTAATGGAGCATCCCGATGGCGGGGTGAGGCAGAAATGTGGCACGGCGGGACGGAGCATCCCGCCGCATATATTACATTGATGCAGTAATTGGGCTCAACAAATTTCAACAGTAATCAATCTCCGAGTTATTAGCTACCATTGGAGAAGCAGTACAGTGGCATTAGAGCAACCGCAACTTTGATTTTGTTTTCTGCTTTAGGCGCAGACCAAACCAGCTTCTGTCTTCCCTTGGTGGAGCAGCAATGTGCTGCTCTGATATACTTCTGCTCTTGTGGGGCAAGATCCCCTGTAAGACCATGATTGGTGCAAGCGCCCCTGAGAGCACAAAAATAACCCCCTTTCCAGGGTTCTCAGTTGACTGGGTTCACACAGTCAAGTTAGCTTCATTTAGGTTGCCTGTGTTAATTAAAGAGACTTTCAACCCAATTGTATGTGGTAAAAAGGGCAACATATTAACCCGCAGCATCAGCCAATTTTCATTCGAGTAACATATCTGTGCATAAATCAGTTTGCATTGTACTACACCTTTGCGTACTCCGAAAGTAAAATTTGTTCCTTTCATCATGTCAAGTTATTGCTAAGATGCAAAGAGTTCTCTCGGAGATCTGTATTAAAGGGATAAATTATTGGCTCTCACGTCTGTATGAACAGCTTAGAACTGGTGAATTTCCCATTTTTAATATTTACACACTGTTGAGTCAAATAACAGGTTTATACGTTTCCAAAAATGTTGGTAATAAGCAATATAAACTATCGCTGTGACAAATATAGATGTATGCAATTTATACATCACATTGTCCTCTGGAAAAAGTGAGGTGGGAGCAGAATTTTCATTGCTAATTCATTTAAGTTGTGAGCATTCTATAACGTATGTACATGTTACCTGTGCCAGTATTTCATGTGCTGCCGTGTTTCAGTAAACAATGTGTTGAAATGGGTTAACCTACAGTCCAAAGTGACCGTGTGAGGGGACTGAAAATGGCAAAAAGAGTGCAAATTAAACTGTCATTGTTCCGGATGGAACATGACACATCATAGACTCAAAGCTAGACCAATATGTTCTAATTCATCTGTTGCTACTTATCCTGCCAACATGATTCATCCTGTGGTGCTAACTCCAACTGCACAAGATTCTTGTCAGGTGGAGGGATGAGCAATTAATCTTTTACCAGATGAAGGCTGTTTATGCATGGGATGAACTACTGGGCATGAGAATATGCCCACTGTGAAAAGTTACATACTTAATGAATAAAACCAGTGATCATTTTTAACAAGATTTGTATCTTCATTCTCATAATAATCCTTAGTCCTTGCTATTTTTGAATGCAGTGATTTATCACTCTCATTGACATGAAACAGTTGGATGATGGAGGAAGAGCACTGAACACATTCATCTGAAATTCCTCTCTCGTAAAATACATGTATTAAGCCTCTACTAAAATAGCTGAATTTCAAACAAGGCACGGGAGCATTTGTAAACTATAATCCCAGTGTGCAATGTTAAGACCCTTCAGTAGATTGTATCGACATGCTTTGTGTGTTTTCTTTCTATTTTCTATTTCTAACATGTGATGGCATTAACAGGCAAAGGATAACTATCATTGTGGCAGTTGCTGCCAAAGTAGTCCCATTTGAATCCAACAATGCAGAGTTTCTATTTAACCCATGACGGTAGCATGGTGCTGAGATTATTGATAACTGAGCAAGAGTGGAGCTGACAACCAAACTTCCAGTATGAAAGAAGGCAAAGCCATTTAACCCATTGTGCCTGTTTCTTCCTGCAGTTTATGTGCTTTTTTTTACACTGCCATAGATTTTCCTTAATTTACCTCACATCCTGAGGGAATCTGGATAATCACAAATATCCAAGGGGTGAGAGCCTTAAAATTGCTCTCTGATTGCTAAAGTTCGTTCAGTGAATACTTTAATACACAATTTTGATGTTTTAATGGGCATCCTTACAAAGATTTTTTTTCACAGATGCTATCTTAGAATTGCAGCCTGCTTCAGATTAAGACTGGGCAGTGAGAGCATGGAATTTGGACAGCACCTGCTTCTGACCGGTATCTTCCCCTTTTTGGCCAGGTTCCAAAATTCTGAGAATGAAGAGCAAGTGCCACCTCCATTCTTCCCTTCCTCCTGTCTTGATGTCACAGATGAAAACTGGCTGGCTAGAATGGCTGCCTCTGCGGAAATCCTGTCAGTTCTACCCAGTGTAGAAAAATTATGCCTGCATGCCACAGACACATTAGTCAATCAGGCATCATTAGTGAAGCCTGTTGAGTAAAGGGTTAACATCAGACGCACCTGATGTTGATGTAATGACGCATTACTAATTAACTGAGATTTGGAGGAGAAGTCCAACCTCCTCCAGAGTTCCTAAGATGTATATAGAGCTGTAAATAAATGATGATAGTTTCAACAAACTGCAGTCTTCAGTATAGCTTACTTGGCAAAAGTAGATAAAACACCGAAGAATTCCATCTAGACCCAAAACACACAATGAAACAGAGCCCAGAATGTCATTCCCCATTGACAGATAGATTGATCTCAGACAGATCAATTACTGTCAAATAAGTAGAAATTCAAGGATGCCCATGGACTGTAATTAATTACATGAGGGTATGTTGTTTTCTACAAATGGCCATCGCAGACTTGAACAAGGAAACAAATCAGAAAATGTAAGGCAAAAACTTAATGTTTAAACATCTGTCTGAAATTGGGGGGAAAAGTGGCTAACACAGGGAAATCTAGTCACTTGTTTAAGTTTATGTAATATAACAACAGCAGCATTTTGCATTTATATAGTACCATTAAAATGGTAAAACATCCCAAGGAGCAATTATCAAACAAAGTCTGACACCAAGCCACATAAAGAGGTATTAGGACAGACTATTCAAATAGCATTGTTTTAAGAAGAGAGAGAGAGAGAGAGATAATTAAAGAGGTTGGGGAGAGAACATTTTGTTCTTTTGTTAAAATTTTAAAAAATTCCAATTAAGGAGCAATTTAACATGGCTAATCCACCCACCCTGCACATCTTTGGGCTGTGGGGATGAGACCCATGCAGACACAGAAAGAATGTGCAAACTCCACACAGACAGTGACCCAGGGCCGGGACCGAACCTAGGCCCTTGGTGCCGTGAGGCAGAGGCAGCAGTGCTAACCATTGCGCCACCGTGCCATCCTCGGGAACATTCTGTTCTCACTGCTGTTGATACATTTGCCAGATGGTCTCATTATAAATTCTTTACTGAACTTCAAGAATGGTTACTCATTTAGCTTTCAGAGTGGCGTTTGTTGAAACAGCTGCAGAAAGGATTGATGACATTTATCACATTGTAATAATCAGATCGTTCTTTGAAGAGTTTTCTAATGCCTGTGTTTTTATTTACACAGATTAAGAGGTGTGAACTAGAATCATAGAATTTACAGTGCAGAAGGAGGCCGTTCGGCCCATCGAGTCTGCACCGGCCTTTGGAAAGAGCACCCCAATTAAGCCCAAGCTTGCACCCTGTGCCCGAAGCCCCATAACCCCACCTAACGTTTTGGAAACTAAAGGACAATTTACCATGGCCAATCCACCTAACCTGCACAGCTTTGGACTGTGGGAGGAAACCAGATCACCCCAAGGTAACCCACCCAGACACTGGGAGAAAGTACAAACTTCACACAGTCACCCGAGGCCAGAATTGAACCCGGGTTACTGGAACTGTAAGGCAGCAGTGCTAACCACTGTGCCACCGTGCCGCCCTATGAATGGCTCTTGTTTTCTAAAAATAAATTTAAAGTTCCCAATTCTTTTTTTCCCAATTAAGGGGCAATTTAGCGTGGCCAATCCACCTAAGCTGCACATCTTTTGGGTTGTGGGGGTGATTCACGCAAACATGGAGAGAATGTGCAAACTTCACACGCACAATGACCCAGAGCCAGGATCAAACCTGGGTCCTCAGTGCCGTGAGGTAGCACCGTGCCACCCTGCCACTCATATGAATGGCTCTGTTTGATTGACACTTTTCTTTGACGTTGTAAGCTGTGCAGTAATTTTCAGAGTAGATTTCAAAGCTCCCTTGCTTATTGTCAGTTTCATGATCACTTCAAAGACTTGTCAGAGGTGCTAATTGTTCATTGATTCTGTACATAGTGAATAGTGGGAGAGTAGGTATAAAGTGTGCATGGGGCATGGGGGACATGAAAGTGCATGGAGGTGGGATTGGCGACATGCATGGCACGTGTAAGGGGGCATGGAAAATATGAGGTGGCATGAAGAGGACATGGGAGATATATCAGGGCATGGGGGGAATGTAGGCATGGAGGACATGGGGGTGGGTGAGATATGAGGGTGCATGGATGGGTCATGGGGGTGGACGAAGGCTTGAGGCCTGACCGTCATGATTATGGCTCAGCCCATGTTTCCACAAGCGATTCCTTTGTTGCCTCAGGCCTGTGCAGGCGGCTGGTCTGACCCCATAATGCCCCATCTACCCAACAATAGGGTGGTTGTGGGCATCTTTAACGGAGAAGGGTTTGTGGGGTCAGAAACTTTCCCAACTCCCAAAATCTGTCTCCTTGAAATCCAGTTTGCAAGTACAAAACCTGTCTATTTAAATAAAAGTCTAATCATGTCTACTTTTAAAAAAACCTTGCGAAGGAACCATATATCTAGAACCGATCAGCCTCTAATTCACTTTTAAAAGTTCCATTGTAGACTTTGTCGCCTTAAAGTGACAGGCCATCTTCAATAGCAGAAATAATTCACATTGATGTACACAGTGTAGTGCTCCTATTTTCAGATTTATGTCGAGCAATGCTATTGGAGATTCTCTAGTTTTAAGAGACAAAGCAGTGCACAAGCATGCTGCACGCCTCACGTTTTAAATATGCATTTTTTTGGTTCCATTTTAAACTGTCAGTAAAATCATATTAACTTACCAATCAGATAAATGTTTTTTCTGCTTGTATATCCTGTTTATAAGATGCTAATAAAGACAAATTTAAACAGCTGCTGTGACCAACAGGAACAAAATGGTTTTATCAGATTAACAGCCCCTGACAACATCACCTAACCGCTGGACGCTCAGCAGTTATGATTCAGTTTGAGCCATAATTTTCCAGATGTGCTTATTCATGCATGTTGTATCATTTCAGGCCAGTGTAGTATAATTTTAATCAGATTTTTGGTTAGCTCTTAAATTTGAACCCTTGCTGGGTTATGTTTCCATTTGAATATCCCTCAACCCACTGAATGCACATTTTGGGCGACATGGCATAGCAACTTCCCTTCTCTCAATCTGATTAGGGCCATTTGTGTTAGAGATAGAAATAAAATTTAAATTATGTAAATGCAGTAAACAACATAGAGATTGCTGTTTCAGTGGATATTTCCATCATAGCTGGAAGCATCTCTGTTAGACGCTGACTGACCTGCCGTGCTTTACCATGCATTTTCTATTTCTCATTTTACATGGGAAATATCAACAAGGCGTTTGACATATTTGTCAAGTATGTCTGCCTAGCGAGCAGTGCGAGCAGCAACAGCTTGTGCCGTGAGAAGAATATCCATAATTCTCCATATATTCACTTTGCTGTAATGGTGAGTGGCGCCATTGACTGAAACTCGCTTCCTTTAGCTAAGATCTCAAACATCTACCCCCTAGAAAAGCAGTTAAAACAAGTTGCTCTGTGGACAATTTACATTCAACTGAAAGGAGCTGAAGTTGGGGAAGCTTTTTCAAGTCTGAAGTCTGAGCCGTTTAATAGACTAACGCCTTGTTTAATCAGAGGAGCCAACATGGGGAATGATTTTGCTACTGATTGCCAGTATAAAAAATGCAACCTTAGAAAAGCGGTGAAATGATGTGGTGGGCTGTGCCAATTTCACGTTTTCTAAGTGTGAAGAATTTTCCTCTTTAAATGCTGGCAGGCTCTGATGTGTTGGGTGCTCTGGATCCGTGGAACACATATAGGCCACCAACACTTAAAATAGTGCAACACTATTTTATTAAGTTAGAAACTGTTGAACATACTTTCACTGTGGGTTAACATGATGTTAGATTAAACTAAAGACCTATGCCTGTCCGAACCAGTCTATGCACTCAGCACATGGTGAGGATCTGTGCTGTAAGCTGTAAGCTGTCCTTGTAGGAGGCTGCATCCCGAATGAGCGGGAACTCTGATGCCCTCTGTCTTTATAGTGAGTGTGCTCTAACCAGTGATTGGCTGCGGTGTTGTGTGTGTTGATTGGTCTTGCTGTGTGTCCATCAGTGTGTGTGTATCTGCACCATGATATACTGGTTTATATTATGACAGGCTCTATGGTTAACATTTTTGTTGGTAGATTAAAATATCTGCAGGCAGCCTACTCTGTTGAATACTTCCATTGATGTTGTCTCTTGGTGGTTGTTTTTGGTGTTGAACAGTAAATATGAATTGTGAAGGTAAACATGTGAGAAGCTACATAGGAATGAAGAAAGAACAATGGGGATCTGGGGCCCAGCATTATTTGAAATTAGATTGAATCACCACTGTTCTGTCACATACACTCTCATCCATTATTTCAACGTGTTTCCTCTGTGGTCTGTTTTGGTCTCTGAATGCAAAACAGATGTAGGTTTATTCCATGATCTGCAGAATTTCAGCTTAATATGGAATACTCATGCTTTTTCTGTTTGGTTAGATTTTCCATATAACAGATTTATCTCCTATGTTTAAAGAGAAACTCAGAAACTTCCCAGTGATCAGAATACTTCCTTTCTGTAGCTCAGGTCTCAGCCTAAGTTGAAAATGTGGGACATTTGTAAATTCAAGCCAGCATATTTTCAGTGCAGAGATATTGCAATGAGTCAAACTCGGATGTCACATTGTGTGGAAGTTATCACCCATTCTTGCCAGGAGAAAATCAAATTCCATAGGACAATGCCCATGATAAATCAAAATTTTGCACAGGTAACTTCAGCTTTACCATACCTGTCTAAGCTTGACATAAGACTGCGCTTACCAATCAGTGCATGAGTTAGACTACAGAAGAGATTGAAATCATGGAGCATTGGATAAACCATCATTTGACATCAGAATCTCCCTGTGAAAAGATGTGCCGAAGCTGTGAGCATGGTTAAACCTGCGAGAAAATTAGTAATATTGTCTATTGGAGATGAGGTGAAGTTGATACAGAAAGTGGAAAGCTGGTGCAAAGTGGAAAAGGGACATTACACAGGAGTGGGAAATTTCACCATTGAGTTTTTCTACCATTATGAAACACAAGGCTAACATCTTGGAACAGATCGACAAGTAGGCATTGCCCCCAGCAAGAAGAGGACGAAAATGGCTGCCTATTGTGATGTTGAGGAAGTTCTGCTGATGTCATTAAAGGCAGCAAAAGCAGAGAACTTTCCCATCTCCAGCCCAATCCTGCAGGAAAGAGGAATCACCCTAGCAAAGAAGCTGGGGCACATGGAGTTCACCTGCAGCAATGGATGGCCAGACTAATTCATAGTATGGCACAGCGTTGGGATGAGATAATCATAATCTGGGGGGAAACGTCGTAGGAGATGGCAGGGTGGGCCAGGAGACTCGCAACGGGTTTGACGTCCGGCGTGAAACCCGTTTCTTGCCTGACGCCTGGCTCTCCGGGTTGTTACAAATCCTGCTGCTAGCTAACGGACCCGGTGAATATCACTGCCCCCCCTCCCCCAAAGTTTCCATGTTTCATTTCTGAGTAAGAGAGTTAAAACAAAATGACTCTAAACATATTCAGCTCTTTCAGTGGGCTGCAATCTGGCCTCGCCCAACAACAGGGATCACAACCCTTCTGATTTTTAAGGCCAATAGACACAAATAAGGCTGCACTAGATCTCAAACTAAAGAATAAGTTAATGACAGGCCTCAGAAACGCAGATGTAAATACTGGTTCCCCGTATTGTTGTCTGCAAAGCCATGACATCTCCTGGGCAACGGAAAAGTACAGTCCACCAAAGTGTGACCCTGAAGCACTTCTCAGTCAGCAGTTCTGTGAATGAAGGGTTCTCCCCATAATGGCATCAGGAGGTGTGAACAAATGTCTACAGGCTGAGCATTTGTACGATGTGCAGCAACAGATGTGCCTTCCTTTAATTTTGTTATTCTTGGGAAAGAAAAGTTGCTGTATTGCTGTAGCTCTTAGCAAATGATTGTTTCTGCATTGTTTTGGTATTGTTGGACAAATATGTTTCAAAATTATTGGCACCTTTCTGTCAGCTACTTAAAGCTATACTACGTTTTATTTGGCTGTTTGTAAAGCTGTAGCTGTTCGGGAGCTTCAACCTTTGAATTAATATTCCTATAGGCCTACTCTTGCATTTTCTGGTTTTGGAAAAGGAAGAGGATGAGAAGAAGCACGAAAGGCTGGTGATTTTGTATCATAGATGCTCCATTCAGATACATCCATGTTCTGATGCTCATGTGAAGAGGACCAGGATCACTTACCTGAAGCTGTCTGAAGAAGTCTGTCAGCAACAACCTGAATTCCCAAAGAAAACTATCACTGAACTCTTCACACCTCACACACCTGCAGCCAGACTGAGGGGCCAATTCCCACACAGCGACAACTTTGTCAGTGCTTCTCAAGGATACAGCTGCTTTGAGCTGTTACATGACAGGTGCCTTCCAGGCAAATGCACAAGAACCCTTTCCATTTTATAATCTTCAGTCAAAAACCAAATCAAGCAAATTAACAGTTGCATTGTTTGAGAGAGCCAGGATTTTCTGTAGAAAGCAAAGGACAGCAAGAAAGAACCCTATGAGGCAGTATGTGGCTATCATCCCACCAACATGAACACCACCATTCATGAATAGTAATGGTTGTGATTCCATCAATGTCTATGTAGCCAGTGATCACATGAATAGAATCTTGTATACTAACTGTTTATCTAACAGCTCCCACAGCTGGTCGTAGTCAATGGAGCCAGACTTACTCGAAGGGCTAAAATGATTCCAGGATGGCTTTTGGGCTTGTGACACACAATCAGGAGCCAGAATAGATATGGTAAATCAATATATCCATCCAGCTGAGCCATTGTGAAACATGTCTTTGGCATCTTGAAACAGTGGCCTGGAAATCAGGGAGGTGGGCAGAGGGTTACATGTTGTTGTTGAACCATCAAAGAAAATACATAAACAGGCCCTTTGAGATTTAAATTCCTGAGTACAATAATTGGTGAACCATTCCTTCAGCTACTGCTTCCCCTCACTCCTGTTCAGCATCTGAGCAAGCACCCCTGCAAGTTGGTAACAGACCCCAGTCCACCAGCGCGGCTGGTCAAACAGTCACATGTTAATACATGAATTTGTAAGTTGTAAGGAACCTTGTACTGGCATAGTACTTCTTATTTGATTCATTCAGTGGTCAGTGAGACATGGTCACAGGGCACAATTAATCTAAAAAAGTAAAAATTCATGCACATTTAAACAATAACTGACCAAATTCCCTGTATTCTCCCACTGTGATGATGTGCCAAACTTACAAATAAAAAAACGGCAATCGATTAACATGTTGATGTATATTATGATATTTGCCATGACAAACTTGCATTGGCCAAGGTAAATTGTCTTCACCTGCTCCCGAATTCTGACTACAGGTGAATAGTCCATCACCTTCATCAATACTGCTCAGGCAATGTTTATAAACAGTTAGAAAATGAACCCACCCATTATTGTCGGAACTTCTGCAGCAACATCGTCAAGCCTTATTGCTGAATGGGAACCTTCTCCAACAACCTTATAGCTTGAAAGGATGAATGTTTTTAAAGGCAGTGAGCAGCCCCTGCACCTCTCTTCAGTCCATTCCTGAGTTCATGTGCTACGTGCTGGGAGTCCCAGCAAATATTAATAATGAACCATCTCCTGGGGCAGGTGAGGGCAGTTCCGAGTGTACCACACTAGGACCAATGCTGCCTTACACTCTGGGTGCTCCGGTTTTCTCCCACAGTCCAAAGATGTGCAGGTTAGGTGGATTGGTCATGCTAAATTGCCCTTAGTGTCTAAAATTGCCCTTAGTGTTGGGTTGGGTTACGGGGATAGGGTGGAGGTGTGGGCTTGGGTAGGGTGCTCTTTCAAAAAGAGCCGGTGCAGACTCGATGGGCCGAATGGCCTCCTTCTGCACTGTAAATTCTATGATAACCATATTATCATGCCCAATGAGTTGCGGCATTTTGTACAAAACAGATGTTATTGACAAAGGGCATGACTTAGCACCATTGAGTTTCTTCTACCTCTTAATTAAATCAGCTTGACAGTTACACAGCAATTATAGGAAACATCACTGACCTTTTACATGAAATAATGAAGGTCCAAGTTTTTAACGTGTATACTAGCTTGACACTGCTGCTTGTTTTCTGGAAGAAGTGTTGTTTTGTTGTTGAGGGCCAGATTCCTCCACTTAACAAAGATGTATTCCGTTTTCCCATCCCTGGTATTTCCATAGCCAAGAGGGAAGATAAATGATTTACTTCCCAGTCTTTGCAAATGCTGCTGTGCTTGAGCCCCGCAACTCTCCCTCAGATATAGTCTTGTTTTCTATGAGCAAGCACCAGCCTTCATTCAGCAGCACCATTCAGATCAGGGACTCAATGTGTGGAGGATTGCAGGAAAAAATACATATCCTGTCTTTCTCTTCAGGTCCAGCACACCATACCACTTTGCTGCCTGGTGAATAATCTACTTCAACGCTGCCTCAAAGCAATTCTTTCAGAAGCAAGTGCCTCTCCATCCATAAAAATACTTGGATGTTCCTGTGCAGCAAGTGGGTGAATGTCTGAGTGAGTGCGGCTCCAACAACACTCAAGAAGCTTGACACTATTCAGGACAAAGCAGCTTGTTTGATCAGTACTCGCCCGCCACCTTAACCATTCACTCCCCCCATGACCGATGTACAGTGGCAGCAGTGTATGCCGTTTACATGATGCACAGCTGCAACTCATCAAGGCACCTTTGGCAGCACCTTCCAAAACCCCTGACCTCTACCAACTAGAAGGACAACAGCAGCAGCTGCAGAGAAACACCACAACCTGAAAGTTTCCCTCCAAGTCACACACCATCCTGGCTTGTCTGTTCCTTCATTGCCGCTGGGTCAAAATCCTGGAACTCCCTTTCTAACAGCTCTGCAGATGTTCCTATAACATATGGACTGCGGCAGTTCAGGAAGACAGCTCACCACCATCTTCTGGAGGGCAATTAAGAATGGGCAATAAATGCTGGCCAAGCCAATGATGTCCACACTCAGTGAAATCATACATTTTTTAAAGTACATCAGTCAAGTGTACACCAGTTTGTTAACTTCAATTTCAATGCGAAAAAAAGGGAAAGGTACGTAGGAAGTCCCTTTGGCAAAACTTCAATAGTTAATAGAGTGCTCTCTCACTGTCAAAACAGATTGTTTAAAATTGAGAAACCAGACCTTGCTTTCAGGTGACTCTTGGGTTAGCCTGTGGACAAACAGTCCAGTTAAATCTTAATCACTTAATGGTTTACTGAAAGGTCATTACGCTTCATTTATTTTCTTCAAACAAGCAAGTATTATTCCAGAAATAATTTCAGATAAAATTATTTGGGAAAGCAGGAGTAAATTAAATGCAGTTGAACTTCATCTTAATGCAATATTCTGGCATTCAGTTTTCAGAAAACGTGATTCTTCAATCTTAGAATCATTACCCCTAGTGTGGATGCACTGCATTGTTGGAGCTTCTGTCCTTTGAATGAGGTGTTAAATTGGGGTCCCACTTGCATGGTCAGGTGATGGTTAATGTTCCTTTGGTAGAACTGAAGATGAATAAGGGATTCTACTGATGCATGCCATGGCCAACATTCCTCACGGCATTTCTCACTCAGGCAGCACCATCTAAACATAGATTAATTGCCCATTCATCTCATTTTAATTGGAGAGATATAGCAGCTACAATTGACTATGTAATAATCAGTGCTATTAAAGGCAGCTCATTTCATGTGAAATGCTTTGAGATTTTCCTAAGACATTTATAAATGTTGGTCTTAATTTCAAATGTTGGAGCAATGTATGATTTTGAAGATCGAAGAGCTATGTTTCCAAGAGCCTAACTATTATGTAGGAGTGCTACAGTGGCAATTACAGGGACAGAAAACCTAACATTACATTTGCAATGAAATTATGCAAAACTAGAGTCCAGGTCCAGAGAAAGTAATAAATATTAATTGATGGATCATCAGCTATGAAACACTTCAGTATCAAAGCAAAAGGCTTGTAGATTGAAATTAAAAGTCAATTTTATTTTAATAATGAGAAAATGCGATTAATCATTCCACCGGAGCTGAACATTCTTTCATTATTTGTTTGCTTTGGTACGACACCCTAGGCAAGTGCGTGGTCAGATCCAGCCCCACAGACCCCGGAGTCCCAATATAAGTGAATTAACCAGAAATATGTGTATCTTCCTGAGATCTTTAACCCTTGACTGCTCCAATAAGTTACAGGGATCAGATTTATAAGTAAAATATCAGCAAACTGTTTATGTAAGAGATGATCATATAATGGTCATAATGGAACAATCATCTACTCGTCTAACTATTCCCAAAACCTTGTTAGATTTTCCCTCAGACACACAGAAGACAAGCATATGATAGGGGGTAAGATTAAACATAACAGGGATTAAAAGGGTATGAGAGATTTGAGGATCTTCACTTCTGTGGTTGATGTCCTTGTCTACGGTGAGCTCTTCAGAATGCGAGGTGTTGCAAACCATCGGTGAGTTGAGATTTTTAAGGACTGCCATCTATTAGAACCCCAGACTGTAGGTCTTCCTCTGGGGAATTGCCTTCACACAGGAGATTCAGGTCTGTGCAATTCTATCATGCGATCACCAGATGGACTCTTGGTCTCCCTGTGATATTACTGAAGTTTTTAATCTGAGAGTTTACAGCAGATTTTAAATCCACTCTGCTGTTGAACTGCTTGCCTAGTCTCTGTGCAGAGAGTCTGGCTAATCGTGAAGAGAGTTCTCAGACTGGGCTTTTCCCAGCCATTTAGACAGAAGATTAAACTGTTGCAGACCTGGTGGGAGAACTTACTCACAGCCTTTCAAACTAGCAGTTCCCTTCACAGATCTGGCTACTGCCTGCAGTTTTTTAAATAGGAGTGCCTTCCGCAGGTCTGGCTGGGACACAAAGACTGGCCGGGTTGTTAATAGTGAGGTTGAGTGTCTTGGGTTACAGGAAGATATAGACGGGATGGTCAAATGGGCAAAAACGTGGCCAATGACATTTAACCCTGAAAAGTGTGAGGTGATACTCTTTGGGAGGAGTAATGTGACAAGGAAGCATTCAATGAATGGCCTGACCCTGGGAAGTTCTGAGGAACAAAGGGACCTTGGAGTGTTTGTCTATAGATCTCTGAAGGCAGAAGGACCTTAATGGGGTGGTGAAAAAGGCTTATGGGACACTTGCCTTTATCAATCGAGATATAGATTACAAAAGAGGGAAGTCATGTTGGATTTATATAGAACTTTGATGAGGCCACAGCTGGAGTACTGTGTGCAATTCTAATCGCCACATTATAGGAAGGATGTGATTGCACTGGAGGTGGTGCAGAGAAGATTCACCAGAATATTACCTGGGATGGAACATTTAAGTTATGAAGAGAGGGGATGGTTTAGCACACTTGGCTAAATCGCTGGGCTTTAAAGCAGACCAAGGCAGGCCAGCAGCACGGTTCAATTCCTGTACCAGCCTCCCCGAACAGGCGCTGGAATGTGGCGACGAGGGGCTTTTCACAGTAACTTCATTTGAAGCCTACTTGTGACAATAAGCGACTTTCATTTCATTTCATTTTCATTAGATAGGCTTGGGCTGTTTTCACTGGAGCAGAGAAGACTTGAGGGGCAACCTGATTGAGGTGCACAAGATTATGAGGGGCATGGACAGAGTGGATGGGGAGTAGCTGTTTTCCATTTTTGAAGGGCCAGTTATGAGGGGACACAAGTTCTTGGTGAGGGGAAGAAGGCTTAAGGAGGATTTAAGGAAAAACCTTTTTAGCCAGAGGGTGGCGACCGTCTGGAATGCACTGCCTGGGAAGGTTATAGGGGCAGGTTGCCCCACATCCTGTAAAAGGTACCTGGGTGAGCACTTGGAGCGCCTTAACATTCAAGGTAGGGCCAAGTGCTGGCAAATGGGATTAGGTAGACAGGTCAGGTGTTTTCCAGGTGTCGGTGCAGACTCGATGGGCCGAAGGGCCCCTTCTGCACTGTGTCATTCTGTGATTCTGTGGGAGCCTCTTAAATCGCCTGGCAGAGAGAGAGCTGAGAGACAGTGCCTGAAAGTTCCTTCGGGCTTCGATCTTTCATAGAACTGACAAAATGGGGCGTGCTTCTACTGTTCCAGAAGTTTATGAAGGGCTCCAGCAATCCCAAACAAGAATCGGTCCAAGGCCCAGAGTTCAAACGAGTTGATTGGCTGCTTGCCAAGTCCATGAGCATGACATCACGGGCTGTGCCACAGAGTGTACTGAACCAGAGGGGATCTGCCGGATCAGTTCACATAGTTGCTTACAGCCGGGAGAGAAGGGGATGCCAAGGAGGCGCCGCATGAAGCCTCCTGTGTACCGGCAACGCCTGTCATTCGAGGACCTGCCGGACCGCGCTTGCCGTCGAACACTCATGCTCAGCAGGGAGGCGGTGCGACAGATCGGCCAAATCATGACACACCTGGCACTGTGGGGATATGGGAGAAGACACCCACACTCAGTGGCTATCAAGGTGATAGTCGCCCTGAACTTTTATGCTACTGAGTCCTTCAAAGCGCCGAGTGGGGACTTGTCCAGGATCTCACAGACCTCAGTGCACAGGTGCATCCGTGCCGTCACGGAGGTCCCACATGCCCAGACAGCTCAATACATGCGCTCCAATGTGGATCAAACCCACCAGGCTGCCCGGGCAGCAGGGTTCGCCACCATCGAGGGGATGCCCCGGGTCCAGGGGTTGATTGACGGGATGCAAGTCCTTCTACAAGCACCTGCAGATGACAGGCCGCTCTACACAAACCGAAAGGGGTTCCACTAGATAAACATGCAGCTGATCTGTGACCATCAGCTACGCATCATGCACATCTGCGCCCAATACCCGGGCAGTGTGCACGACACCTTCAGGCACACTTGACGATTCCTGACATGTTCATGACGTCCCCCCGGCTGGGGTTTCGCTCCTGGGCGACACGGGTTATCCACTGCAGTGAAGGTTGATGATGCCTATCCGGTAGCCACAGCTCGAACGCAGAGAACCACTACAGTGACGCCCATACAGCAACCAGGAGAGTGATCGAGCGGTGCTTCAGCCTCCTGAAGATGCGGTTCGGGTTCCTGGACCGCTCTGGAGGAGCCCTCCAGTATGATGCTGAGAGGGTCGCCCGTATCGTGGCGGCCTGCTGCTTCTTCCACAACATTGCGCAGCAGAGTGACGTCATGCTGGAGGAGGAGGATTAATACCAGTCCTCATCTGATGAGGAGGATGTGGGGGAGGATGGACAGGACATGGAGCCCCGGCAAGCAAGGGATGCCATACGACGTGTGCGCCAGGACCAACGCTCATGGGAAGCTCTGATCACCTCCAGGTTCACCAACTAGGGGGTGGGGATTGGCCAAGGGTACGGACACCACATCCTATCCCCATATACACACACATCCCGCGGCCACTCCCTCGCCTGCAACCCCCTCTGTGATACTCAACTACCGCACTATGGGTTGTGGGCCCTGGGTTGGCAGTAACACCGGGTCTGGTATATTAAGGAGAATTTGCCTCAGTTTGAAAAGGAAACTTACGAAGAGAGATAAGAAAAACAACATGTTTTCATTGCAATAAAGTCAAATTCGCAGTGTTGGTGGCTTAAGAAAAGTACTGGGAAGGCAAAATCTTTAAAACAAGATAAGCCAGCAGAGCTTATTAAAGTGGGAAAAGAATCCATGGTTGTAACTGAAACGGTGCAAAAGATTGGACAGCTGGTTCAGAGGTTGTTGGATAAGCAGATGTAGATCTTTTTAATGATTTTATTTGCGAAGGTATGGTTTACTCGTATCTACAATGTGAAGTAGGTTAAGATCTTAAGGGACACAGGAGCAAGTCAATCTTTAATGGTGAGAGGTAAGGAGATATATAGTTCGGAAGGAGTATTGCCAGAAAAGAGGGGTAATATGTGGAATTCGGAGTGAATGGAGTAGTGTGGCATGTAAGGTAATGCTATAGAGTCTGGTGAAAAGTGGTGAAGTGGTGGTAGATGTAATAGAGAAATTACCCTGTTTACCCTGGGTGATGATGCACCTTGATCACAGGTGGGAGTGATGCCTACTGAGTTTGAAAACCAAGTAGGAAATCAAACAACTGGGGCGTCATTCTCCGACCCCCCGCCGGGTCGGAGAATGGCCGTTGGCCGCCGTGAATCCCACCCCCGCCGAAGTCTCCGGTATCGGAGATTGGGCGGGGGCGGGAATCGGGCCGCGGCGGTTGGCGGGAAACCCCGCTCAATTCTCCGGCCCGGATGGGCCGAAGTCCCGCCCAGAAATTGCCTGTCCCGCCGGCGTAAATCAAAGCTGGTATTTACCGGCGGGACCTGGCGGTATGGGCGGGCTCCGGGGTCCTGGGGGGGGGGCGCGGGGCGATCTGACCCCGGGGGGTGCCCCCACGGTGGCCTGGCCCGCGATCGGGGCCCACCGATCCGCGGGCGGGCCTGTGCCGTGGGGGCACTCTTTCCCTTCCGCCTCCGCGGCACATGGCGGAGGCAGAAGAGACTCTCCCCATTGCGCATGCGCGGGAAACTGTCGGCGGCCGCTGACGCTCCCGCGCATGCGCCGCATTTCCGCGCCAGCTGGCGGGGCACCAAACGCCATTTCCGCCAGCTGGCGGGGCAACAAACGCAATTTCCGCCAGCTGGCGGGGCGGAAATCCCTCCAGCGTCGGCCTAGCCCCATAATGTTGGGGCTCGGCCCCCAAAGATGCGGAGCATTCCGCACCTTTGGGCCGGCGCGATGCCCGTCTGATTGGCGCCGTTTTTGGCGCCAGTCGGCGGACATTGCGCCGTTGGGGGAGAATTTCGCCCCTGAGGTGTTTCAAGAAGCATATCCTGCGTTGTTTCCAGTTTGTGTAGGAACAAAATCACGAAGTGATAGGTTGAGACAGGATGAAGAGAAATCATGAAGTATAGCTATAAAGGGTGAGGTTCAGTTTTCAGAAACAATCTTTGACCAGATGGTTGATAAAGAACAAGAGCAGCTGGAGGATGAAGCGAAAATCTTTAATTCAGAAAACCTGATTGAATTATAACAGAAGGATTCAGAGATAAAGCCATTGCATCAGAAAGCACACACAGAAGTACAGGGTAGAACACCTGCTGTTGGGATACGGCTGTTGAATTGCTTGAAAGGCCTGCACCAAGATTCTCGAAACAACATTCAACGGAATCTTGCAGCGTGTCGTGATCTGGATCTTGCTCGCACCGAGCAAGATCCAGGCACGCATATTTAAATGACCCATAAGGCTCATTTAAATATGCGCTCACTCAATTCTCCCGGGATTAGCCAGCCTCGCCAGCGAGGCCTCAACCGGGCACCGGTGGTGAATTGGGCGAGCGCATATTTAAATGAGCCTAATGGAACTCGCCGAAAGTCGTGATGGCACTTCAGGGATCTTTCTGGGAAGTTGTGGCCCCTGGATGATTGGGCACTGGGTTGGGTGGCACCTTGGCACTCCCCTGGCCAATCTGGCACTGCCATTGTGCCTGGGTGGCACTGCCTGGCCGGTAATGCCAAAGTACCCAGATACCAGGTTGCCCTTGTCAGGAATTGGGCCAGAGGCCTTGCCCATAAGAGGTAGAGTGTCGAGGTAAGTTGGGTGAAGTGGGTGGTGTCCTGAGGCCGCAGTGGGGTCACAGAATGGGTGGGGTTGAAAGATCGGGCCTGACTTTAAAAATGTTGCCCTGATCCACGAATAGTTTTCATGCTCAGCTCGCCAGTGCAGAAAATGATGGAAAAAGTGGCCTCAACGGCGAAGCCAAAGAAAACAGCAGTGTGCCGTTGAATAGCAGGGTCTTTCATGACGCTGCAGGCACTGAGAAACACCCCGCTAAATGCACCGTTCAACAGACTTTAATTTGAGTCCTCTGAATCGTGCCCAGAATCTGAGTGTATACTAGGTTGTTATTACATTAGAAATAATGTGATAATGAGGAAGTGGAGCCCTTTACATACTCAGGAAAATGGGCAGATGTTTGTTAAGTGGTAATACCATTGGGCTATAGAAAGGAGGCTTTGCAGGTAGTGAATGAGATTCCAGTAGGGGGTCATTTAGGAATAAAGATAACTCAAGCAAAAATACGAAGAATTTTCATTGGCTTGGACTGCATAAGGATACAGTTGAATTTTGCCGTACATGCCACATATGCCAGGTGATAGAAAAACCTCGAGCAGTAATCAGACCAGCACGTTTAATAACTCTTCACACTCCTCCCCCCCCCCCCCCCCCCCCCCCCCGGCACCCGTACACGGGGCAGCAGCTGGAAAGGGCTACTCATTTCCGTTCAGTAGCCATTCCACCAGCTTCCTGTTTTTGAAAAGGAGTATTAAACAACGCCTGAGTGACTTCCCACTCGCGAGTCAGGTAGTTCCCAGGAGGCATTCGACTTCAATCTCACTAATGAGATTGAAATTAATGCAAATAAGGGTTAATGATATTCTCGCCATTTTTGGGTGTGATCCGGAACTTACCATCAGGAGCGGGTCAGGTGAATTGCAAAATGATTCACGCCCGGTGTGAATCTCGATTTTGGCCTTCCCATTATTCACCCAGCGAGCTTGGATCGGCGATGCAGTGGTTGAATCGCGCCCTTAGTCACAGATGGGAGAATTTCACCCTTGATCTTCAAAGCATCTCAAAGTTCTTGCAGTACTGTAGGTCCGAGGGTGAGCTCCATTTTTGGAAACTTAGTAGGATGTCCTGCAATGAAAAAATCTCTACCTAATGAAAATTATTGAAGTTTCCAATGTTGTTTGGTTACAGTATGTAACAACTCTGTCTTACAGGCACTTTACATTAGATAATAATGATTATTTTTGAAATTTTCAGAAATGGGAGGAGAAGGGGATTAAGACACTAAAAGATTTGTTTCTTAGGGGTCAGTTTGCAGGATTGAAGGAGCTGGAAGCGAAGTATGGGCTGGAGCAGGGGGAAATGTTTAGATACATGCAGGTTCAAGATTTTGCCAGAAAGGAGATACAGAGCTTCCCGGTGGAGCCGGCCTCCACATTGCTGGAGGAGGTGCTGACGACAGGGGGACTGATGAAGGGGGTAGTGTCAGCGGTTTCCGGAGCTATTTTGGAAGAGGAGAAAGCACCACTGGAAGGGATCAAAGCAAAGTGGGAGGAAGAGTTGGGAGAGAATATGGAGGAGGGGTTCTGGTGTGAGGTGCTCCGGAGAGTGAATGCCTCCACCTTGTGCGCGAGATTGGGGCTGATACAGCTGAAGGTGGTATATAGAGCACACCTCACGAGGGCGAGGATGAGCCGATTCTTTGAAGGAGTAGAAGATGTGTGAGAACTTTGTGGGGGGCCCCCCGTTAATCACGTTCATATGTTTTGGTCCTGTCCAAAGCTAGAGGATTACTGGAAGGAGATTTTTAGGGTAATTTCTAAATTGGTGCACGTGAAACTAGACCCGGGCCCCCGGGAGGCCATATTCGGGGTGTCGGACCAGCCAGGGTTGGAAACGGGTGCGGAGGAAGATGTTGTAGCCTTCGCCTCATTGATCGCCCGAAGGCAGATCCTGATAGGTTGGAGAGCAACCTCTCCACTCTGTGCCCTGGCGTGGCGGGGGGACCTGTTGGAATCCTTGACTCTTGAGAAGGTTAAGTTTGAACTGAGGGGAAGGATGGAGGGGTTCTACAATTCATGGGCATTATTCATTATGATCTTTCAAGAACTGGATAACATCGAACGTGGGTCGTGTGGGTGGGAGGGTTGGGGGGAGGGGGTCTGTGTGTGTTAATGGCGATTATGGGTGATCCCTAATTCCTTTTTGTCATTTGTTTGTGTGAACATGCGGGTTAATGTTTGAGGTTTGGTGGGAGGATGGGATCGTTGTTATTGATATGGGGATTGACATATTTGTTACTGATTATTGTTTATTGTTGGTGGGTATAAATTTGGGAGAAAATGTGAAAAAGGAGGAGATTAAAAATATTTTTAAAAAGAAATAATGATTATCTTTACATCTGGCTGTGGATTTGTGTAAAAATATTGGTTGAAAAGCCTGATATGTTTTTCTCTCATAGCGCTACTTCTCAGTCATTATTCACAGATGAGAATTCAGTGAATATTTTCCCTTAATTGTTCAGGCGGGGAAACATACCCTCTGCTCCAAGTGATTGAAGACAGAGAGTGTCAGGGAATTTATAAAATCAGTAGATGAGTTGTTTCAAAACGCTTGCGAATTCTGATACTGAGTTCATTGCCATGTGTTGCAAGCCACAAAAGTTTGGTCCATAGACAAAACTTATTATCCTGTTTCCTGACATGAAAATGTCACAGTAAATGACAACAAGCTCACATAGATATAAAGCTATTCAAACAGTATAGAAACAGTTGACAACTCTGATTCTAAATGCCAGAGGTTGACTTTTCATCTCACTTCACCCTGTGACGTTGTGACAGCTTGCGGTTGTTTCTTGCCCTCTCTTTAATGACGTGCTTTTGCAAGTTTAAGAGTTGGCTCATTTACTGCCAGCTCACTGAATGATTATTCAAAGCTGAGGGAAAGAAGGAGTATTTTGATTATCCATTCATGTGAATGCAGCAGTGGCCTGTACTTTTTTTTTTACCAATTGAGTAATGTAAAATAAAAACATATATTTGATATGAGACTCATTGGAATGATTTGGCTGTTTATTATCTCTGTTAGTGATGGATGACTATATTATAAATATTTAGGTAAGCCAAGAGTTTGAAATTTTGGTAGTTTTGTGACTGCAATAAAACTCCAATTGTAACATACATCCAGTTTGATGAAAATGGATAATTATCTGAAAAGTAAAAAATTACTGAGCTGCAGGAAAATGGTCTCAGGAGTGGCACTAGGTGATTGAGAATCAGCATGGGAACAACAGGCCCAATGGCCTCCTTCTACATGTTAACCATTCTATAATTCTGATTAATTTCACCTTCCAGCTCTTGGTCTGTAGCCCTGTAGGTAACAGAACCTCAAGAACAAATCTGGTGTTCTTGATTAATAATGGGATTTCTTGATTAATAAGGGCATCTGGAGTTATGGGGAGAAGGCAGGAGAATGGGGATGAGGAACATACTTTAGATTTAGATTTATTGTCACGTGTACCGAGGTACAGTGAAAAGTATTATTCTGAGTACAGTCCAGGTAGATCCATACATGAGAAACATAGGCTATACAATAAATATACAATGTAAATACATAGACATCGGGCAAAGCATATGGAATATAGTGCTAATACAGTAAAGAAGATGTGTAGAGCAATCTGTTTAGTCCATAGGAGGGCCCTTCAGGAGTCTGGTGACAGTAGGGAAGAAGCTGTTTTTGAATCTGTTAGTGCGTGTTCTCAGACTTTTGTATCTTCTACCCAATGGAAGAGGTTAGAAGAGAGAATATCCCGGGTGGGAGGGGTCTTTTATTGTGCTGCTCGCTTTCCCAAGGCAGCGGGAGGTGTAGACAGAGTCAATGGTGGGAGGCGGGTTCACGCGATGGTCTGGGCTGTGCTCACAACTCTCTGTAGTTTCATACGGTTTTGGTCCAGGAAGTTGCCATACCAAGCTGTGATGCACCCAGATAGGGTGGTTTTTATGGTGCATCCTCAAAAACTCGTAAGAGTCAATATGGACATGCACATTTCCTTAGTTTCCTGAAGAAACATGGGCACTGTTGTGCTTTCTTGGTCGTAGTGTGACGTGAGTGGACCAGGACAGATTGTTGCTGATGTTTACACCAAGGAATTTGTTCAGAGTAACTTCATTGCAGTGTTGATGTAAGCCTACTTGTGACACGAATAAAGATTATTATTATCTCCGTCTTGGCACCATTGATACAAACAGGGGTGTGTGCGACACTTTGCATTCTGAAGTCGATGACCAGCTCCTTAGTTTTCCTGACAATGAGGGCGAGATTGTTGTCATTGCACCGTGCTCTCTATCTCCCTCCTGTACTCTGACTCATCGTTATTTGAGATCCGACCCACCTCGGTCATGTCATCAGCAAACCTGTAGATGGAGCTGAATTTTGAAACACAGTCATGTGTTTTTGAGGAGTATAGTAGGGGGATAAGCACGCAATCTTGCGGGGCCCTAGTATTGAGAACTATCGTGGAGGAGGTGTCATTGTTAATCCTTACTGATTGTGGTCAATGGGTCAGAAAGTCGAGGATTCAGTTGCAGAAGGAGGAGCCAAGTCCTAGGTTTTGGGGTTTGGATATGAGCTTTGCTGGGATTATGATGTTTCAGGCAGAGCTGTAGTCAATGAATAGGAGTCTGACATAGGAGTCCTTGTTTTTTTTTTTATATATTTTTTATTCTGCTCCTTTTTCACATGTTCTCCCAAATTTACACCCAACAATAAAAAATAATCAGTAACGAATGTAATGTCAACCCCCATATCAATAACAATGATTCCATCCTCCCACCAAACTCCAAACATTAGCTCGCATGTTAACATAAACAAATGACAAAAAGAATTAGGAATCACCCATAGTCACCATTGACACATACAGTCCCTCTCCCCCCAACCCTCCAGCCCGCAACCACCCTAATGTTCGATGTGATCCAATTCTTGAAAGTGCATAATGAATAACGCCCATGAATTGTAGAACCCCTCCATCCTTCCCCTCAGTTAAAATTTGACCTTTTCAAGCGTCAAGAATCCCAGCAGCCCCCCCCCCCGCCACGCCAGGGCACAGGATGGAGAGGTTGATCTCCACCCTAACAGGATCCACCTTCGGGCGATCAACGAGGCGAAGGCTACAACATTTGCCTCCGCGCCCGTTTCCAACCCCGGCTGGTCCGACACCCCGAATATGGCCTCCCGAGGGCCCGGGTCCAGTTTCACGTGCACCACCTCAGAGATTACCCTAAACACCTCCTTCCAGTAATCCTTCAGGTTTGGACAGGACCAAAACATTTATGGTTTGCGGGGCCCCCCCTGCAACGTTCACACACATCTTCTATCCCCTCAAAGAGCCGGCTCATCCTCGCCCTCGTGAGGTGTGCTCTCTATACCACCTTCAGCTGTATCAGCCCCACCTCGCACACGAGATGCAGGCATTCACCCTCCGGAACACCTCACACCAGAACCCCGCCTCCATACCCTCTCCCAACTCTTCCTCCAACTTTGCCTTTATCCCTTTTAGCACTGTCTTCTCCTCCTCCAAAATAGCCCCGTAAACCGTCGATACTACCCCCTTCTCCAGTCCCCCTGTCATCAGCCGTCTCTACTGGGAAGCTCTGTATCTCCTTTCTGGCAAAATAGGAGTCCTTGTTGTCGAGATGCTCCAGGGATGAGTGTAGGGCCAGGGAGATAGTGTCTGCTGTGGACCGGTTGTGGCAGTATGCGAATTGCAGTGGATCAAAGCAGTCTGGAAGTATGGAGTTGATGTGTATCATGACCAACCTCGCAAAACACTTCATAATGATAGATGTTAAGGCCACCAGACTTTAGTCATTGAGGCATGTTGCCTGGTTCTTTGGCACCAGTATGATAGTGGCCTTCTTGAAGCAGGTGGAAACCTCGGAACGGAGTAAGGAGAGGTTGAAAATGTCTGTGAACACACATATCAGCCATGATTGAATGGCAGAGCCGACTCGGTCGGCTGAATAGCCTAATTCTGCTCCTATGTCTTATGGTCTTATGGAAATGGGTGAACCGTTGCTCAGGAAGGGTGCAATTTTCCACTGAATGGACTGGAAAAACAGATGTCCAACCATTTGTTCTAACTGCTTCAGTAGATACAGTTGCTAGATGTCCTCATTAAGAATGCTTGGCCTGGTTACAGGAGTAGCTAATGTACTCAGCTCAGTAGGGGTCTGTTGATGCAGTTTGCAGGGGGGTGCAAGCTTTGTTTGATTGACATATTTTACCTTGTAATAAGTTATTCTTTCTTTTTAGCGCTTTTTCAATGCCTATGATTTATTACACAAAATTAAGAGGTGTGAAGTGGATGAAAGCTTTTGACACTTATACTAAGAATGGCTGTGGTTGATTGACATTTTTCTGAGTCATAACATGAGTAGTTTCTGTCAAAGTAGATTTTCCAATCCTCTTATTATGTCAATTTCAAAGACTTGTCAGGTTTGCCAATGGCTCATTGGTTCAGTACAGAGTAGATACTGGGAGAGTGGGTCTGGAGAATGCAAAGAAAGGGGTAAGGAAAGGGGCACTGAGAGGTGGAGTGGACATTGACGGAATGTTGGGGAAAGGAGGGGACTTGGAAGGGATATGATTCTATACGGGTGAGTGGAGGGAACATGTGAATATGAGGGGGCATGGGTGAGGGGTGAAGGCTAAGGAGCCTAACAACGATGTGGAGGATGGGCTGATCTCCCAGAGAACTGAGGCAGGACATTTATGCAGCCTGCTGTGCTACCCTTTGGTACCCGCTTGCCACCATTGTTGCCTTCTGCCTGCCTAGGGAGGTGGGAGTCCTGAACCTTGCCTGCCCATGTCTCACATAGACAAAAGTTCTGTGGGAGTGGGAGGAGGTGATGGGTTTGGGATCACAAAGTCGGTAAACAGCCCAACTTGCGTTTCCTGAAGCAAAAGGGAGGATCTGGCCCTTTGGGTTCATGTGTTAACAGTCAGTAACATTTCCTACAGAGATGATTAACTCAGGCGGATGAAGCAACCAAGGCCTCCTCCAATGCAAAGATGCCACAAATCATGGGCTTCAACTATCCTGCATATCAAAAAGCAGATGTACATCAGAATATAATAAATTATTAAAAATCTTAATACTTTTGTCCTCTTATATCCATTGATGTTCAAATCTATTTTCCTGGCCTTCTGCATTCCATTGGTATTTACCCACTGAAGTTTCATCTTGCTGATCAAGACTCTTTCTAATCACAAGCCTTCATCCCTGAAGGCATTCTAGTTGGTCGACTCTACATCACTGAATAAGCTAATTATAATAATGTACCAAAACCTACCCACTCCTTCAGTTGTGATCCAACAAAAGAATTATGTAGGAACGTATGAGTAAGGAGTAGACCATTCAGCCCTTGATCAGATTTCAGCTCAAGATGGGCAGCCAGACACTGAAAAGGTTGCAGCCATCAACAAAATGCCTTCTAAAGACAAAAAAGCAGTTCCTAGACTGCTAGGCATGGTAAACGTTCTGGGAAAATTCATTCCGAATTTATCATCACGTACAACGGCTCTGAGACAGCTAAGACAAACAAATGTAATTTTCACATGGTCTGAAGAACACGAAATGGAGTAGTCTGACTTAAAGACCACTCAGTTCTGTCACCAGACACCAGTTCTGTCTTTCTTTAATCCTAATAGCAACACAAAGATATCTACAGATGCTACAAGGACGGCATAGGAGCTGTGCTGCTACAGCAGACATATGACGAGCAATGGGGACCGATTGCATATGCCTCGAGAGCAATGACACCAACCAAACAGCGCTATGCTGGAATGGACAGATTCCACAACTATGTGTCTGGGTTACCTTCTTTACAGTGGAAAGGGATCATCGTCCTCTCATCTCCATCACAAAGAAAATCTTGAATGGCATGTCTCCGAGACTCCAACGTATGATAATGAAACTGCAAAGGTATGACCTTGAGCTAGTCTACACACTGGGTAAAGACCTTGGGCGGAATTCTCTGATAATGGGGCGATGTCTCCACGCCCGCGAGAAATCGGGCGTGAATCATTCTGGACTTTCCTGGAGAAAGTCCAGAGTGATTCTTCGTCTTGAAGGGGGCTAGCTGGGCCCCGGAGTAGTCCTCGCAGCTCTGGCTGCCGATACGGGGCCCTGCACTTCTGGCCACCGGTTCGCACATGCGGCGCAGCGGCCCCACGCAACATGGTTGACCCACACAGCGGGCTGGCCCTGACAATATAGGCTCGCCCCCAGATCACGCGCGGCCGCCAATCAGTGGACCCCGATCTTGTTCCAACTACAGGAATATTTGAGCAGATCTGAGCAGCGTAAACGGATTCCTGCTTAGACAAACCAGAATGTAATTTCAACTTCTTTAAGGAACATGATCCTCAGCAAGGTGCATGAAGACCATCTGGGAATGGAAAAATGCAAACAAAGAGCTCGTCAATCAGTATATTGGCCAGGAACTCTAAATTTGCAGATGATACTAAGCTAGGGAGAATAGTAAATTGCAAGGATGACACTGAGCGACTTTAGAGGGACATTGACAAGTTGGCCAAATGTGCAGATACCTGGCAGATTAACTTCAAAGAAGAGAAATGTGAGGTAATACCCACCACACACATGCAGCGGTACATCAGGGGGAGGGGGAGGTAGAATCCCCGAAGTGGCGAATGGTCGGAGGGTAACTCGACCCCAGGGACCAATTGCCATCCAGATGGGTCTAGGACTTCTGAAAAGGGCGGTCCCATTGATGTTGGGGATGCAGGCACAGAGCCTGGGACTACATGAGGGGATGTCGGCTAACATCCAGCACCTGCAGGTGCAATTGAAGGAGTCCAACCGCCTACAAGAGCAGGAGCAGGAGCTGGTGCTAACCATGCATGCCATCCAGGCCAACATTGCACAGGTGGCATCAGCGGTGGAGGCCTTTGGTGCAAAGCTTTCGGTCAGGATATCCAAAGCCTGGAGCACACTGTGCGGACTGTGGCTAAGTTACAGGACAGGGTGGCCATGTCTCAGGTAGCCCTGTACCAAGGCCGCATGGACATTGCAGCGACGCTCCAGAGCTTGGCCCAAACACAATGGACCATGACTGCTTGTGACGAGAGCATTGGCCTTGCGCTGGCTGAACTGAGCCAGTCAATTGGGGTCTGGCACAGTCCCTGAGACATGGCACAGTCCAAAGAGACGTGACATAGTCCCTGTGCTCCAACACTGCATGCATGGAGACCCTGGTCAAGACGAGAGCGGGCCTCCAGGCCTGGCAGCACCAGGTATCTGTGGAGCCCTTTAAGCTCGCTCCGCCTGCACTCCCATCTCAAGGGGTAGCCCAGGGGCAATCGGGCAACCCGAGGGAGGAGAAGGTGATGGGGCCCATTCACCCGCAGGAGTGTGCCAAAACACCTGAGCACTTCTGAATCCCCCCAACCTGTCCCTGGTGCACCAAATAGGCAGCGGGCAAAACAGTGTGGTACCATGCCACCTGTGACACCGGACGACAGCCTGGCCCATCTGGGCCCAGTCATTCCAGAGGATGGCCATCAAAGGGGACCCCGATCACAGGGCGGGATACAATGCAGACTGCCTCCACTTCTCATATACAACCTGGGGGATCACCTAGAAGGAGCTTTAGGACACGTAAGGTAAGAAAGTTAGATACCAGTTAAGTTAGCACAGGTGCAGCACATAGGATAGTATTAGGGGCTAGGACATAGCTGTTGTACATGGCATTGTCACCCATAAACACATGTTCACCGACATTGCAACCTGCTCGACCCTCTGTCCGCAGGGTGTGAAGGATGGGCTGGGCTGGGTGCAGAGGGGTGCTGGTTAGGTGTTGGGGATGGAGGGATGCCTGTTTTGTAGGGTTTGGGCGTTGGAGGATGGCATTTGCCAGGGCCCCCTGCTACTCCTACCCCCCCCCCTTCAGGCCCCGGCAGTTGCCCCCTTAGCCAGCGGCACAACTGGCAGGCCACAGTTTGGAATCAATTCTCCGGTATCAACACGATGTCCGCCGACTGGTGCCCAAAATGGGGCAGATCAGTCGGGCATCGCGCCGCCCCAAAGGTGCGGAATGCTCCGCATCATTGGGGGCCGAGCCCCAACCTTAAGGGGCTAGGCCCGCGCCGGATGAATTTCCGCCCCGCCAGCTGGCGGATAAGGCCTTTGGTGCCCCGCCAGCTGGCGCGGGAATGACATCTCCGGGCGGCGCATGCGCGGGAGCGTTAGCGGCCGCTGACAGCATTCCCGCGCATGCGCAGTGGAGGGAGTCTCTTCCGCCTCCGCCATGGTGGAGACCGTGGCGAAGGCGGAAGGGAAAGAGTGCCCCCACGGCACAGGCCCGCCCGCGGATCGGTGGGCCCCGATCGCGGACCAGGCCACCGTGGGAGCACCCCCCGGGGCCAGATCACCCCGCGCCCCCCCCAGGACCCCGGAGCCCGCCCGCGCCGCCTTGCCCTGCCGGTAAGGTAGGTGGTTTATTCTACGCCGGCGGGACAGGCATTTTAGCAGTGGGACTTCGGCCCATTCGGGCCGGAGAAGCGCGGGGGGGGGGGGGGCCGACAACCGGCGCGGCGTGATTCCTGCGCCCGCCGAATATCTAGTGCTGGAGAATTCGGCAACCGGCGGGGGCGGGATTCACGCCAGCCCCCAGCGATTCTCCGACCCGTTTTTAAATACCACAAGTGTCAGCTCCGCCTGGTAGAGGCAGAGCATCTCAGGACCATAAGACTATAAAACATAGGAGCAGAATCAGGCCACTCGGCCCATCGAGTCTGCTCCGCCATTTTATCATGGCTGATATTTTTCTCAGCCCCATTTTCCTGCCTTCTCCCCATAATCCCTGTTGCCCTTATTAATTAGTGCCGAAGACTACCGGGTTGGGCCCGTTAATGATATGCTAATGGCCATTACTGTATAACTTGTATGCTCACACCGGCACGGCACATGGAACGCATCCATGCCTCCTTCGAGATGCCGGAATATGGCGTGCTGTTGGGTGCGTGGCGCTGACCTCGATTGTCAACTGACGCCTGATACTCCGCCCACTTGCGATTCTTGATTCCCGCATCGCTGGACGGAGAATCCCGCCCATTATCTTTATTTTGCTTTTAGATTGAAAAATTGAAAATGGTGGCGAGAGTGACTTTCATTAGTGCCTTTTCACCCTGAACTTTGGCGCTATGTTTGTATGTAAAAGACAAGCCTGATTTGAAATGTAGAATTATGATGTGTAAGTAATAGAAGCCATCTGGAGCTATCACCCTCCAGTAACTGTTAGCTACATCTGTTGAGCACTTGATAGGATATAAAAAGCATCTGAAGCCTACAGGGGAAAGATCTCCTTTTATTTGGTGCCTCCCCATGACTTTGTCGCTGACACAAGGTGCTGGGCAGAGGGATGAACTGAACCTGTGGCTTACCAATCAAATTACAATGTGCTGGTGCGCAAGTGTGCTGTCCCAGCAAGACAGTTATATGAAATATTTTGGGTGGGATTCAGTGGACAAAATTTGAAGTCTACTTTTCGGGTGCTTCACGTCAGCCGCGTTGGCAAGATCGCGGCCCGTATTCAACGGCACTTAGTGCCAGAAATGAGTCCCCACGTGAATCTCGCCGTTCCTGGCTCCCTTGCTGTCTGAATCACCGACTCACGCCTCAGTTGCTTGCTGTTAATAAGGGGGAGCTGCTTTTAAACACTCCCTCACCACTCACTCTCAATCATCACACAAGCATGGCAGCGTGCAGACCTGCTCCTCGCTTTGGTGATGCCGACCTGACCAGGCTCTTTGAAGCCATCGATGAGAAGCTGGGCACCCTATTCCCCTGAGGGGGGCATAGAACCAGCTGCTGCATGCAAGGTCAAAGGAAGAAGAACGATCTCGAACGAGATGCAAGGGTAGGTTCCCACCTCCCTCCTGGCATCAGTTCCGTCTGTCACCTCTCAATTTTCCAAAAAACTCTCCCCCACCCCCCAAGCCCCCCAATCCACTTGCTGAAATCTTGCACCATCCCCACATCCGATTTTCAAGCTTGCTCCTCAGAAGCCCCAGGCACCCACCAGCACAACCCCATCATGTCTAGGTCAGTTCACACACATGCTACCTGCTATGGACCCCCCTCGACCCATCAAGCATGCGGTACACAGTGTCCTCTCTTTGTCCCACAGGAGAAGATAGCCCATAGTAAGAGGGAAAGGGAAAAAACGGGGAGGAGTCCCAGAGATTCGAGTCCTCACCCCCTATGTGAAACGGGCTCTGTTGATCGCAGGGTTGACCAAGGAGAAAGCAGTCACAGACAGCGAGGGTGGCCTGTGCCAGAGATATGAGGATCAACTGCCTGTTCACCAAGATGACCTGTTTCAAGTGAGTTGTCGGGGTCCCATAAAGTTATCCTGCCCTCTCACTGACAATGTGTCCAGTATCTTGCAGGATATCCATCTGATTAGATGGGCCATCTGCACTCATGCCCCACCACCCAAGACAATTCGTCGGAGAAGAGCTCAGAGGGTAACATCAGCGATGCATCACAGCTATCACCCACACCTTCCACCAGCACAGAGACACACACCTCGGTGGGCGACATTAGTGGACAGGCTTCGGGGCACAATCTGGTGACCAACCCACAGTTACTTATGCACAGGTGGAGGCAGAAACATTCAAAGGAGACAGCAGTCGGACATCTGCTGGATCCCAGGACACGGCTGGGTCACAGCCAAATGTCGAGCCTCTGGACAAGGTTTTCCCTGAGCTAATGCAGTTGATAGGACACATCTGTGACATTCAGGATGGGTTGTCAGCAACTGCAAGGCCGATTGGAGGAGTTCCAACGCCTTCAGGCACATGAGATGGTGCCGGCAATGCATGGCACTGAGGCCAACACTGCCAGGATGGCAGCTATAGTGGAAAACCTGGAGCACGGCGTCCACATCTTGAGTGGTGGTGTCCAATGTATGGTTCAGTCTGTGACGACCATGACTGAAGACCTTGACATCATGTCCCAATTGCTGAGGGACGTGTCCAAGACGCAGGTGGACATTGCTGATGCACTCCAAAGCATGGCCAAGACACACTCTAGTCCAGAAAATGGAGAGCCCCCAGGACAGGTGGAGCCAGATGATTCAGAGGCTTCTGGAGCTCACTCCATCCACCCCATAGAGTCCCCAGGGCCCCTCAGGGAGGAGGAAGCGCTGAATTCCAATGCATGGCCTGACACCAAGGAGACTATGGCGGTCTCCAGTTCTTCTGAATCCCCCCCTCCTGACACCGGAGCAGCTCTAGGGCATCAGGCAGGAAAGGGTGGCACAAACATAAATGTTTGCGTGTTTTGTTTTGTTCAACAAAAATGTATATTTACTGTCAATATTTCTTAAAGGAAAGTGAAAAGGTGATAAATGAAACAATTTTGAAGTTGATGTTTTTTTTTTCTTGGGGGTTGGTGTCATGTGAGAGTCCCTTTAAGAAAAGTGTGTTTTATCAAATGGCTGCAGTGATGGCATTGTGTGGGTGGAGCTGGGCTCTGCTCTGCTTTTTGAGCTGGAAGCTGTTTTTTGCTCTGTGTTTTAGTTTTGTTTTCAGTTGGAGAGCTGCATTCAAACCAAGCAGATGTATACTGGTCTATCTCGCTGTATGGTAAACAAGGTGTTTAGATCACTTGATAATTCAAGAGTGATAACTGTTCTCTGTGGAGAATTCAAACCTACTCTCTTTGTCAAATAGGGTTTTTTGGCTTATGGATGTTGTTAGGAAAGTTATTAAGGGTTACCTATTGAGTATTGTATCTGTGGGGATTATCAGTGTTGGTAGTTGATAAAATGTTTACTGTGCATTTATAAAATGTTAACTGGATTCATAAAATAAACATTGTTTTTGTTTAAACATACTTTAGATCTCTGTTGCTTCACACCTGTAAAGTGGGCCCTTATGCTCCCCAAAGCCAAATTCTATTAAACGTTATGGGTCAGGCGAACTCCATGATATACTTTGGTATTCTCGAAACCCTGGCCCATAATAAAAGGACAAATACCAGGGGCGAAATTCTCCGTTATCGGCGGAAAGTCCGCCGATCGGCGCAAAAAACGGCGCAAATCCCACTTGCGTCACGTCATAAAAATGGGACGATAGTCTCCGGCCCGAAATGGGCTAGCAGCGACGTAACGGGATCCGCGCTTGCGCAGTGGTTCACGCCGTGCAGCGTCATACGCGCTGCACGGCGTGACGGCTCATAAGGCCGCGCAGCTCCCCCCCACCCGACCAGATAACCCGACCGCAACACCCGACTGGATGGCTGGCCGTCGCTCAGCCCCGAGGTTCGAGACACGCGATGTGGAGGCGCTCCTGGACGCGGTGGAGCAGAGGAGGGACGCCCTGTATCGCGGGCACGGCCGCAGAGTTGCCCCACGCCACAGCCGGCGTCTGTGGAGGGAAGTGGCAGAGGCCGTCACCGCTGTGGCCCTGACACCACGGACAGGCACCCAGTGCCACAAGAAGGTGAACGACCTCGTCAGAGCAGGCAGGGTGAGCCTCCCCCATATCCCCCCTCCCCCATATCCCCCCTCCCCCATATCCCCCATATCCCCCCTCCCCCATATCCCCCTCCCCATATCCCCCCTCCCCCATATCCCCCATATCCCCCCTCCCCCATATCCCCCCTCCCCATATCCCCCATATCCCCCCCCCATATCCCCCTCCCCATATCCCCCATATCCCCCTCCCCATATCCCCCCTCCCCCATATCCCCCCTCCCCCATATCCCCCCTCCCCATATCCCCCTCCCCCATATCCCCCATATCCCCCCTCCCCCATATACCCCCTCCCCCATATCCCCCCTCCCCCATATCCCCCTCCCCCATATCCCCCCTCCCCCATATCCCCCTCCCCCATATCCCCCATATCCCCCCTCCCCCATATCCCCCATATCCCCAAGTGAATCCAGCCCTAACCTTAACCTCTGCAATGCACGCGCAACCGATGGCGTGCATTCATATACCTGCCTAACACTGTTGCCTTTTACCCCTGCCACCACCCCCCCCCCCCACAGGAGAAGCGCGCACACAACAATAGGAAGCATGTGAGGACTGGAGGAGGGCCCGCTGATGAGAGGCCACTGACCGTACACGAGGAAAGGGCCCTGGAACTGGCTGGCGGACCTGAGGACCGGGAGGTTGCTGATGCAGAGGTCGGGGGCCCACGAGCAAGTGAGCCACCAACAGCCCGTCCCCATATCCCCCCTCCCCTATATCCCCCTCCCCCGTATCACCTGATCACTGCCTGATGTCTAACCATGCATGCTTCATTGTGTATCGCAGGACCAAACGTCCAGGCACCCATCCCCGCAGATGCACACCGCCCGCAGGATGCCCCTCGGAGACCACAGGAGACGGAGAGACCCGCACCCTCCAGCATGCGACGCCCGCAGGATGCCCCTCGGAGACCATGGGAGACGGAGAGACCCGGACCCTCCAGCATGCGACGCCCGCAGGATGACCCTCGGAGACCACGGGAGACGGAAAGACCCGGACCCTCCAGCATGCGACGCTCGCAGGATGCCCCTCGGAGACCACGGGAGACGGAGAGACCCGGACCCTCCAGCATGCGACGCCCGCAGGATGCCCCTCGCACACCACGGGAGACGGAGAGACCTGGAGCAACAGGGAGACGACACCCCCGTCACGTGCGAGAGCGACCACCCAGCGATGAGGGGGGCAGCCACAGGCCCCCGTCACATCCGAGCCAGGACACCACTACCCAGGACACCACTATCCAGGACACCCCTACCCGGGACACCACTACCCAGGACAGCACTACCCAGGACACCCCTACCCGGGACAGCACTACCCGGGACAGCACTACCCGGGACAGCACTACCCAGGACACCCCTACCCGGGACAGCACTACCCGGGACAGCACTACCCGGGACAGCACTACCCAGGACACCCCTACCCGGGAAGACGAAATACCGGACAGTGACTCAGAGTGGATGGGTGGAGACGAACCCCCACCCCAAAGGGCCATGGAGTCAGAGTGGGACGAAGAGCACGACACAACGCCACTGCTGTCACCAACACCCTCCACCATCGCAGAAACACTCACCACGGTTGGGCACTTTAGTGATGAGGCGTCTGGTACACTCACTGGTGCGTACAACACAGCCGTCCCGGTACAGCAGGTGGAGGTAGGAGCAGCAGAGGGACCGGGCGGTCGGAGGGCAGCCCAGGCCAAGCGAACATCTGCCGCCCAGATGGATCCTGGGTTCCTGCAGTTACCATACCCACACATAGATCCGATGCAACCACGGAGACGAGCGAATAGGGTGACGGGTGGCTTGCGGCGGCTGCGGTCGCAGGTAGAGGAGTCCACCCGTGTCCAGGAGCTGGGAGTGGTCCCGGTCATGCGTGCCACCCAGGCTGACACCGCACGGGTGGCGTCCGCGGTGGAGGCAATGGGTGTGACGGTGTCAGACATGGGGAACGGTTTGCGAGGCCTGGGGCCTTCCGTGCAGGCGGCGTCTGTGGCCCAGGAAATGGCTGCCCTCTCACAGGAGGCCATGAGCCAGTGCCAGCGCCAGATGGCAGAGGCGCTCAACGCCATAGCCCAGTCTCAGCAGGCCATGGCCCAGTCTCTGCAGGCCATGGCCCAGTCTCAGCAGGCCATGGCCCAGTCTCAGCAGGCCATCGCTGAGGGCATCGGCGCCAGTGGCCATGTGCGAGCCGGGGTTGCGCTGTCACAGACAGGGTTTGACAACCCCCTGGGCTCCATGGCTGCAAACCTGCAGACCCCTGTCGATACCAGCATGGGGCTCCAGGACTGGCAGCGCCAGATGTCGGGGGCGTGTCGGATGGCCAGTCCGTTCGCATCCCCCACCCATGTAGAGGCCTGGGGGCCATCGGGCACCCCGAGGGAGGAGGAGGTGATGTGGTCCGTCCCGGCTCCCTCTGTAGGGGAGGTCCCGGTACACCGCGACACCTCGGACTCCCCCCCTTCCGTCCCAGGTGCATCGGGTGGGCAACGGACAGGACAGGCTGGCAGCTCGCCATCCCATTCGCCCGGGCCGCAGCCTGGCCCATCTAGGCCAGGACTCCCCAGGAAACGGCCGCCAAAGGGATCCAGTGTCAGAGGGCAGGAATCACAGGAGTCCACCTCCAGTTCTGCTGTACCATCTGGGGAACCACGTAGACGTAGTCAAAGGGCCCGTAAGGCCAAACAATTAGACACTGAGTAAGTTGGCACGGGTGCAGGGCACAGATGAGTTTTCGGGGCTAGGGCACGTGCATGAACTCCTTTGGTTATTAAAGTCAATGTTACACCTACCGAAGCTGCCTTTGTGCTCTGTCCAAAGTGTGCGGGCGTGTCATGTACGTTGAGCGCAAGTGTGTGTGTGACGGGTGGTCTTACCTCAGCCCCAGGTGAGTCTGCCCCCTTCTCCCTGGGCCGCCATCAACATCCCCCGGGCAGAGGACGGGACCGTGCGCTGCAGTGTCACAGCCGCATGCTGGGATGGTCCAGGTGGATGGTGGTACTGTGGCCATGGGTCAGACATAGTCCAACGATGTAGAGCCAGGAGCTCATCACAGGGCGGGTTGTCATCATCCTCCATGGCCTGCGATAGACATGCATCCACCCGCAACTGGGTGAGCCCGGCCCGTTGTGCCGCCGGTGGATCGGCAATTGGTGGGGGGGGGGGGGTTGGGGAGGGGAGTGAGGGCGCTGGGTAGGTGGATGGGTGGGGGGTGTGGGTGGTCGGCTGTTGCCATGGTGTGCGATCTGTGGCCATACTACCCGATTCCCATGCCCATCTAGTCAGTGAAGCGGGCGGCTATCAGTCTGTCCCGTGCCCGCTGGGCCAACCGGTAACGGTGGACAGCCACCCGCCTGTGTCTACCCCGTCTGCCCTGACCATTGCCCCCATCCCCCTCATCTGGGGAGGACTGGGCCTCTTCCTTCTGCTCCTCCACTCCGCCCTCCTCTGCCTGCGGCACATCGCCCCTCTGCTGGGCTATGTTGTGCAGGACGCAGCACACCACAATGATGCGGCCGACCCTATCTGACCGATACTGGAGGGCGCCCCCAGAGAGGTCCAGGCACCTGAAACGCATCTTCAGCACGCCAAAGCACCTCTCGATCACTCCCCTTGTCGCTACATGGGCATCATTGTAGCGGTTCTCCGCCTCATTGCGTGGCCTCCGTATAGGCATCATCAGCCACGATCGCAATGGGTAGCCCCTGTCGCCCAGCAACCAGCCCCTCAGCCGGGGATGGCGTCCCTCGTACATGTCGGGGATGGATGACCGCGACAACATGAATGAGTCGTGTACACTGCCTGGGTGACGGGCGCAGACGTGCAGGATCATCATGCGGTGGTCGCAGACCACCTGTACGTTCATCGAATAGGTCCCCTTCCTATTAGTGAATACGGCCCTGTTATCTGCAGGTGGCCGCACGGCGACGTGCATCCCATCGATCGCGCCCTGGACCATGGGGAACCCGGCAACGGCAGAGAAGCCCACGGCCCGGGCATCTTTGCTGGCCCGGTCCACGGGGAAGCGGATGTAGCGGTGCACCATGGCATAAAGGGCATCTGTCACTGCCCGGATGCACCGATGCACCGATGTTTGCGATATGCCGGACAGGTCCCCACTCGGTGCCTGGAATGACCCTGTTGCATAAAAGTTCAGGGCCACCGTAACCTTGACGGACACGGGGAGAGGGTGTCCCCCGCCAGTGCCACGCGGTGACAGGTGTGCCAGCAGGTGGCAGATGTGTGCCACGGTTTCCCGGCTCATCCGGAGTCTCCTCCTGCATTCCCGGTCCGTGAGGTCCTGGTATGACTGCCGGGGCCGGTACACACGGGGCGCCCTCGGGTGCCTCCGTTGCCGTGGGGCCGCGACGTCCTCCTCCCCCTCCTCGTCCTGTCGGTCAGGTGTCCCTCCAGCCTGGGCGGCTGCCGCCTGCCCCTCTGCGGCAGCCTGCGCCGCCTCTCTGGCACGCTCCTCCTCCTCCTCCTCCTCCTCATCCAGGGCAACATAGACATGAGCGGCTGCCACCACGGCGGCCAACATCGCTGGATGGTCTGAAAACATGACGGCCTGGTGGGGGGGGAGGGGAACGACGACATGTCATCATTGCCCATATCCCCTCCTCCCCCCAGCCAGGTGGCATGGACCGCATGGGTCCAACTGTTGGAGGCTGGCACCTGGCCAGGTGGACCAACTCATTTGCCCTCCCATCACCCTCCTCGGCACGGACCCCCTCCCCAACCTCCACCCCAGCACGGACCCCCCCCAACCCCCAACCTCCACCCCGGCACGGACCCCCCCCCCCCCAACCTCCACCCCAGCACGGACCCCCCCCCCAACCCCCAACCCCCACCCCAGCACGGACCCCCTCCCCAACCTCCACCCCAGCACGGACCCCCCCCCCAACCCCCAACCTCCACCCCGGCACGGACCCCCTCCACAACCTCCACCCCAGCACGGACCCCCCCCAACCCCCAACCTCCACCCCAGCACAGACCCCCCCCAACCTCCACCCCAGCACGGACCCCCTCCCCAACCTCCACCCCAGCACGGACCCCCCCCCAACCTCCACCCCAGCACGGACCCCCGCCAACCTCCACCCCGGCACGGACCCCCTCCCCAACCTCCACCCCAGCACGGACCCCCCCCAACCCCCAACCTCCACCCCGGCACGGACCCCCTCCCCAACCTCCACCCCAGCACGGACCCCCCCCAACCCCCAACCTCCACCCCGGCACGGAACCCCCCCAACCCCCAACCTCCACCCCGGCACGGACCCCCCCCAACCTCCACCCCGGCACGGACCCCCTCCCGGCACTCCCCCGGAGCCCAGCCTACTCTAACCACCCCCCCCCCCCCCCCCGCCGCGCACACACAAGCCGAGACACACCTCTCCTCACGCAATCAGTCTGCGGCCACGCCATTTCCTGCCCAGAGCCAACCCCCCAGGCCGTCACTCACCTCCTCGCTGGTCGGCGTGAGCCTGGAGCACCGGGTCACGCCGATGAAAAGGAGGTTTGATTCACGTCGACGTGAACGGTCATCACGTCGACAGGACTTCGGCCCATCCGGGAGGGAGAATATCGGCAGGCCGAAAATCGGCTGCCTTGCGCAGACCCGTGACATTCTCCGCGGCAGCGGCGCCATTAACGCCCCGCCGACTTTTCTCCCTTCGGAGACTTCGGCGGGGGCGGGATTCACGGCGGCCAACGGCCATTCTCCGACCCGGCGGGGGTCGGAGAATGACGCCCCAGGGGCAGGATTCCCCCCTACCCGGCGCGGCGGGGGGTCCCGGCGTGATGGAGTGGCGGGAACCACTCCGGCATCGGGCCGCCCCAAAGGTGCGGATGTCTCCGCACCATTAGGGGCCAAACCTTCACCTTGAGGGGCTAGGCTCGTGCCGGAGCGGTTTCCGCTCCACCGGCTGGCGGGAAAGGCCTTTGGCGCCATGCCAGGTGGGGCCGAAAGGTCTTCGCCGGGCGACGCGGGGCCGCGCATGCGCGTGAGCGGCAGCGGCTGCTGACATCATCCCCGCGCATGCGCACGGGAGGGGGTCTAGTCCGCCTCCACCATAGTGAAGACCATGGCGAAGGCGGAAGAAAAAGAGTGCCCCCACGGCACAAGCCCGCCCGCGGATCGGTGGGCCCCGATCGCGAGCCAGGCCACTGTGGGGGCACCCCCCGGGGCCAGATCACCCCGCGCCCTCCCCCAGGACCCCGGAGCCCGCCCGCGCCGCCTTGTCCTGCCGTTCAAAAGGTGGTTTAATCCACGCTGGCGGGACAGGCATTCCAGCAGCGGGACTTCGGCCCATCGTGGGCCGGAGAATCGGCGGGGGTGGGCCCGCTGACCGGCGCGATTCCCACCCCCGCCGACCGGCGCGGCGCGATTCCCGCCCCCGCCGAATCTCTGGTGGCGGAGACTTCAGGACACAGCGAGGGCGGGATTCACGCCAGCCCCCGGCAATTCTCCGACCCGGCGGGGGGTCAGAGAATCCCGCCCAAGTTTACAATTCAACCAAATTTATAATCAGTCACAGTAAAAACCATTACCCCCCGGCAATTCTCCGACCCGGCGGGGGGTCAGAGAATCCCGCCCAAGTTTACAATTCAACCAAATTTATAATCAGTCACAGTAAAAACCATTACCCCCCTTAAATTATCCCAACTACAATAATTCCAAAATTCTTAATACTACCATGCCGAGGAACTCAATCTAGCTGCGGGTCCAATTCTCTGAGTCTCAGTTGTCTCAGGGCCTCTGTCCATGAAGGTGGGCCTCGTGCGCTGCTAACTTCCATTCTCTGGTCCACAGTTGAATCTTTTCTGTTGCCTCTGCACTGAGTCTTCGCTGGGGAGAGTCTTGGTGGTTGATTCTTATGCCCCTCTTTGCACCTTTGCAGACAGTTTTCAGGCAATGAGGTCTCAGGGCATGTTCACAACACCCAATGGAGTTGCCGATTGCCACTATGCAGGACACCAGGAACCCACCCCAGGGGTCCATCTCCAGGTATATTGCCCACATGTACCCTTACTCGATATGTGGTAATGGTGGGAAATCTGGGTGCCAGAAAGTCTAGCTTCATCTGGGCGATCCACAACAATCGATCTCTTTGAATGGGACCAATTATCTCCTGAAGTCCTGTGTAAGGGCAAGCCCAGACTTGTCCCGACTGTCTGTCTCTGCTCAGTGTATTCAAATTTGGTATTTTGAATTCCCATCAGGTCTCTGGTGGGCTAACTTTGGCTGTGATTTAAAATGTCCAATTGTTAATTTATCGTGTCCAATTATATGTCACACCTAAAATTCAGGCCTTTGTACATTTTACCACAGTTTTAATGTTGCATTTCTGGACCTCACAGAGATATTGGCTAGTTTTTAAAAATTAATTTACAGGATGTGGGTGGCACCTCCCAGGTCAGCATTTATTGCCCATCCCCAGTTGTCCTTGAGACTGTGCTGCCTTCTTGAACTGCTGCAGTCCCTGAGGTGTAGGTACACTCACAATGTTGTTAGGGAGGGAATTACAGTATTTTGGCTCAGCGACAGTGAAGGAACGGCGATATATTTCCAAGTCAGGATGATGAGTGACACATGGTGGGGTTCCCATGTATCTGCTACCTTTGTCCTTCAAGATGGTAGTGGTCATGGGTTTGGAAGTTGCTGCCTAATGAACCTTGGTGAGTTCTTGCAATGTATCTTGCAGCACACCGCTGCCACTGTTCGTTGATGTAGGCGGGAGTGAATGTTTGTGGAAGGGGCAGTGTTAGGAAACAAAAGGTAGTTTTAAGCGATTTTTATTTATATTGGTAAGCATTAGAAACAAGGTGTAGTTTTAAGTGTGTTTAGTTTAATGTTTCTGTGCCTGGATGGGTAAAACCTATACATAGATTTGTGCTGGACAAAAGTGTTTGTGTGAGAATTAGTTAAGTTCCAACTGTGTTTCCATTGTGTTTAGAGAGGGCTATGGCATGACAAGTAAATAAATCGGCCAGTAGAAATATGCAGTGTTGCTTAGCAACTGGAGAAGCTTTAAAGTTTTTGTGGAATGGAAAATGTAACCCTCCACATGTTGCTTTCAAAATCCTTATTTCTCCAACCTTTTGATTAAAACATCATCTATTCCAAATAGTCATGCTTCATTGTCACTTTGTGTTACATTAATTTATTATAAAGCTGTTAAAGTACTGCTTAGCCCCAGACAGTAGTAATTATCAGATCAGTTTAAACAGATGATGGGAAAGTAGCCGCAATTTTTCTTACTGTTACTATGATTTATAGAAAAGTGAGAAATTCAAATGGTAGTTGTGATTTTCATTTTCTCGTGTTCTTTCTCAATTTGATTCATTATGTTCATGCACACAGATAACCCGTAACATGAAAATAGATATGTCAAGGGTCATTATCATAATGAAACCATTGACATTCAGATGCATATCATATACTCATGCCATACATTTAACATGCATTTTTAATTTGTTACCTGGCAGGTACAACTTCACTTTGATGCCAGTTTCATTGTCATATTAGATTTGATATTAATGGGAAAATTCAGGGTTCATTGATACTGTTTATCATAGTATCTGATGAGGACTGCAATGTACATGCTTGCAAAATTTGAACAAAAATAACTTGAAGACATGCATGCTAGTACCTAAAATTAATGTAAATATATATTTATGTATATAAATATATAGAATTACAAGAGCATTGAGATCAGTTGAGAATGATATACAATTGTGCATGCGGCAACAAGATAATTAGAAGGCTTAACTATTCAAATTTAAAAGCTCATTTTGTTATTCCAATAAGTGTCCAGAAACATTTGTGAATAAGCAGTCATGCTGGTTAGCTAGTCGATCAACGACTCACACCGATGGGGGGAAAATAATGATGTGGAGAAATGTTTAGTTCATTAGTTGTCACAAGCACAGTAGATGTCTGAAGAGCATTGCAAGGAATATATTAAAAAAAGAGTGAGGGAATATAATATTCACTGAATATTAATCACTGAGCTTCAGAGGAAAAGTGCAGTAAATTAACCCTTCATTGACCAATAATTAATTTCAGTTGGGGTGAGGTGTGGGGGGTGCTGATGGGGTGCGGGATGTTGTGAGTTGTGGTGGTCTCCTATTGTCAAATGTAACATTGGTGGAGTAACAGTAGACGATCGAACGGGAGAAACTCCCATGAAAAGTTTACCCCAACATTTTTACCTAATGTTCTAAAATACATACTGTCATTGAATTTATTGTCATATTTGTAAACCTCTAATCATATATGTGCAGCTAATGTTTTTTAAAAATTAATTTTGAAGATGTGGGCTTTGCTGGCTAGTCCAGCATTTATTGCCCATCCTTAATTGCCCTTGACAGGTTGGTGGTGAGTTGCTTTCTTGAACCGCTGCAGTCCATGTAGTGCAGGTACACCTACAGTGTTGTTAGGGAGGGAGTTCCAGGATTTTGACCCAGCGACAGTGAAGGACAGTTGTTTGTCGATGGGGTGCCAATCAAGCAGACTGCTTTCTCTAGGATGGTGTCGAGCTTTTTTTTTAAGTATGTTTATTAAAAACTAAATGTAGTTCATAATAATAATACAAACCAGAACAAAAGAATACAAAAAAAACACAATCAAATATAAAAGTAAAACAAAAACACACAATCACAATTAATACTAAAACCCAACTAAACCCGCGAACAACTGACGGTGACTAACTCCTTAAAGACAGAAATAAATGATTTGCATCTGAGATGGAACCGCTCCACCAACCCCCTGATAGTGAACTTGACTTTCTCCAAATGTAGGAATGACATGAAGTCACCCAAACAAGCAGAGGCACTGGGTGGAGTGAAAGACCTCCAACCAAACAATATTCACCTCCGGGTATTAGCGAGACAAAGGAGACAGCATACATCTCTACCCTAGACTGAATCACCGAAGAAACTGACACCTCAAATATGGCCACTAGCGGACACGTGTCTAAATCCACATGGAGTATCTCTGACATGGCATTAATGAATGAAGCCCTGGTGCCTATGACCAGAACATATGCGTATGGGTAACCGAACCAAGAGAACAGCGATCTCACCTATCCTCAACACCAGGGAATAACCTGCTCATCCTTGCCCTAGTTAAGTGCGTCCTGTGTACCACCTTAAATTGAATTATGCTCAGCCAAGCTCAGTTATACTGGTGCAGTTAAAGAGGGCCTTATACAGCGCCTTGGCGAGGCCTCATCTTGAGTATTATGTGCAGTTTTCGACTCCTAGTTTGAGGAAGGATATTCTTGCTATTGAGGGTGTCCAGAGAAGGTTCACCAGACTAATTCCCGGGATGGCAAGACTTACATATGAAAAAAGACTGGATCAACTAGGCTTGTACTCACTGGAGTTTCGAAGAATGAGAGGGGATCTGATAGAAAGATATAAAATCCTGATGGGACTGGACAATCTAGGTGCGGGAAAAACGTTCCCGATGTTGGGGACGTCCAGAGCTAGGGGTCACAGTCTAAGAATAAGGGGTAAGCCATTCAGGACTGATTGAAGAAGAACTTCTTCTCTCAGAGATTGTGAACTTGCGGAATTCTCTTCCACGGAAAGCTGTTGGGGCCAGTTTGTTGGATATATTCAAGAGGGAGCTGGATGTGGCCCTTGCAGATGAAGGGATCAAGTTAGAAAGTGGGAGTGGGATACTGAGTTTTTGCATGATCAGCCATGATCATATTTATTAATTTATTTTATAATCTTTATTGTCACAAGTAGGCTTACATTAACACTGCAATGAAGTTACCGTGAAAAGCCCCTAGTTGCCACATTCCGGCGCCTTTTCAGGTTCACCGAAGGAGAATTCAGAATGCCCAAATTACCTAACAGCCCGTCTTTCGGGACTATTGAATGGTGGTGCAGGCTTAAAGGGATGAATGGCCTACTCCTGCACCTATTTTCTATGTTTCTATGAGGATATGGAGTTAACCCTCTGAAGGGTGTTGCTCCAAACCTCGCCAGTGAAAATTGGGCCTTATTCACTTTCCATTTCGTCCATACACCACTGAAGAGAGCAGAATCTGATGAAAGAAGATGGTCATATGAATCCAAGATAGACCCCTCATTAGGCCGAGCTAGGGACAGAATCCTCTTCATCAGGGAAGAAAGTGGCGCCAGAAGAAAGGACAGAAAAGCCTTTCATGACAAATCGCAAACCTGAAAATACTGAAACAGTCTGGAGTTGGGCAGCTGGAATTTATCAGCTAACTCCCTAAAACTGGCAAACCTCCTCTCCATGAACAGGTCTCCAAACTGTTCCAGGCCCTTCACTTCCCAAGATTTAAATGTTGGGTCCAACATAGACACTAGGAAAGGGTGATTGTTGCAAATAGGGGCTAGGGAAGACAGGGAAAGGAGCTTAAAATGCTATTTAAACTGTTTCCAAATTCTAAAAAGAGGGCACTACCACTGGATCTGAGGAAAATCCAGCGAGGGGAAAGGGCAATGGTGCAGTGACTATGGCAAGACGAGTAGAAGTAGTGCAGGAACGAGCTTCCATTTGTCCCCAAATAGAATCAGGATCACTGATCCGTAACAGAATTTTTAAAATGTTAGCGACCCAGTAAAATTGGGGAGGGACAAGCCCCCTGACTGTCTATCCCTTTGAAGCTGACCGCTATGGATTCTGCGATTCTTACCCTCCCAAATAAAAGAGGATATCAATTCATTGACCTTGATAAAAAAAGGACTTGGAGGTGAGGGGGGGGGGGGGGGTGTGATGTGAAGACAGTGAAAGAAAAAGAAAAAGCTCGGGAGTGTGGTGTTCTTTGTGTTGCTTATTCAGGATGGATTGCGTAGTGTTCCACAAAGACCACAGTATAGCTTTAATTTAAACAAAGTTATGGTTTTATTTACACTACTAAACTGGGTTTCAACACTTAGTCCTTAATAGAATACAGAAGTCATAATAATACCACATCCCCCTTCCTTTGTGAAAGAAAATATCATTACAGTGGTTGTGATATTTTCTTTTATAACTAATTTAACAGTATTGTTATCTAAATGACTATTACTATCAATATCTTATTATCATACAATATTTGTTTGCATTATTACAGTTACATCACTTGACAAGAATGGTTAAATTACAATCACAGTCACTGGAGATCGTCTTTTTCTGGTAGAACGTCTCAATGGAACGTTCAAGGCATTAGATTGCTCCAGTCCATCCTCTAGCTGTGTTAATGCTAAACTTGGATCTGGTAATAAATGTCCTTAAATGTGTTGTCACGTGGAATAACCTTTTCCTGTTGAGCTTGAAGCCTGTGCTTGGCACAAAGTAATGCTCATCTGTTCCATCTGAACAGTGCTCCTCGTTCTGTTCGCACTCTGTAGGATCTGGGTGCTACCTGTTTTAGAACCGTGGCAAGATTTGGCCAACTACCTTCTGGATCTTGAATCCTCACAAATTCCCCTTCGTGAAGCTCAGTTAAAGGCCTGGTACATCTGTTATATACCTCTTGTTGCTTCTTCCTTGCCTTAGTGATTCTTTCACTTAGCTTCTTGTTATCAGTGCCTGGACTGCTGACCTGCGGTACCTTGCTGTTTAAAGATTTCCACTGCTGGTAATCATTTGGTAATGTGGTTACCAAACTAATGTGGTAGTCTTCTCCTCAGCAACATTTGTGGTGGTGAGAGACCCGGACTGGTCCAAATTTCCATTTGTTGCATGGTTTCCTTGCTCTGTGCAGGTTGATGCACCTGACGAGAAGGACATGCTTGCACATACTGATTGATCTCTCTGTTTATTCCTGGCCCATAGACCAATCGACTGGCTCGCCTATGACACTTCTCGATGTCGTGATGACCCTCGTGAATCTGTTGCAAAGTCCCTAGATGTAAACTGGCAGGAATCATTATCCTGTCTCCTTTTAGCAGGACACCGTCAATCGTAGTCACATCATCTCTTATGTCTTTAAAGAGTGATTTGCATCCAGCAGGCCACCCTTCTCTGAGGTATTGTTTTACCTTCTGGAGCATCAAGACCTTTTCAGTTTCGGCTTTTATGGGCTGTTGTTTGCGATCAATTACTGGTAGTGTCTCAGAAATTAAACGAGCTTGCGATTCCTCTATTTGGACTAACTCAGGTTCTGATATTTCAGCATCAGTAGTTCCCCTGTTTTCTGATGTTTCAGCACCAGTAGTAGTTATGTTTTGTGCTGTTTCGGCATCAGTCGAAGCTATGTTTTCTGATGTGTCATCAGCATTAAGAACTTCGGAGAGGTCGTTCACACCACCTAGGTCTTCCCTGGACTCTTCATCTGTGTCATCTGAAGTACCATTTTAGTGAACCCTTTCTACTAATTGCAATCCTTCATAAGCAGCAATGCCAATCAATGAAGATTTCTGACTCTTTACGACCTCGAAGATGATGGATAACTATTTGTTCATTTTTCATGACAAAAAAGTATGCCCCCTTTGTAGCTATCCTATTACCATTGTAATCTCTGAGCTCACAGGTGGACTGCTATATCTTAGGCTTTCTGATTGCTTGCTGTAAAGAGCAGAATGTGTTAATATTTGCATGCGCTCCTGTGTCAATCTTGAATGGGATCATTGCACCATTTATTTCAAGTGAGACAGCCAACTCCTTTATTATCTTTGAGCGTATGTTTATTGGTCTTTCTTCCCGATCCAATAAATCAATCTTGGTAATGGTTTCAATCATGAAGTTATCTGATGATGCATAAGGTGAGCCTCTGTGTCGTCTGTGATTGAGGATTTGTTCTAAACACTTTGCACATTTTGGATCCTTCTTCCATCCCTATATTGCTGTTTAAATTTGGTTACTGGACAAGCTGCTTCTTTTGGGCTGTTTAAATTTGTTTTTCCAATCACGGGGCACTGTTTCTATAAGGGGGCGGGGCCACACCATCTATACGTCATCACATTCGTGACGTCATGCACACTCATCCATTGTGCATGCGCAAATCGATCGTCGGCCGGAGTGCACTCTTTTTCCAAGTGCGCATTATCCGAACCGTCATCTCCTGAATCGCGTCTGTTGCTCCACTGCGCATGTGCGGAATGCCCGTGTTCCGAAGCGCGCTTTCTGTTTAAGTGCACTTGCGCAAGCTGGTCTTCACTTCCAGCACGCTGCATTTTTAGCTGTGCCACAGCTTCATCGGAACAACAAACTTTTGCGCCACTTTCCCGATTCACCATTTGCGAACATCTATTTTTAAGTGCTCTACTGGCATGGGACATTTTTAAAGAATCCTCCAGCCTCCCTGTTTCCTTCTTTTGCGGTCGTTTATTCGCCTTTTCCTTTGTTGAAAGCTCACAATAGTCATCAAATTTTTTCATGACCCCATCAAACCGAGTTTTTTCACCTTCATTCACATAGTAGAATAAGTGATACAACTTTGTAGCCAGCGGTCCAGTCAAATTTGGTAGGAGAGCTATCTTTTGCAGGTCTGATGCATTTTCTGGCGTGGAGGTTGAAATAAAGGCTTCGAACTGTTGCTTAAAGAAAGCCCACTTTATGGCATAGTTTACCGTGTGTCTTGAAGTGGTCAGGTGTTTAGTTATCAGGTTTGAATAGATTTGTGACAGATTTTTGGTGATTAAACAAATATTTCTTTTAAGCAAGAGCTGTTCTAATGAGAATTTTGGGGCTCTTCAGATTACACTTCCATATGACAGGAAGAAGGACTTTTTATTTATATTTTGAATTACCCTGAAAATTGGTACAGAAATCATCAGTGATGAAGATTGTTTCATCATTATTCATTTATCTGTTAACTGGGTTACACCCCCACTAATTGGCTAATATGAATATTGGATTATGAATAGTATCTTATTTTAATGTAGACGCAAAATCTGAAGCTCGCTTTTTGAATAATATATACTTTTTTATCCTCATTAGGAGAGTCAAGCTCACAGACATGTTAATCATGGACAGGATGCTATCATTATGTTTCTGTATAATGGAGAGATACAAGTTGCTTCACTTATAATTATTCGGATTCAATGCAGCATTATATAACAATTATTAACGATTTCAATGAAGCTAATGATCTGAGGAAGCATTTGGTGGAGTGCAGCTTGATTTAGTTGTAATGTTCATAAAACTCGAAGGAGCATAAAGTTCCAAATGTTTACTAAATTAACTTTATGAAAGCTTATGCCTCTTGGTACATAGTGAAAAATAATGAATGGGATTCTTTGTTAGCCGACGCCCGAATCGGGAAAGGCGTTTGGACAGAGAATTGGTTCCAACGGCAAAATCACGGCAGGTGCTGATTTGATGCCAAATCGCAATGCTCCAGCACCTCGACAGCGGCGTCAATGCATTCCGGAACGCACGTACAGTAAACTCCGTTTGCATATCAGTAGCAGGCCTGACCCAGTATTCTTCGGGGTCTCAGCCTCCAATGAGCCAAGTTCCCAACGGTGTGGTTCACGTGTGCTTCTAAAAATTGTGAAACTGGCGTGGCAGCTGCTGCGGGAGAGAGAGGGGGTATGGAAGGTGTCCAACATCGCCATAGTGTGCGGACAGTTGTGCCACTGGCTGGGGGGGCTTCTGCCAGGGCTGGGAGGAGCAGTGGGGGGTGGCCAGTAGATGGGCTGCAGGGTCAGGGTGGAGGAGTATAGAACACCATTGCCACAGTTGGCAAGGCAGCCATGCAGCTGCGCACACCGCTAACAGTCCACTTTGAACTTAGTACCATGGGTCTTATAGGTGTCCCCCCAGGGCACCTCCCTAAGTGCCCTCTGGCCCCAGCCGACCCATCAGCTGTGTGGGCACGCTCCCGCGCAACCAATGCCATCTTGTTGGCTGGGATAAGTGTGAGTGGGGATCGTAATGTGTATGTGCAGCTGCAGCTTGTCAGCCGCCCGAGTGTCAATCATGGACCCGCCAAATCCCACACCGCTTTTCATTGGAATTCATTGTGTTCCACGTGGCACCGGTGCTAGCCCCTCAATAGTAGCGGAATCGGTCTAGGTTTGGTGTCAGTTTTTCTATTGTGAACGTCCACAAATTCTGGGTTGGAGTCAACACTTCGTTTCAGAAACGGAGAATCCCACCCCACATTCGTCTTACAGCCCGTGCAATAATATTTATCATAATTTTAAGATTGAATCCTGTATTTAAAAATGTGCTATGATTGTCCTTATGATAAATATACACATAAATTTAGGGCCAAAATCGGGACGGAAGCGGCCAGTAGATGCTGGGAGAGGCCTCTCCCGGGATTCCCGACAGTCGTTACACGTCGTGTAAAGGATCTCGCTCACAATGGACGGGGTCCAGACTTGCAGAGTTAAGTGAGCTTAAAAGCCCAATTAACCAAGTCTACACGGGATCGAATATCCAGTCAGCATCTACCGGCCTCGTCGAGGAGACCCCAGCCATGCGCCGTTTAGCACTGGAGCACACAAATGGGAACCAGGTGGAACAGCACTTGAGGGCGGTCTCCCAAGTGATCAGAGGCCTCCAGGTGGCCGACCTGGAGGGCCACTCTCCTAGCCTGTCCAAGTCCATCTGCAGCCCGCCTGCCTCCACAATAATACCTGTCCCTCTACAGATCTTTGTATCATCTGCAAACTTAGCAACAGTGCCTTCAGTTCCTTCCTCCAGATCGTTAATGTATATTTTGAAAAGTTGTCGACCCTGCACTGACCCCTAAGGCACACCACTAGTCACCGGCTGCAATCCTGAAAAAGACCCTTTTATCCCCACTCTCTGCCTTCTACCAGCCAGATAATCCTCCATCCATGCCAGGATCTTACCCTTAACACCATTATCTCTTAACGTATTTAAAAGTCTCCTCTGCGGCAACTTGTCAAAGGCCTTCTGGAAATCTAAATAAATCATGTTCACTGGTTCTTTTTTGTCCAACTCCCTTGTTACTTCCTCAAAGAACTCTAATAGATTTGTCAGACATGACCTCTCCTTGACGAAGTCGTGCTGACTCAGTCCTGTTTTATCAAAGGACAGTCGCATTAGAAGTAGCTCCAGGAGAATTCACTTGTGCATTACCATTTGTATTATAGTTTGTTAGTTATCTTTCCACGTGTTCATTTTGTTAATAAACTATCTGACTAGTCAAAGAATTAGATATTCTGTGTGAACCTTTACCACGGCCACAACACAGAACATAACATGGTACCAGGAGTGTTGAACAATTGAAGATAACTACGGAGAAGACGGGACAAAACAGACCGAAGAAAGAAAAAATAAACTTCTTACAACTATCTAGTAAACTACAGGCAACTGGACCTCAATGCTCGGAAAGACTGTGAAGTTCGAGATGGAAGGTCTGAAGACACCTCACCAGTTTTAAGTCACCGGTAATGTAGATGAGAACTGGCGGTTTTTTAAGCAACATTTCAAACTCGATGTTGCAGCCCTTGGCCTGCAGGCACATCCTGACGAGAGGCATATTGCGTTGCTGCTCATGGTAGCAGGTCCTCAAGCTATCAAAATTTATAATGTCTTCGCATTCAACAGCGAAGCAGAAAGCGAAATCTTCGATGAAGTAATAAAAAACTTTGATCGACATTGCTCCCTGACCAAAAATGAAACGTTTGAGCGTTATATATTTTGCACGTGTACTCAGAAGGCAGGCGAATCCTTTGATAGTTTCCTGACCGACTTGCGGTTGAAGGCGCAGTTGTGCAATTTTATTGAGGATTCGCAAGCAGATAGTATTTGGGATACGGAATGATAAGATACGCGAGGGGCTATTGAAGGAAGAAGAGTTTCAACTAGAAAACTCTATCAATATTTGTCATGCCTGCGGGCTAGCTGCACAGCAGATTAGCACACTCAATCTGAAACATTTTGGCGCCAATGTGGCAGTAGATGCCAGCGCCATAAGCACAGTGATGCAGTCAAAGAAGAACATAGAACATAGAAAATACAGCACAGAACAGGCCCTTCGGCCCACGATGTTGTGCCGAACCTTTGTCCCAGATTAATCATAGATTATCATTGAATTTACAGTGCAGAAGGAGGCCATTCGGCCCCCTGAGTCTGCACCGGCTCTTGGAAAGAGCACCCTACCCAAACTCTAACACCTCCACCCAACACCAAGGGCAATTTTGGACACTAAGGGCAATTTATCATGGCCAATCCACCCGCCCTGCACATCTTTGGACTGTGGGAGGAAACCGGAGCACCCGGAGGAAACCCACGCAGACACGGGGAGGACGTGCAGACTCCGCACAGACAGGGACCCAAGCCGGAATCGAACCTGGGACCCTGGAGCTGTGAAGCAATTGTGCTATCCACAATGCTACCGTGCTGCCCTTAAGAACAAATAAATCTACACTATATCATTTTACCGTAATCCATGTACCTATCCAATAGCTGCTTGAAGGTCCCTAATGTTTCCGACTCAACTACTTCCACAGGCAGTGCATTCCATGCCCCCACTACTTTCTGGGTAAAGAATCTACCTCTGATATCCCTCCTATATCTTCCACCTTTCACCTTAAATTTATGTCCCCTTGTAATGGTTTGTTCCACCCGGGGAAAAAGTCTCTGACTGTCAACTCTATCTATTCCCCTGATCATCTTACAGCACGGGCTGTAAGACGAATGTGGGGTGGGATTCTCCGTTTCTGAAACGAAGTGTTGACTCTATCAAGTCGCCCCTCATCCTTCTCCGTTCTAATGAGAAAAGGCCTAGCACCCTCAACTTTTCCTCGTAAGACCTACTCTCCATTCCAGGTAACATTGTGGTAAATCTTCTTTGCACCTTTTCCAAAGCTTCCACATCCTTCCTAAAATGAGGTGACCAGAACTGTACACAGTACTCCAAATGTGGCCTTACCAAAGTTTTGTACAGCTGCATCATCACCTCACGGCTCTTAAATTCAATCCCTCTGTTAATGAACGCGAGCACACCATAGGCCTTCTTCACAGCTCTATCCACTTGAGTGGCAATTTTCAAAGATGTATGAACATAGACCCCAAGATCTCTCTGCTCCTCCACATTGCCAAGAACTCTACCGTTAACCCTGTATTCCGCATTCATATTTGTCCTTCCAAAATGGACAACCTCACACTTTTCAGGGTTAAGCTCCATCTGCCACTTCTCAGCCCAGCTCTGCATTCTATCTATGTCTCTTTGCAGCCGACAACAGCCCGCCTTACAGCCCACAGCTCCACCAATCTTCGTATCGTCTGCAAATTTACTGACCCACCCTTCAACTCCCTCATCCAAGTCATTAATGAAAATCACAAACAGCAGAGGACCCAGAACTGATCCCTGCGGTACGCCACTGGTAACTGGGATCCAGGCTGAATATTTGCCATCCACCACCACTCTCTGACTTCTATCGGTTAGCTAGTTTGTTATCCAACTGGCCAAATTTCCCACTATCCCATGCCTCCTTACTTTCTGCAGAGGCCTACCATGGGGAACCTTATCAAATGCCTTACTAAAATCCATGTACACTACATCCACTGCTTTACCTTCATCCACATGCTTGGTCACCTCCTCAAAGAATTCAATAAGATTTGTAAGGCAAGACCTACCCCTCACAAATCCGTGCTGACTATCCCTAATCAAGCAGTGACTTTCCAGATGCTCAGAAATCCTATCCTTCAGTACCCTCTCCATTACTTTGCCTACCACCGAAGTAAGACTAACTGGCCTGTAATTCCCAGGGTTATCCCTAGTCCCTTTTTTGAACAGGGGCACGACATTCGCCACTCTCCAATCCCCTGGTACCACCCCTGTTGACAGTGAGGACGAAAAGATCATTGCAAACGGCTCTGCAATTTCATCTCTTGCTTCCCATAGAATCCTTGGCTATATCCCGTCAGGCCCGGGGGACTTGTCTATTCTCAAGTTTTTCAAAATGCCCAACACATCTTCCCTCCTAACAAGTATTTCCTCGAGCTTACCAGTCTGTTTCACATTGTCCTCTCCAACAATATCGCCCCTCTCATTTGTAAATACAGAAGAAAAGTACTCGTTCAAGACCTCTCCTATCTCTTCAGACTCAATACACAATCTCCCGCTACTGTCCTTGATCGGACCTACCCTCGCTCTAGTCATTCTCATATTTCTCACATATGTGTAAAAGGCCTTGGGGTTTTCCTTGATCCTACCCGCCAAAGATTGTTCATGCCCTCTCTTAGCTCTCCTAATCCCTTTCTTCAGTTCCCTCCTGGCTATCTTGTATCCCTCCAATGCCCTGTCTGAACCTTGTTTCCTCAGCCTTACATAAGTCTCCTTTTTCCTCTTAACAAGACATTCAACCTCTCTTGTCAACCATGGTTCCCTCACTCGGCCATCTCTTCCCTGCCTGACAGGGACATACATATCAAGGACACGTAGTACCTGTTCCTTGAACAAGTTCCACATTTCACTTGTGTCCTTCCCTGACAGCCTATGTTCCCAACTTATGCACTTCAATTCTTGTCTGACAACATCTTATTTACCCTTCCCCCAATTGTAAACCTTGCCCTGTTGCACGCACCTATCCCTCTCCATTACTAAAGTGAAAGTCACAGAATTGTGGTCACTATCTCCAAAATGCTCCCCCACTAACAAATCTATCACTTGACCTGGTTCATTACCAAGTACTGAATCCAATATTGCCCCTCCTCTGGTCGGACAATCTACATACTGTGTTAGAAAAGCTTCCTGGACACACTGCACAAACACCACCCCATCCAAACTATTTGATCTAAAGAGTTTCCACTCAATATTTGGGAAGTTAAAGTCACCCATGACTACTACCCTGTGACTTCTGCACCTTTCCAAAATCTGTTTCCCAATCTGTTCCTCCACATCTCTGCTACTATTGGGGGGCCTATAGAAAACTCATAACAAGGTGACTGCTCCTTTCCTATTTCTGACTTCAACCCATACTACCTCATTAGGGTGATACTCCTCGAACTGCCTTTCTGCAGCTGTTATACTATCTCTAATTAACAATGCCACCCCCCACCTCTTTTACCACCCTCCCTAATCTTATTGAAACATCTATAACCAGGGACCTCCAACAACCATTTCTGCCCCTCTTCTATCCAAGTTTCCGTGATGGCCACCACATCGTAGTCCCAAGTACCGATCCATGCCTTAAGTTCACCCACCTTATTCCTGATGCTTCTTGCGTTGAAGTATACACACTTCAACCCATCTCCGTGCCTGCAAGTACTCTCCTTTGTCAATGTTCCCTTCCCCACTGCCTCATTACACGCTTTGGCGTCCTGAATATCGGCTACCTTAGTTGCTGGACTACAAATCCGGTTCCCATTCCCCTGCCAAATTAGTTTAAACCCTCCCGAAGAGTACTAGAAAACCTCCCTCCCAGGATATTGGTGCACCTCTGGTTCAGATGCAACCCGTCCTGCTTGTACAGGTCCCACCTTTCCCAGAATGCGCTCCAATTATCCAAATACCTGAAGCCCTCCCTCCTACACCATTCCTGCAGCCACGTGTTCAACTGCACTCTCTCCCTATACCTAGCCTCGCTATCACGTGGCACCGGCAACAAACCAGAGATGACAACTCTGTCTGTCCTGGCTTTTAACTTCCAGCCTAACTCCCTAAACTTGTTTATTACCTCCACACCCCTTTTCCTACCTATGTCGTTGGTACCAATGTGCACCACGACTTCTGGCTGCTCCCCCTCCCCCTTAAGGATCCTGAAGACACGATCCGAGACATCCCTGACCCTGGCACCCGGGAGGCAACATACCTTCCGAGAGTCTCGCTCGCGACCACAGAATCTCCTATCTAGTCCCCTAACCATTGAATCTCCTACAACTATTGCTTTTCTATTCTCCCCCCTTCCCTTCTGAGCCCCAGAGCCAGACTCGGTGCCAGAGACCTGGCCGCTAGGGCCTTCCCCCGGTAGGTCATCCCCCCCAACAGCATCCAAAATGGTATACTTGTTTTGAAGGGGAACGGCCACGAGGGATCCCTGCACTGTCTGCCTGTTTGTTTTTTCCCCCTGACTGTAACCCAGCTATTCTTGTCCTGTACCTTGGGTGTGGTTACCTCCCTGTAACTCTTCTCAATCACCCCCTCTGCCTCCCGGATGATCCGAAGTTCATCCATCTTCTGCTCCAGTTCCCTAACACGGTCTTTGAGGAGCTGAAGTTGGGTGCACTTCCCGCAGGTATAGTCAGCGGGGACACCGGTGGTATCCCTCACCACCCACATCCTACAGGAGGAGCATGCAACTGGCCTAGCCTCCATCCCCTCTTACCTGACAGAATATAGCTGCCCTGTGGACTAACTAGATCTCCGCCCTCCGACTCTGCTCCCAGTCAGCTACACCTTCTGTAAACTCCTGGCTCCCTTCTCACTCTTTGCGGAAATGTCGGAAACAAAATGAAAGGAGCACTTTACTCCCTCCTCACCTAACTCCCTCGGTCACCAAACTCTTACTATAGCACTCAAAATGCACCAAATTCAGCACTCCCTCGGTCACCAAACTCTTACTATAGCACTCCAAATGCACCAAATTCAGCACTCCCTCGGTCACCAAACTCTTACTATAGCACTCAAAATGCACCAAATTCAGCACTCCCTCGGTCACCAAACTCTTACTATAGCACTCAAAATGCACCAAATTCAGCACTCAGTGCAAACAAAGTCTGAACTGTAGGGGATCACTTTTATACTGTGAATCTAGCCTCTGAAAACTGGCCTAATCCAATTAACTAATTAACAAGCTCCAGCTGCAAGTGCTTACAAGTAGAAGCTTGTTTAAAGCTGATTGAAAATTCACCTTCTTCTAAACCAAACAGCAACTTTTAAGTTAATTAACTAAATAAAAGAAAGACTAAACTTTAGATAAAAATGAAGCCTTATACTCCCTCGGTCACCAAACTCTTACTATAGCACTCAAAATGCACTAAATTCAGCTCTCAGTGCAAAAATAAAAACGTGGTCTCAGTTCGGGTGGCCATTTTAAGCGGCTGACCAGATCCGCTGTATTGTGTCAGCGATGCGGCAACCAACATGGGCCATGACAATGTCCAGCATTTGGGAAGGTATGTTTCAAGTGTGACAGAACAAATCACTTTGTGAGGCAATGTTTTTCATGTCCAACAGTGGACCAAAAAGGATCAGTCAATATGGTTGATGAGATGTGCATTGAAGACCTTTCTGTTGATCTGATTTTGATTGAGGACATGATAAGTCTGAATATGTAAAGTAAAGAAGTCTTACTTACCAGTTGAGGCAATAGTGATGGTGATGCTGATACCATTGAAGAAATATGGACAATTCCATTGATGCTGAATGGCAGTTTAATTAAATGCAAGCTCGACACGGGAGCGAGAGCCAACCTTATCAGTTGGTCAGACTTGAACAGGCTGAGAATCAAACAGACAGTCGTCAATCAAACAAGTTTGCTGAGAGACTACAATGGGATGGAGATGTTGTTAGGAGCATGTGAGCTGGAAGCATGGGTACACAACTGAAGTCAAACAAAGAACAAAGAACAAAGAAATGTACAGCACAGGAACAGGCCCTTCGGCCCTCCAAGCCCGTGCCGACCATACTGCCCGACTAAACTACAATCTTCTACACTTCCTGGGTCCGTATCCTTCTATTCCCATCCTATTCATATATTTGTCAAGATACCCCTTAAATGTCCCTATCGTCCCTGCCTCCACTACCTCCTCCGGTAGTGAGTTCCAGGCACCCACTACCCTCTGCGTAAAAAACTTGCCTCGTACATCTACTCTAAACCTTGCCCCTCTCACCTTAAACCTATGCCCCCTAGTAATTGACCCCTCTACCCTGGGGAAAAGCCTCTGACTATCCACTCTGTCTATGCCCCTCATAATTTTGTATACCTCTATCAGGTCGCCCCTCAACCTCCTTCGTTCCAGTGAGAACAAACCGAGTTTATTCAATCGCTCCTCATAGCTTATGCCCTCCATACCAGGCAACATTCTGGTAAATCTCTTCTGCACCCTCTCTAAAGCCTCCACATCCTTCTGGTAGTGTGGCGACCAGAATTGAACACTATACTCCAAGTGTGGCCTAACTAAGGTTCTATACAGCTGCAACATGACTTGCCAATTCTTATACTCAATGCCCCGGCCAATGAAGGCAAGCATGCCGTATGCCTTCTTGACTACCTTCTCCACCTGTGTAGCCCCTTTCAGTGATCTGTGGACCTGTACTCCTAGATCTCTTTGACTTTCAATACTCTTGAGGGTTCTACCATTCACTGTATATTCCCTACCTGCATTAGCCCTTCCAAAATGCATTACCTCACATTTGTCCAGGTTAAACTCCATCTGCCATCTCTCCGCCCAAGTCTCCAGACAATCTAAATCCTGCTGTATCCTCAGACAGTCCTCATCGCTATCCGCAATTCCACCAACCTTTGTGTCGTCTGCAAACTTACTAATCAGACCAGTTACATTTTCCTCCAAATCATTTATATATACTACAAAGAGCAAAGGTCCCAGCACTGATCCCTGTGGAACACCACTGGTCACAGCCCTCCAATTAGAAAAGCATCCCTCCATTGCTACCCTCTGCCTTCTATGGCCTAGCCAGTTCTGTATCCACCTTGCCAGTTCACCCCTGATCCCGTGTGACTTCACCTTTTGTACTAGTCTACCATGAGGGACCTTGTCAAAGGCCTTACTGAAGTCCATATAGACAACATCTACTGCCCTACCTGCATCAATCATCTTAGTGACCTCCTCGAAAAACTCTATCAAGTTAGTGAGACACGACCTCCCCTTCACAAAACCGTGCTGCCTCTCACTAATACGTCCATTTGCTTCCAAATGGGAGTAGATCCTGTCTCGAAGAATTCTCTCCAGTAATTTCCCTACCACTGAAGTAAGGCTCACCGGCCTGTAGTTCCCGGGATTATCCCTGCCACCCTTCTTAAACAGAGGAACAACATTGGCTATTCTCCAGTCCTCCGGGACATCCCCTGAAGACAGCGAGGATCCAAAGATTTCTGTCAAGGCCTCAGCAATTTCCTCTCCAGCCTCCTTCAGTATTCTGGGGTAGATCCCATCCGGCCCTGGGGACTTATCTACCTTAATATTTTTTAAGACACCCAACACCTCGTCTTTTTGGATCACAATGTGACCCAGGCTATCTACACCCCCTTCTCCAGACTCAACATCTACCAATTCCTTCTCTTTGGTGAATACTGATGCAAAGTATTCATTTAGTACCTCGCCCATTTCCTCTGGCTCCACACATAGATTCCCTTGCCTATCCTTCAGTGGGCCAACCCTTTCCCTGGCTACCCTCTTACTTTTTATGTAAGTGTAAAAAGCCTTGGGATTTTCCTTAACCCTATTTGCCAATGCCTTTTCATGACCCCTTCTAGCCCTCCTGACTCCTTGCTTAAGTTCCTTCCTACTTTCCTTATATGCCACACAGGCTTCGTCTGTTCCCAGCCTTTTAGCCCTGACAAATGCCTCCTTTTTCTTTTTGACGAGGCCTACAATATCACTCGCCATCCAAGGTTCCCGAAAATTGCCGTATTTATCTTTCTTCCTCACAGGAACATGCCTGTCCTGTATTCCTTTCAACTGACACTTGAAAGCCTCCCACATGTCAGATGTTGATTTGCCCTCAAACATCCGCCCCCAATCTATGTTCTTCAGTTCCCGCCTAATATTGTTATAATTAGCCTTCCCCCAATTTAGCACATTCATCCTCGGACCACTCTTATCCTTGTAGTCACACCATAACATTTTCCATTGTGGACACGCAACGGGAGTCCATCATAGGAGTGGAAGCATGTGAGGCACTGAACCTAGTTGAGCAGCTGTACATTCCAGATCGTGCTGCGACAGAGAATCATTGCAAATGGCAACCAGATGAAGTGGTTCAGTTATCCGATGAGATGAAAGCAAAAATGAAGGTGGAGGAAGAAAAACTAGATGAAGAGATGGAGGAGCCAAAAGGAATTCCAGAATTCTGGTTTACAGTCTTCAAAAATGTGGATTTGCTCAGTGACATGATACAGGAGCATGATGAGCCCGTCTTAAAGCATTTACAATATTTACAGGTGAAATTTTCAGATCCTGGACAGCCAATGAGTTTTACTCTGGAGTTAAGTTACAGCCAAATGAATATTTTACAAATGAAGCAGTGACAAAAACATACCAGATGGAGTCACAGCTTGATGACTCCAAATGTTTCTCTTTTTAATGAGAAATTATAGGCTGCACAGGATGCCAGATCATAAGACCATAAGACATAGGAGTGGAAGTAAGGCCATTCGGCCCATCGAGTCCACTCCACCATTCAATCATGGCTGATTTCAACTCCATTTACCCGCTCTCTCTCCATAGCCCTTAATTCCTTGAGAAATCAAGAATTTATCAACTTCTGTCTTAAAGACTCTCAACGTCCCGGCCTCTACCGCCCTCTGTGGCAATGAATTCCACAGACCCACCACTCTCTGGCTGAAGAAATTTCTCCTCATCTCTGTTCTAAAGTGACTCCCTTTTATTCTAAGGCTGTGCCCCCGGTTCCTAGTCTGCCCTGCTAATGGAAACAACTTCCCTGCATCCACCCTATCTAAGCCATTCGTTATCTTGTAAGTTTCTATTAGATCTCCCCTCAACCTCCTAAACTCCAATGAATATAATCCCAGGATCCTCAGACGTTCATCGTATGTTAAGCCTACCATTCCTGGGATCATCCGTGTGAATCTCCGCTGGACCCGCTCCAGTGCCAGTATGTCCTTCCTGAGGTGTGGGGCCCAAAATTGCTCACAGTATTCTAAATGGGGCCTAACTAGTGCTTTATAAAGCTTCAGAAGTACATCCCTGCTTTTATATTCCAAGCCTCTTGAGATGAATGACAACATTGCATTTGCTTTCTTAATTACGGACTCAACCTGCAAGTTTACCTTTAGAGAATCCTGGACTAGGACTCCCAAGTCCCTTTGCACTTCAGCATTATGAATTTTGTCACCGTTTAGAAAATAGTCCATGCCTCTATTCTTTTTTCCAAAGTGCAAGACCTCACACTTGCCCACGTTGAATTTCATCAGCCATTTCTTGGACCACTCTCCTAAACTGTCTAAATCTTTCTGCAGCCTCCCCACCTCCTCCATACTACCTGCCCCTCCACCTATCTTTGTATCACCGGCAAACTTAGCCAGAATACCCCCAGTCCCGTCATCTAGATCGTTAATATATAAAGAGAACAGCTGTGGCCCCAACACTGAACCCTGTGGGACACCACTCGTCACCGGTTGCCATTCCGAAAAAGGACCTTTTATCCCAACTCTCTGCCTGACAGCCAATCATCAATCCATGTTAGTACCTTGCCTCGAATACCATGGGCCCTTATTTTACTCAGCAGTCTCCCGTGAGGCACCTTATCAAAGGCCTTTTGGAAGTCAAGATAGATAACATCCATTGGCTCTCCTTGGTCTAACCTATTTGTTATCTCTTCAAAGATCGACCGGAAGAAAGGAAAAAACATCACAATGAAGACCATTAAAATGAAGCAGATGCATAAGGGTTGGCACACTGGTAGAACAGTGATGAAAACTGTACCAAATGACTCTTTCTTCAATTTTTAAAATTTCTTCTGTAGTTCCAGAGGATGGGGAGCTGGATGAATGTTCTGCAGTGAGACTCACTGCTGACTTTGAAATTGGTCACTTCTTGCATGAACACATAATTCCACGAGCAGTGTTGTACTTCACAGGAGACATTATTGCAGACGATAATGATGATTACGATTATGGTGATTGATGATTACGATGATGATTATGATTACGATGATGATGAATACGATGAGGAAAGTGAAGAAGCAGATGATTAGCCAGAAGAGGAAAACTATAAAAGTGTATTTAGTTTCTTTGTCATTAGTGATGAGGTGGTAACAAGGGGCATCCGTCTGTGCAGGAAGTACTCGATGCCAGTCCATCAAAAAACTTGTACCAACAACAGATAGATACATTTTCATGCAGTTCTACAACAACAGACGAAGCATGTATCATTATATCAGATGAGGATGAGCCACTAATTGAGATTAAAACACAAAGTGAAGAAGTAATGCCTAATACCAAAGAGAAAATGCTGGAAAATCTCAGCAGGTCTGGCAGCATCCATAGGGAGAGAAAAGAGCTCATGTTTTGAGTCCAGATGACCCTTATATTGAGGACATTGATCCAGCTAAGATACCAGAATGCAAGGGTTTGCAGATCATTCCTGAAGTTGCAAACTTGCTGGCAACATCAGAAGTGTCCAAAAGTATGCTGCCAATAGTTGCCTTATCAGTTGATGGGCATGCAGCAAGCACCTTAGATTAACGAAAACACGTCAATACAGCAAAGGCTCCAGAATCAGCTATTGTGGCAGAAGAGCTAGAAACAGCTTTCACAACAGATGATCCAGAGACAGCTATTATAGCAGAAGATCCAGAGATACCTATTACATCAGACAATCCAAAAGCAGCTACTACAGTAAAAGATCCAGAAGCAGCCATTGCAGCAAGGGATCCAGAAACGGCCCTTGGCCGAGATCAGTAGCAAGAATGATGCTCTAGGTGCACAGGGAGATGTGAGTGTGAACTGCACCAACTTCACGGATGATGCCACTAAAGCTAAGAAGAAAAGGAGAAGGAAAGAGCCTATTATAAAAAAGAGAAGGCAGGGTCAGAGAAGAGTCGAGGTCACAGTTGGTCGCCTGGGTATCAGCCGTTACAGTGAAGACACAAGCATCGGCAATAAGGCCAATGTACAAGAAGACACACGGAGCAGGAAGCATCGCTTCAAAAGGCTGAAAGAGTGACTCAAAGACCAGTCTTTCGAAAGATGAAAAAAGATTACGTATTCAGTCAAGATTCAGGAGACCAACAAGATGTCGTTAACCTGAAAGACTGAACATGTAATCAACTATGTACAAGGGACATGTTTGAAAGTGTTACGCGTACCATGTTTTGTAAAGCACAGTTAGATATGTACATGTTTGAAATTATTATGCATATCATGTTTAGTAAAGCACAGTTATATTTGTTAAACATTCACATTTCCAAAGAAAGGGGGATGTGGTGATATGCATAGCAATGTATTTAGTTGGATGCACGACCTCTGACCAACAGGTGGGGACGGTGTTCCACCACGTGACTCCACAGATTGGCAGTTGGTAATAAGTCGTACTAGAGGACAGTCGCATTAGAAGTAGTTCCAGGAGAATTCACTTATTTATTACTGTTTGTATCACAGTTCGTTAATTACCTTTCCACATGTTCATTTCGTTAATAAACTATCATACTAGTCAAAGACCTAGGGGTGGGATTCACCGTTGCCCAATGCCGATATTGTAATCAGCAATTGGGCGGAGAATCGATTCCGATGTGGCTGGAGAAATAATAATAGGAAACAAAGAAATGGCAGACGGACTGAATAGTTACTTCACGGTGGGAGACACCAATGGGATGCCAGAGCTCCAGGAGAACCAGGGGGCATAGGGGAGTGCAGTGACCATTACTAAGGAGAAGGTTCTGGGGAAACTGAAAGGTCTGAAGGTGAATAAATCACTTGGACCGGATGGACTACACCCCAGGGCCCTAAAAGAGATAGCTGAGGAGATTGTGGAGGCATTGATGATGATCTTTCAGAGATCACTGGAGGCAGGAAGGGTCCCAGAGGACTGGAAAGTGGCGAATGTAACACCACTGTTAAAGAAGGGAGGGAGGCAGAAGACGGGAAATTATAGGCCGGTTATCCTGACTTCGGTCATTGGTAAGAATTTAGAGTCCATTTTAAAGATGAGATCGCGGAGTACTTGGAAGTGCATGATAGAATAGGACTGAGTCAGCACGGCTTCGTCAAGGGGAGGTCATGTCTGACAAATCTGTTAGAGTTCTTTGAGGAAGTAAGGAAGTTAGACAAAGGAGAACCAGTGGACTTGATTTATTTAGATTTGTAGAAGGCCTTTGACAAGGTGCCACATTGGAGACTGTTAAATAAGTTAAGAGCCCATGGTGTTCAGGGTAAGATCCTAGTATGGATTGAGGATTGGCTGACTGGCAGAAGGCAGAGAATGGGGATAAACGGACCCTTTTCAGGATGGCAGCCAGTGACTAGTGGTGTGCCTCAGGGGTCTGTGCTGGGACCACAGCTTTTCACAATATACATTAATGATCTGGAGGGAGGAACTGAAGGCACTGTTGCTAAGTTTGCAGATGATACAAAGATCTGTAGAGGGGCAGGTAATATTGAGGAAGCAGGCGGACTTGGACAGGCGAGGAGAGTGGGCAAAGAAGTGGCAGATGGAATACAATGTGGAAAAGTGTGAGGTTAAGCACTTTGGAAGGAGAAATGGAGGCATAGACCACTTTCTAAATGGGAAGATGTTTAGGAAATCAGAAGCACAAAGGGACTTGGGATTCCTTGTTCACGATTCTTTTAAGGTTAACGTGCAGGTTCAGTCGGCAGTTAGGAAGGCAAATGCAATGTTAGCATTCATGTTGAGAGGGCTAGAATACAAGACCAGGGATGTTCTTCTGAGGCTATATAAGGCTCTGGTCAGACCCCATTTGGAGTATTGTGAGCAGTTTTGGGCCCCGTATCTAAAGAAGGATGTGCTGGCCTTGAAAAGGGTCCAGAGGAGGTTCACAAAAATAATCCCTGCAATGAATAGCTTGTCGTATGAGGAACAGTTGAGGACTCTAGGTCTGTACTCGTTGGAGTTTAGAAGGATGAGGGGGATATTATTGAAACTTACAGGATACTGCGTGGCCTGGATAGAGTGTATGTGGAGAGAATGTTTCCACTTGTAGGAAAAACTAGAAGCAGAGGATACAATCTCAGACTATAGGGATGATCCTTTAAAACGGAGATGAGGAGGAATTTCTTCAGCCAGAGGGTGGTGAATCTGTGGAACTCTTTGCCGCAGAAGGCTGCGGAGGCCAAACCACTAAGTGTCTTTAAAACAAAAATAGATAGGTTTTTTTATCAATAAGGTGATCAGGGGTTATGGGGAGGAGGCAGGAGAATGGGGATGAGAAAAATATCAGCCATGATTGAATGGCGGAGCAGACTCGATGGGCCGAGTGGCCTAAATCTGCTCCTATGTCTTATGGTCTCATGATGCTGGAATCGGGACCAGTGCTGATTTGATGCCAGTTTGCGATTCTCCGCACCCTCTGAAATGGCGTCATCATGACCCACTCCGTGCACAGTCGCAATGCCATTGGTGCATCAACGGCCGGCCCACTCGCGATACCCCCCCCCCCCCCGATGTGCCGGGCTCCCGACGGCGCCGGTCACGTGTGATCACACAAATTGTGAAACCAGCGTGACAGCTGTGGACTGTATCCAGCGCCGCCATACTCAGCCAGGATCCATGCCAGGGGGGCTTCTGCGAGGGCTGGAGGGGCTTCTGCGAGGGCTGGGGGGACTGATGGGTGGGTGGCCAGAGAGTGGGCTGTGGGGCAGGTTGGATCTGCGCATGGCCGGCGCCATGATGTACGCCGCGACCGCTGCAGGCCATCAGCCGTGGCCCGGGACCCTGCCATTCTCAGGCGTTTTTGCCGGGGGAGGCAGGAGTTTTGGTCGGTGCCGGTTCTACCCCTTGCTGGTACTGGAATCGGTGAGGTTCGCGCCGATTTTCTTCGCATTAAACTCCTGCGGATTCTCCGTTTGAGCCGGCACATAGCTGCAGGATGGGAGAATCCCGCCCTAGATGTTCCGGGCGTCATTCTCCGACCCCCCGCCGGGTCGGAGAATGGCCATTGGCCGCCGTGAATCCCGCCCCCGCCGAAGTCTCCGGTACCGGAGATTGGGCGGGGGCGGGAATCGGGCCACGCCGGTTGGCGGGACACCCCGTTCAATTCTCCGGCCCGGATGGGCCGAAGTCCCGCCCAGAAATTGCCTGTCCCGCCGACGTAAATCAAACCTGGTATTTACCGGCGGGACCAGGCGGCGTGTGCGGGCTCCGGGGTCCTGGGGGGGGGCGCGGGGCGATCTGACCCCGGGGGTGCCCCCGCGGTGGCCTGGCCCGCGATCGGGGCCCACCGATCCGCGGGCGGGCCTGTGCCGTGGGGGCACTCTTTCCCTTCCGCCTCCGCCACGGCCTCCACCATGGCGGAGGCGGAAGAGACTCTCCCCACTGCGCATGCGCGGGAACCTTTCAGCGGCCGCTGACGCTCCCACGCATGCGCCGCGAAACTGTCAGCGGCCGCTGACGCTCCCGCGCATGTGCCGCATTTCTGCGCCAGCTGGCGGGGCAACAAACGCCATTTCCGCCAGCTGGCGGGGCGGAAGTCCCTCCGGCGTCGGCCTAGCCCCTCAATGTTGGGGCTAGGCCGCCAAAGATGCGGAGCATTCCGCACCTTTGGGTCGGCGCGATACCCGTCTGATTGGCGCTGTCTTTGGCGCCAGTCGGCGGACATCGCGCCGTTGGGGGAGAATTTCGCCCTCCATGTGCATCTTTACCACCTCCACAACCAAAACATAACAATTTTCAACTGCATCCATTCTGTGCTGCTGGTAGAAGGAATGGTTGTTTGAGGTGGCGGATGGTCTACCAACCAAGCGAATTACACTTGTCCTGCATGGTGTCATCCTTTGTCAGTGTTGTTGCAGACTGATACTTTACTTTGATAAAGGAATTCTGAGTGAGAAAATTCCTTTTACCAAAGCAAACTGGACAGCAGACCCAATGGCACCATTAAGATACCTGTGTGCCTGAAGCATTCCAACCACTGTGTAAATTGCTCTCTGTGGTATTGCTTGAAAGAACACTAATGAGACCTTGACAAGATGCAACAGACTCAGGAAGTTGAACACAATGGTGTTGAGGAAGGGAGAAGAAAGTTGAATCTCCAAGTATTTTGATCAGACTTGTGAGCAGATTTTGTCTCTTTTAAGCTTTCTTGTTGTCTGTTCCTCCACCATCAAAGTTGGTTCTTGAAGTTAGTTTTGCCCCTGTAGCCTTTTGAGCTTTGGTGCTTTGAGTTTGTTTGCAATTATGTAAGTAGCAAAACTGAAGTACTTTTGCCACTTGGAGGAATAATAAACATCAAATACATCCCAGTGAGCCGCACCCTCTTCATATTCTCACATAATTAACATGTGTTAGTAATGTTTGAAAGTTTGGTGAGACTTTCACTGTCAGATTGAAAATAGATTTAATTATGGATCTTAATTGCCCCTAATAAAACAGATGGAAGCATCACCACTTTCACTTTGCTGCTTTTTAGAACTAACAAACTCCTCCAACCCGCACTCGAGCACATTAAGTCTGAACTGATACTCGGCAGTATAAGTGTTGCAGTTGGGATCTTTTAGTGCTACTCATAGAGCGCCAGCAGTGTTTCTTTTGAATATTTTTAAAGATACAAAAATAATAGACAAAAGTGGAATTTAAACAAAAATGGGCTGGATTCTCCAAAAATGGGGCTATGTCCCATGCTGGCGTAAAGACGCTGGCATTTCACGCCAGACTTTCCTTAAAAAAATTAAGACCTATTCATCTACCTGAAGGGGGCTGGCAGGGCCCCGGAGTGCTTCTCACAGCCTTCGCTGCGCGAATGGGCACCGCACTTCTGGTTCCGAGTCCCCGCATGCGCATGGCGGCGTCCTCCAGCGGCTGCGCGAATGCGCTGGCAGACCCAGCTGGCGGGCCTGGACCAACAAAGAAGGTCCCAATGATCTGCCCCATGCCGCTTCATCTAATCTGCCCGATCGCCGCCCATAAGGCCCCCCTCGGTACTTGATCCCCCCCGCCCCTCACCTAAGTCCGCAGCCGCCGCGCAAAAGTCCCGACCGGTCAGACATGGTTAGAACCACGCTGTCGGGAAGTCGGCCTGTCGGGACCGGAGCATCGCTGGGAGGGCCTCTGGCAATGGCCCCCCAGCCGCACCCCATAAATCGCGCATGAGCGATTCTCTGGGGACCGGAGAATCGTGGGAGTGGCGCCGGACCCAAATCGGGCGTAAAAGTGGATTCTCCACCCCTGCGCCAAACGCGATTTGGCTGCGGGGCTGCGGAGAATCCAGCCCGTAGAGTGTGAAGATTTACATAATAATCAAGGATATAAATTGAAACAATATGACTATTTGCTGTACAAACTTTACGACACTGATGATGGCACAGTGGTATGTTATTGGACTAGTAATGGATTCAAATCCCGTCATAGCAGATAGTGAAATTTAAATTCAATTTTTGATCATTGTAAAGCTAGTGACCAGGTTGATTGTCATAAAAACTGACTTGATTCACTGATGCCCTTTAATTTCCTTTTGTTTAAGGAAAGAAATCTGCCATTCTCACATGGCCGACATGTGACTCCAGATCCACAGCAATGTGGTTGCCTCTTAACTGCCCTATGAAATGGCCGCGTAAGCCACCAGGGTAATTAGGAATGGGCCTTGTCAGTGATGCTCAGAAATAATTTTTAAAAATAAGACTGTGAAATTATACTTATTCACTTGCTTCATTGAAATGATTTTGAAATAAATACAACTGTAATATTGCTGTCGCTGTGTTTTGTGTGTATAATTTTAGAGTCATTGGCCAATTATCCCATTTACCTTTGTCTCTTTTCTCTTTGTTAGATACATTGTCAGTGCCTCGATGGTCCCCACAGATTCCTCGCAGAGATCTGGGGAATTCAATAAAACACAGGTATGGCAGAGTGCATGATGTGATTTTAAAAAAGTAACTCCTATTAAATAGTCATCAACAAGTCTTAACCACAACTATAGAAGCAACAGTTGGGGTAGTAAACCAGTAAAAGTAAACATGTGGGGCGAAATTCTCCCTTAACGGCGCGATGTCCGCTGACGGGCGCCAAACACGGCGCCAATCAGACGGGCATCGCGCCGGCCAAAAGGTGCGGAATGCTCCGCATCTTTGGCGGCCTAGCCCCAACATTGAGGGGCTAGGCCGACGCCGGACGGATTTCCGCCCCGCCAGCTGGCGGAAATGGCGTTTGTTGCCCCGCCAGCTGGCGCGGAAATGCAGCGCATGCGCGGGAGCGTCAGCGGCCGCTGACAGTTTCCTGGCGCATGCACAGGAGCGTCAGCGGCCGCTGTCAGTTTCCCGCGCATGCGCAGTGGGGAGAGTCTCTTCCGCCTCCGCCATGGTGGAGACCGTGGCGGAGGCGGAAGGGAAAGAGTGCCCCCACGGCACAGGACCGCCCGCGGATCGGTGGGCCCCGATCGCAGGCCAGGCCACCGTGGGGGCACCCCCCGGGGTCAGATCGCCCCGCGCCCCCCCCCCCAGGACCCCGGTGCCAGCCCACGCCGCCTGGTCCCGCCGGTAAATACCAGCTTTGATTTACGCCGACGGGACAGGCAATTCCTGGGCGGGACTTCGGCCCATCCGGGCCGGAGAATCCAGAGGGGGGTCCCGCCAACCGGCGCGGCCCGATTCCCGCCCCGCCCAATCTCCGGTACCGGAGACTACGGCGGGGGCGGGATTCACGGCGGCCAACGCCCATTCTCCGACCCGGCGGGGGGTCGGAGAATGACGCCCGTGATATCTAAATTATTCCTTAGTTTCTTAACAGGGAAAGGAAAATTGACTGTTAACCATAAGCAATCTTTGAATGGCATCAAAATGTGCTAAAGCAAAGGGAACCCACTGGAGCTGACAACTATCTGGACTTTCACAAATGAGTGAATAAAACTGCTAAATCTTGAGCACTGCATACACATAATTAAATTATGAAGGAGCTTGACATGATCAAACTCACCAGATTATGTTTGATACGAAGATATCTTCGTCTTTATTTCTGTTGAGTTTTCTCCCTCTATTTCTATCTCATTCTGTTTCCCCATATTTGGTCCCTCTCTCTTTCAAATTAATTCTGTCTTCTTTGAATTTCATTTCTCTCTTTCCTTCCCCTCTTCTACAGAAGAAGTGGGCACATAGGAAACGTAAGGAACAATAGGTTTATTTACAGTAGAAGGAAGACTCCGGGCTGGATTTTCCGTCGGCGGGATCCTCCACTTCGCTGGCAGCGCACCCACGCCTGCGGATTTCCCGTGTGGGTGTCCATTATGGGAAACGCCATTGGCCGGCTGCCGAGACGGAGGATCCTGCTGCCGGTGGGGGCACACCACACAAGAAAATGGGTGTGGCAGGACGGAGAATGCTGCCCTCTCTGTACACTGGTCCCAGAAGGGACTACCCGCTCCCAGCCCACATTCGGGCCGAGGATTTTATATCCTGATTTGCTCACCCACTGATGAGGGAGTTCCGCCCTTCAGCGGGAAGCTCATACTCCATGAGACTCACAGGGAGCCTAATCAGCCCTGCCCCATGGGCTTGTGTAGATTACACCACTCTCTATTTCAGATTTGCTCTCTATCCATTTCTTTTACTTTGCGTTGTCCATTTCACAGAATCATAGAATTTGCAGTGCAGAAGGAGGCCATTCAGCCCATCGGGTCTGCACCAGCCCTTGGAAAGAACACCCTTAAGTACACGCCTCCACCCTATCCCCGTAACCCCACCTAACCTTTTTTGGACACTATGGGCAATTTATCATGGCCAAACCACCTAACGTGCACATTTTGGGACTGGGGGAGGAAACCGGAGCACCCGGAGGAAACCCACACAAACACGAGGAGAACGTGCAGACTCCGCACAGACAGTGACCCAAGCTTGGAAGCGAATCTTCGGACCCTGGAGCTGTGAAGTAACAGTGCTAACCACTGTGCTACCATGCTGCCCAACACGTTTGTTTGTTATTCATGTTCTTTCTCTTTCTTTCACTCCCCATTTCAAAGTGGTGCCTGTTCTCTCTGATGGATCTTAAGTCAATCTTAGGAGAACACCTCCTACTCCACCGTTGTGATCTCTGAGTGATGTTTCCAGCTAATGCTACTTCACCTAACCTAAAGGACAGTAAGAAGTCTTACTACACCAGGTTAAAGTCCAATAACTTTGTTTCAAATCACTAGCTTTTGGAGTACAGCTCCTTCTTCAGGTGAATGAAGAAGTGGGTTCCAGAAACATATACATAGACATATATATATATATTTCTGGAACCCACCTCTTCATTCACCTGAGGAAGGAGCAGCACTCCGAAAGCTAGTGACATCGAAACAAACCTGTTGGACTTTAACCTGGTGTTGTAAGACTTCTTACTGTGCTCACCCCAGTCCAACGCCGGCATCTCCACATCATAAAGGAAATATTCTATAAATAACAAAATTCTATAAGAGGAAATTAAAATTTGATTTGAATTCTGAAGCAATTATAACACAGTATAAAACAAATGATGAGTTGTTACTGCAGCGTGGGGGCAGCAGTGGTACTGATTTTATCAGTAAGCGAGGATCAAGTTGTTCGCTCACCAGGGAAAGAAAAACCTTTTGAAGAACAAATATCTCATTGACCAGGATTTTTCGGATGGCAGGGTTTCCGCCCCTCATTTGGGAGGAAGTCCCACCTCAGCGAGCTTCCGACCAATACGAGTGGCCGGCAGCTCTCTAGTCCCAGAAGCTGCAATGGGCAGAACCATCTCCAGAGTCTAAATCCTGGGAGTCTAAGACCAGGTAGGTTTGGGGATCTCAGGACGGAGAGGTGAGATGAGACCCAGAGACATGGGCAGAGGGTTTGGAGCTGTTGGTGGAGTGGCAGGGGGTGGAAGCACCCACAGGGGCCATACCTTTTTGGTGGGTGCCCAATGTTGAAAGGAAGTGCCACCCCACCTCCTCATCCAAGGCCTGAGTGGGGTGACTTTTCAGGCTTACCCCCTGCCCCTGAATCCCTCTCGCCAGCCTGAAAGTTGAGGCTGGGCGGGAAATGACCCTTAAGTGATCATTAATTGACCATTTAAGGGCCTCAACTGGGGAAAAGGCAGGTGGGCTGAACTAGGCCTTGACTATTCCATGCTAAAATTGCAGAGAGGTTGGGGTGGGCCGGAGCAGATAAGACGGTGGGAAGGCTATCCGAAGAATTTTACGACCAAACCTTACAAACCTACATGGGGAAATGTAAAATTCTATCCATAATCTTTCACAACTCCTTCATCCACTGCCAAACCAATCCACACCAAACTCAGTCAAGATGCTAAGAGCTAGTGACTCACCTTTTGTGACAAGAGGCTAGGTTTATGTTTTGAAACATACTTCAAGTTCAGTGTTTTGTTTTCTAGGAAAAACCTTGACTTAGGAATATACCTTGATACTCATTGAACACTTGAGGGAAGAAAGTAACCCTCTGAAGTGTAATTCTTTTACAATGTTGAATAAAGCTATTCCAGACTTGCTGACCTCATTGAACATCAGCCAAAAAAATGATTAGGTTGCCCATGCTGTTTGGAAAACATACTTAATTTTCAATTTTTGTCCTAATTTATTTGGAAAAGATATTTTCTTCACTAAAACAGAGCCTCCTTTTTTTAAGGAGAATATATAGAACATACAGTGCAGGAGGAGGCCATTCGGCCCATCAAGTCTGCACCGACCCACTTAATCCCTCACTTCCACCCTATCCCCGTAACCCAATAACCCCTCCTAACCTTTTTGGTCACTAAGGGCAATTTACCATGGCCAATCCACCTAACCTGCACGTCTTTGGACTGTGGGAGGAAACCGGAGCACCCGGAGGAAACCCACGCAGACACGGGGAGAAGGTGCAGACTCCGCACAGACAGTGACCCAGCAGGGAATCGAACCTGGGACCCTGGTGCTGTGAAGCCACAGTGCTATCCGCTTGTGCTACTGTGCTGCCCTAGGTTTGTAATGGGTCAGTGCATTTGCTAGTGAACTTATTGTAACAGGTTAAGCCATCAGTCATTCTAGGGACAAGATAAATGGAAAAACCTTAATGCTACCTCAGTTCTGTCAGAAACATTACTCACATTCTGTTAACCCCTGACCTCCCACAAGGACTTCAGTAAAATTCTTCACTAACTTAGTAAATATGTTGAACTTCAGTTTACTTGAAAAGCTATCGTTTCGGGGCGGCACGGTGACGGAGTGGTTAGCATTGCTGCCTCACAGCACCAAAGACCTGGGTTTGATCCCGGGTCACTGTCCGTGTGGAGTTTGCACATTCTCCCCGTGTCTGAGTGGGTATCACCCCCACAACCCAAAGATGTGCAGGGTAGTTTGATTGGCCATGTTAAATTGCTCCTTAATCGGAATTTTTTTTGAAGTTTGAGTTTGAGTTTCATTATGTTCCTTTTTTTGCTTCACTTTTATTCTTGTTTTGTATTTTTTTACAGCAATGTATGAGATAGTGCATGTTCGTATGTGCATTGCATTACATTGTTTAATGTTTGTTTTCCTGATTTCTCCTGTTATATTGGTAATGCTTGCCATGATATACTTCCACAGCCAGCAGTGGCCCTCTAATACTTTAAGTACTTTGGTGGTGACTCGATCTGAAGTTGACAGGAATCGTTGGGAGCAGGAATTGGGGCAGCAATAGAGATGCACAGGAATGGTCTCTGGTACGAGACTCTTGGTACTGGAGAGCTCTGGGAAGGGATTTCACATCAATGGATGATGGAGAAGGTTATGGAATCTGGGCATAGATGGCCCAGGGTTTCCTTCTGCTCCGCTTGGCCCCCACGAAACCGAAAAGAAAGCTTACCTCATGGGGCCTCCACTGGCCAACATGTCCCCAGCAGGTTTGTTCTGGCTGAGAAACCATTACTGCTCCCATGCCCAAGGATGTGTTCAAATGACAAACCTGGCCTTGATGTTGTCATAACAAAGACACTAAAGAGAACCCCATTGGCTTAGGAAAGGTGTGTTTGTTGCCTGCATTTTAAAATTGGATTCAGTCAAATCCATTCTGCATTCTAATTCTCACCAAGAGATGGGTAGTTAAGGGTGAAGCCTATAGAGTTACAGGTGGTTTGTGGAGGACCCAGATAGCTTGTGTTAGTTGTCATTGTAGAAGTTATATAGTCCCTGTCTTCAAAGCCCCGCTTATCGCTATTCAGAGAGTTGGTTGCTGTCGGCCATTGAGCTCATCGCTTAGAGCAAGTGTGGGTCTCTTCTTGATACAGTTGGTGGTAAGCCTGTTACCGAAACTATCTTGAAAAATACCCCTCCTAAATCTTGATTTTGTCCATGATGAGAGCCGTTACATAGTTAGTGGGAGGAATGGACTTGGAGGCCCACAGGCCTTTTCTCACCTTCTTCTATCTCTTGCTCTTCTAATTGATTGCAAACTGAGTTATGGTCCACAATGGTCACATCTGCCATTGCCCATTAAGTAGAATGCAGCACCAGTTTGTAGTTAGGATAAATTAGATTTTTAGAGTTCTTTTTTGGGGAATCCTGGAGAGCATGGGCGAAATTCTCCCGAAACGGCGCCAATCAGACGGACATCGCGCCGCCCCAAAGGTGCGGAATGCTCCGCATCTTTGGGGGCCGAGCCCCAACATTGAGGGGCTAGGCCGACGCCGGAGGAATTTCCGCCCCGCCAGCTGGCGGAAACGGCCTTTGTTGCCACGCCAGCTGGCGCGGAAATGACATCTCCGGGCGGCGCATGCGCGGGAGCGTCAGCGCCCGCTGAAAGTTTCCCGCGCATGCGCAGTGGAGGGAGTCTCTTCCGCCTCCGCCATGGTGGAGACCGTGGCGGAGGCGGAACAGAAAGGCAGAGGCCCACCCGCGGATCGGTGGGCCCCTATCGCGGGCCAGGCCACCGTGGGGGCACCCCCCGGGGCCAGATCGCCCCGCGCCCCCCCCCAGGACCCCGGAGCCCGCCCACGCCGCCTTGTCCCGCCGGTAAATAGGTACTTTAATTTACGCCGGCGGGACAGGCAATTTATCAGCGGGACTTCGGCCCATCCGGGCCGGAGAATCGAGCGGGGGGGAGCCCGCCAACCGGCGCGGCGCGATTCCCGCCCCCGCCGAATCTCCGGTGCCGGAGACTTCGGCAACCGGCGGGGGCGGGATTCACGGCGGCCCCCGGCGATTCTCCGACCCGGCAGGGGGTCGGAGAATGACGTCCCTCGTCCTCAGTCTGTCTCAGCAGTAAACTGGGTATTTTCTTTAATCCATCTCTGGTAGCATACTATGGTAGTAGAGATATGCTTTGAAAAGTCCAAACAATGTACTGGTTGTGCTAACTTCAAGATAACCCAACAATATTTTAATTACCTTTATTCCCCAATATATATAACAATAAATGTAGCATCTACAAACATATTACTTCAGAAAAATGTATCATAGTGGTTTTACTATAGCTGATAACGATTTACAGTTTACATTGAATTAATGTAGTGTGCATTTTACTTTCTCCTTCCTGGTTACTGTAATTTTGTTTAAATATAATTAATAATATTGATTCAAGTGACTGATCTTAACTCTTTTTCTTGTAGATTTTCCACCAAGTATTGGATGTCTCAGACCTGCACAGTGTGTGGGAAAGGCATGCTTTTTGGCTTGAAATGCAAAAACTGCAAGTATGGAACCAAATCAAGTACTTCAGAATATATTTTCAACTGTTTTCTGATTTTAGTGTTAATGTAAAAGAGAAAAAACTGGTGCTTTACAGCCAGTTACGTACTTCTGAAGTGTGGTCAATCTGACTTAGGAACGCAGGAATTATTTGCACACAGCAAGCTCCCACCAATCGCAATGTGTTTATGACCAGACCATTTTGAAGTGAAATTGGCTGAGGGTTAAGTTATGGCCAGGGGCAACATGGTAGCATAATGGTTAGCACAGTTGCTTAACAGCTCCAGAGTCCCAGGTTCAATTCCCAGCTTGGGTCACTGTTTGGCGGAGTCTGCACGTTCTCCCCGTGTCTGCGCGGGTTTCCTCCGGCTGCTCCGGTTTCCTCCCACAGTCCAAAGATGTGCGGGTTAGGTGGATTGGCCATGCTGAATTGCCCATAGTGTCCAAAGAGGTTGAGTGGGGGTTGTTGGGTTGTGGGGATAGGGTGGGGTGCTCTTTGTAGCGGCCGGTGCAGACTCCTTCTGCACTGTAGATTGTGTGATCCTGTGACATGAGGGATATAACTCCTGCTGTTTGAAATAAAACCACTGGATCTCTTATGTCCACCAAAGAGAGGAACCTGGGCTTCAGTTTAACATCTCACCCAAAAGTAAAGTTCCGCACTGAAGTTTCAGGCCAGATTGTTGTGCTCAGGTCTTTGGAGTGGGTCTAGATGCCCAACCTTGCCCCTCCAGAGACGAGCGTGCTACCCATTGAGCCAGGGCTGACATGTGGGAATCCATTTTTATAGTCATCAGCTCACGAAAATTCGGAAACAAATAAAATATAGCCTTCCATTGTTGGCTAAAATGCATATAAATTCTAAATGTAGTATTAACCGATGTCTACCTCCAGATTTTTTTCTTGCAATGTGAACATATTGGAGAGAGTGAAAAAAAGAGGTTTCCAAGAAAAGCTTCCAGCAATGAGAAACTTCAGTTATGAGGATAGATTGGAGAAGTTGGGACTGTTCTCCATGGAAAGAAGAAGGCTAAAAGGAGATTTGATAGAGACGCTCTGGTTTCTGCAGAGAAAAAGAGGAAGTGAGAGCACTTAACTGCTTTTGATGTGATCCAAGAACTATCAGTCATAGCTAGATGTTCATAAACATTGCAGTTAGTTTCACAGCTGCGTATTTGATATCCATTTAAGTGTGAAGGGAAATGAAATTCAACAATCCAGACAGCTGTCAATCACAGCGTAGTAAAATCTAGGCTGCAGCCTATAACATGCATGTAAAAGTGCACGTTGCCAGAGGATGTAGATGTCCTGAGCAACAGATAACCACCAATAGCTGACATGAAATAAAAACATAATATGCTGAGACAAACCCAGCACGTCTTGAAACATCGGAGGAGAGAGGAGCAGAGTTTATGGGCAGAACTCTTTCTCTCCCCCTCCCCCCACCCCACCCACCTTTCTGGAGGCAGCCCATCATTCGCCAGCAGCAGAAACTTCCGGTCCTGCCACTGTCAACGGGGTTTCCTACTGTTTGTCGATGGGGCCAGAAGATCCCACTGGCCGGAAAATCCCACCCAATGTTTTAAGTCCGTATGACACTTCTTCAGAACAATCATGGGGACTCTAAATTGTTGACTTTGCTTCTCTCTCCACAGATTTTGCCAGGCCCGCTAAGTCCCTCCAACATGTTCTGTTATTATTCCAGGTTTCCAGCGTCCGCAGTATTTTGCTTTTATTTTTTAAACATTTTTTTTCCCAAAAATATACAATTTCAACGAAATACACAATCCAACACAACATAGTTCAACATTTTGCACAGTTTTTCCCCTTTTTATCCCTCCCTCCCTCCCCCATGATGAACAGCTCCCCAAATAAAGTCATGAACGGCCTCCACTGCACTTCGACCCCCTCAGAGCGAACTTTATCTTCTCCAGCCGGAGAAAGTCATATGTATCCCTCAACCAGGCCTCCACACCTGGTGGCATATCCAACCTCCAATTCAAAAGCATCCTTCACCGGGCAGTCAGAGAGGTGACACTAACGCTGTCAAGTTCCATCTGTGCACCGTGGCCCACTCATGCGTCACCTGGATCCCCAAATACCTGAACTGCTCCCATGCCATATTAAATGATAGTGCGTTCACATCCTCGATCTATCCATCGACTTGGGGTCGACCTGTCCACCTCCGGCTCCATCACACAGTTAAAGTAACCACCCATATCCAGCTGGTGCGTATATAAGTCCTGAATCACCCCCAGTAAGCTCTTTACGGACCCAGCGTCGACCCAGTTAGGCGCATACACGTTGACTAACACGACCAGCGTCCCCTCTAACACTCCATTCATTATCACAAACCTTCCCCTGATCCCGCACCTCCCTGGCTCCCACAAACTCTGTTTTGCTCAACATAATGGCCACCTCCCCTCGACTTTGAGTCAAACTCCGAATGAAATATTTATCCCACCCATCCCTTCCTCAGCCAAACCTGGTCCTTCACCCGGAGATGAGTCTCCTTAGGGGCTGTTTAGCACAGGGCTAAATCGCTGGCTTTGGAAAGCAGACCAAGGCAGGCCAGCAGCACGGTTCAATTCCCGTAACAGCCTCCCCGAACAGGCGCCGGAATATGGCGACTAGGGGCTTTTCACAGTAACTTCATTTAAAGCCTACTTGTGACAATAAGCGATTTTCATTTCAAGAAAATCACCTACGCTCTGAAACTCTTCAGGTGTGCACAAAACCAGAACCTCTTGGCCAGGCCATTTAATCCACGGACATTCCATGTCACGATTCTTACCAGAGGCTTACACCTCCACCCACCTCCATCATCCGCCATCAGTAGTTTGCTATTATAATAACTGACATTCGTTCCGCTGAGGCCTGCAATAAAATGCCACAAATCGAGAGGGGATTGATGAGCAGCTGGGTTGACCAGAGTGCATCATGCCAAACAAGTAATTGGCAACGACCTAAATGACCAACCTCCCTCCCCTGTCAGCAAAGGGATTGGTACTTTATTTTTGAGATAACCTAAGATCACGAGAAATCATAGCAGCTTAAAATATAGGCAAAATGTAGGAAAGAGGCAACTGATATTGGTATGGATATGAAGGTATTTTCCTTTAACAATGTTTCAATGATTCTTTCTTACTAGGTTAAAGTGCCATAACAAATGCACCAAAGAAGCCCCACCTTGTCATTTACTCATCATTCATCGTGGAGGTAAGGTTCCAATATTCGTATTTTGTAGTTATTTTTGTATTTCGACTTTGGAATGTTCTACTCATCTGTGTCTTTATTATTCAATGCTGGAGACCTATAATAAAGTTATCATCCTACTTTTAATTTGTATTAATCAAGTTAGTGAAGAATTACTGCTATTTTTGCATCTTCACGCTCTTCCAATGATTCATTGGGCCACGTTCCAGTTTCTTTTCCTTGCATTTTTTTATTTGAATAAGTTAGCTCTTAGGCAACTGCCTCGATGAGACATCTACCTTAAATTGAAAAATCATTCTGCATTTAAGTCATTCATTACATATTCTTTTTTTCGGTTTTATAAACATGTAAGTAAAATTTGCCTGATGTTAAATGAATCGATTTTACTCAGCAAGGCACAGGATGCTTAACAGATTTTGAGATAGAAACAGAAAATGCTGGAAATACTCAGCAGGTCAGGTAGCATCTATGGATCGAGAAATAGTTATGTTTCAGGTTGATGACCTTTTGTCAGAACACCATTGCCTGACTTGCTGAACATTTCCAACAATTCTAACATTTCTTGTTTCCAGTATTCACAACAGTTTACTTTTGCTTCATTAGATTTTATGTGTTCAATATTGTGATACAAAGTAATGTGACTCAATGAGGCATTGTCAATGGAATTCGTCTTATAGATGTTATGCTGTTTTTCAGTAATTATATGTATCCACTGCAGTTCACATTGAGACCCTATTTTCATCTTCATCTGTAAAAGGATCTCTTATTCCTTACACATAACATTTCACTCATAGCATTTTACTGGTGGTATGATCCAGTGTGGAATCAGATAACTTAAAAAAAATAAATTTGTACTTCCAGTTGATAGCTGAAAGGCTGACATAACTGTGGTGATATACATCACTGTAAGTACACAAAGGGTTAATGTACATACACTATACCTAGCTAGACAGAGAGGGAACACCAGAGACATGACACACAGACAGTCAACCAATAGGTCAGTAAGATAGGACACGGCCAATGGGCATTCAAGATACACACAGAGGTGACACTACCACAGGAGGGCATTACACCAACTCATATATAAGGACACTGCACACATGATCTTCCTCTTTCCAGTGGAGACACTCAGTGAGTACAGACACAGGGTTTATTGATCATCACACCCACCACGTGGATTGTAGCAGACTGGTTTGTCAGTCTGAGTAGCTATAGCAGGATTAACAGTAGCGTCGAATCCAAGTAGGAGAATTGTTAATAGTTTAATAAACGTGTTTAAGCTATCTCCAAGTCTGAACCTTCCTTTGTCAGAGTGCACATCAAGGAAGCAGCTTATGCTATGTCAAGAGCATAACAAAACATGGTTCCAGGAGTGAACTGTTTCAATCCATATAGTTAAAACTCAGCAAACAGTGACGACCAGCAACAGCAGCCAGGCAAGATGATGTTCGAGATTCCGGTTCCACAGCAGTTCAGGTGCCAAGGCAATCTCAGTGAAAACTGCCGTTGGTTCAGGCAGAGATTCGAGATCTACCTGGTAGCGTCCGACCTAGATGGCGTGGCGGATGCAGAGAAAATAAAGCTTCTACTTACGATCGCAGGTCCAGAAGCAGCTGAAATCTTCCAAACCTTCAAATACCCAAAGGGGCAAAACAAGAGCGATTTCCAGGCAGTCCTGGACAAATTCCAAGAATTCTGTACAAGAAGAAAAGGTAAAAGAGGCGCCAAAACTCACCGTGAGGTAGGCTTGCAGCAACGAACGGCAGTTTTGAATTGCAGCCATCTTGGAAAAGGTGCTGCACATGTGCAGTTGCGCGAAGAGCGCACAGAACGGGTAGGTCCGTTTGCGCATGCACAAGAAGCCGCGTATGCGCAATTGAGAATAAGGCCCCAAGTAAAGGAACAGCGATCTGCACATGCGCAATCGCTTCCTACGCACTACGTCACATGCTTCATGATGTCAGAGGCCCCGGACCATGCCCACTTAAAGGGGAAATGTCCCAAAACACGGGGAAAAAAATTTAAAGCCTCAAAACCAGATTATTTCACCTGGAACGACAGCACAATGCCTGAAATCCGACCAGTAGTTGAAAGTAACCTCTGCAGAACCCTGCAACAAGCAGTTAGCACTGCCCAAAGAGATGATACAGTCCTTGAAGACTATGACTCAGACCTTGAATTCTTCTTTGGACATCACGAGCCCAATGCCAGCTCCGACACAAAACGTGATGATATGGTCTTGGAAGACAATGACTCAGGCGTTTAATAAACGTGTTAAAGCTATCAGCAAGTCTGAACCTTCCTTTGTCAGAGTGCACATCAAGGAAGCAGCTTATGCTACGTCAAGAGCAAAACAAAACAATAACAAGATTTGACATTTCAAAACTTCCACTGTAACAGACAAACTAAAAGCACCGGAGAATCCACGCGGCCCCCCTGGCAATTCTCCGCGCGCGTTGGGCCGAGTGGCCGCCGAGATAGGCCGAGTCCTGCCGGCGGTGTTCACGTGTGGTCCTACCCGGTGGGACCTCGGCATACATCCTGCGGGGGGGGGGGGGGGGGGGGGGGGGGGGGGGGCCTGGTAGGGGGGGAGCCTCCACTGTGGCCTGGCCTGCGATCGGCGGGCAGGCTTCTCCTGGTGGGGGCCTATGTTCCTCCGTGCTGGACCCCTGCAGCTCTCCGCCATGTTGCGTTGGAGCCGGCGCAGAGAAGGTAACTAGTGCACATGCGCGCGTTCGCGCCGGTCGTATTGCACATGCGCGAATTCGCAGCGGCTGCAGTGCACATGCGCAGACCCGCGGCCCCCGTTTCACGCTGGTATCGGCAGCTGGAGCTGCATGAGTCGCTCCAGTGCCATGCTGGCCCCCTGTGAGGCGCAGGATCGCTGATCCTGGGGGCCTGTTGGCGCCATCGTAAAATGCTAAGGCATTTACGGCGGCATCAACACTTAGCCTCAGGATCAGAGAATCCCGCCCACGATTCTTGTAGGCAACTTACACTTTAAACCGTAACACAGACCTTTCCCTTTTACTTTTAATATAACCAAAAAACTCACTTCACAAGTATAATTTACACTGCCCCTTAAGTAGTCTTTCAGTTTTTCCAGGAACCAGTCCAAAGTGGTTCTTAGCTTTCCAAGTTTTACTTCTGTTTAATTCCTTTCTCAGCCTTGTATCTTTTAACCACAGAACTGTCCATCAAACAACTAGGCAAATCTTCAAGCCTTGTTTCAAATCCTCAAGAATTTGGGGCGGGATTCTCCGCAATCAGCGCAATGTCCGCCGACCGGCGCCAAAAACGGAGCGAATCAGTCCGGCATCGCGCCGCCCCAAAGGTGCGGAATTCTCCGCATCTTGAGGGGCCAAGCCCTCACCTTCAGGGGCTAGGCCCGCGCCGGACTGATTTCTGCCCTGCCAGCTGGCGGGAAAGACCTTTGGTGCCCCGCCAGCTGGCGCGGAAATGACTTTGCCGTGCGGCGCATGCGCGGGAGCGTCAGCGGCCGCTCACGGCATCCCCGCACATGCGCAGTGGAGGGGGTCTCTTCCGCCTCCGCCATAGTGGAGACCATGGCGAAGGCGGAAGGAAAAGAGTGCCCCCATGGCACAGACCCGCCCACGGATCGGTGGGCCCCGATCGCGGGCCAGGCCACCGTGGGGGCACCCCCCGGGGCCAGATCGCCCCGCGCCCCCCCCCCAGGACCCCGGAGCCCGCCCGCGCCGCCTTGTCCCGCCGGTAAGAGAGGTGGTTTGATTCTCGCCGGTGGGACAGGCATTCCAGCAGCGGGACTTCGGCCCATCGCGGGCTGGGGTATCGCCGGGGGGGGGCACGCCAACCGGCGCGGCACGATTCCCACCCCCGCCAAATATCCGGTGCCGGAGAATTGGGCAACCGGCGGGGGCGGGATTCACGCCAGCCCCCGCCGATTTTCCAACCCGGCGGGGGTCGGAGAATCCCACCCTTGGTCTTTTCAATCCAAGTGTGAGCTACCATCCCCATTCCTAGACTGTGAACCATGGAGGCTTCCAGCCTTTAACTGCTCCCTCTGTCACAGATACCAGCAAACTAATTCTAGTTTCTGGGGTATCTTAGAAACCTTTCACCTCTCAAAGCTCATTTCCATGGCCCTAGGACCTTGGATACAGGTAGAAATGCTGATCGGCTATCTTTGAGACCACAAATCTCCTTTATCTTGGAAGTAAATGGACAGTTTAAAGTATAACTGTTTAGCCCGACATTCTCAACACCTTCCTGAGACTTTGGAGACTAGAAGTCGTAACTGTTGCAAGTACAGATGCTGCTGCCATGTCTCCCAAGTGTGACTACCTTACACCTTCTTTCCAGATCTCCCTTTAATCTTGAACAGCCATATCACCCAAGCCAGTTGTTAGGCAAACGTCAGAATAGGTCACTCGACCCACTTCACTTTACCCTAAGTTAAAGACACAATCCGAAACATAGCAATCTTATAAGTCTTTGTAACATTAGTCTTGATATCCTGAGCCTCAGTGCTGATAGGAAAATAATACTTATGAGCATATTCAAAATGGCTTTAAAGTTTTCAAACACAATTCAGGTAGCTGTTTATGTATGCATGCTTTCTGGATCCAATTCTGTGGATAGATTTTGAATGAGTTAAAATCTTTGCACAGAGTATTATTTAAAGCCATTTCAGAGGAATAGAAGTAGTTGGCATTTCACGTAGCTGAAGTTTGTGGAGTAATGGTAGTGAAACTGGCAGGGCCCTGTTAGAGGTTAAAATATTCACACGGAGGCCTGAGGATGAGTAAAGAAACAGTTTATTCTATCAGATCTGGGACAAAAGGCCTGAGGCTCCGTAGCCTATTGCCAGCACCCTTTTCTCACTTGAGCTAAGGCTCACACGGGTTAATGTACAGATTCAAGGGGCGGAATTAGATGTATTCTTATTTACATACAATCAATCAACTATATTCGCGTCACACTTCATTACATGCAGTCAATCAATTTTCATTACATCCCAATTATCACATATATGGTTAAAGTGGATGTTGTCTTACTTGCCCCTAACTTCATGCAAAAGTCACTCAAGACTAACATAATAATGTCCTGTCTGCAGCTGGGGTCCTTGAGCTTATCAAGGACACATAGCATTTCTTGTTCTGTGAAGCTGTTATCAGCGGCTGTTGAAATACTCCCTAGGTTCTCATGAGGTAGTTTACACAGTTTATAACTTATTGGTAAAGGAAAGTGGCTAGCTCAGCCATTTTGTGTTTTTAGTATTGCTAAAATTGCTAACAGCCATTTTGTGTCCTTTCTGATATTAACAAGCATTGTGTATACACTATCTATTTCTATAAATTGCTTCTTCTAAACAGGCATCTAAGCCAATGAGTACCTTTTGTCTCATCAGAACTATTCAAAAGTAATATAGGAGCACAAATGTAGTTACAGGGCCACCTATAATTTATATCATAGTCCAGTATCAGAAAATGTCCTCCAACAGGCCCACATCCTTACTCTCCTAAAACCAACATCCGCTTCTGGAGTAGTTTGTACGGAGTTTAATGCAGAAATCCAGAAGTTGCTCTCGGTAATTCTATCTTCCCCATAGGTACACTCTTGAAGTCCCCTCAGATTACAATTCAGATAGAAATCACTGAACCAATGTGAATGTGCCTATCAGCTGCTGTACAAAACCTTGTAACACCTTGTTATAAATGAATTGTAATTGAGTTAATAATTGCTGATGAAAACTGTTGTGGCCCCGAAAAATAATTTCACACTTGTCAAGAATACAATGTTGCCAAGTGTAAGAACATAAGAACTAGGAGCAGGAGTAGGCCATCTGGCCCCTCGAGCCTGCTCCACCATTCAATGAGATCATGGCTGATCTTTTGTGGACTCAGCTCCACTTTCCGGCCCGAACACCATAACCCTTAATCCCTTTATTCTTCAAAAAACTATCTATCTTTAGCTTAAAAACATTTGATGAAGGAGCCTCTACTGCTTCACTGGGCAAGGAATTCCATAGATTCACAACCCTTTGGGTGAAGAAGTTCCTCCTAAACTCAGTCCTAAATCTACTTCCCCTTATTTTGAGGCTATTCCCCCTAGTTCTGCTTTCACCCTCCAGTGGAAACAACCTGCCCGCATCTATCCTATCTATTCCCTTCATAATCTTATATGTTTCTATAAGATCCCCCCTCATCCTTCTAAATTCCAACGAGTACAGTCCCAGTCTACTCAACCTTTCCTCGTAATCCAACCCCTTCAGCTCTGGGATTAACCTAGTGAATCTCCTCTGCACACGCTCCAGTGCCAGTACGTCCTTTCTCAAGTAAGGAGACCAAAACTGAACACAATACTCCAGGTGTGGCCTCACTAACACCTTATACAATTGCAGCAGAACCGCCCTAATCTTAAACTCCATCCCTCTAGCAATGAAGGACAAAATTCCATTTGCCTTCTTAATCACCTGTTGCACCTGAAAACCAACTTTTTGCGACTCATGCACTAGCACACCCAGGTCTCTCTGCACAGCAGCATGTTTTAATATTTTATCATTTAAATAATAATCCCTTTTGCTGTTATTCCTACCAAAATGGATAACCTCACATTTGTCAACATTGTATTCCATCTGCCAGACCCCAGCCCATTCACTTAGCCTATCCAAATCCCTCTGCAGACTTCCAGTATCCTCTGCACTTTTTGCTTTACCACTTATCTTAGTGTCGTCTGCAAACTTGGACACATTGCCCTTGTGTCCCCAACTCCAAATCATCTATGTAAATTGTGAACAGTTGTGGGCCCAACACTGATCCCTGACGGACACCACTAGCTACTGATTGCCAACCAGAGAAACACCCATTAATTCCCACTCTTTGCTTTCCATTAATTAACCAATCCTCTATCCATGCTACTACTTTCCCCTTAATGCCATGCATCTTTATCTTATGCAACAACCTTTTGTGTGGCACCTTGTCAAAGGCTTTCTGGAAATCCAGATATACCACATTCATTGGCTCCCCGTTATCTACCGCACTGTTAATGTCCTCAAAAAATTCCACTAAATTAGTTAGGCACGATCTGCCCTTTATGAACCCATGCTGCGTCTGCCCAATGGGACAATTTCCATCCAGATGCCTCGCTATTTCTTCCTTGATGATAGATTCCAGCATCTTCCCTACTACCGAAGTTAAGCTCACTGGCCTATAATTACCCGCTTTCTGCCTACCTCCTTTTTTAAACAGTGGTGTCACGTTTGCTAATTTCCAATCCGCCGGGACCACCCCAGAGTCGAGTGAATTTTGGTAAATTATCACGAGTGCATTTGCAATTTCCCTAGCCATCTCTTTTAGCACTCTGGCATGCATTCCATTAGCTTGCCCATCACTACCTCCTTGGTGATAACAATCCTCTCAAGGTCCTCACCTGTCATAGCCTCATTTCCATCAGTCACTGGCATGTTATTTGTGTCTTCCACTGTGAAGACCGACCCAAAAAACCTGTTCAGTTCCTCAGCCATTTCCTCATCTCCCATTATTAAATCTCCCTTATCATCCTCTAAAGGACCAATATTTACCTTAGCCACTCTTTTTTGTTTTATGTATTTGTAGAAACTTTTACTATCTGTTTTTATATTCTGAGCAAGTTTACTCTCATAATCTATCTTACTCTTCTTTATAGCTTTTTTTAGTAGCTTTCTGTTGCCCCCTAAAGATTTCCCAGTCCTCTAGTCTCCCACTGATCTTTGCTACTTTGTATGTTTTTTCCTTCAATTTGATACTCTCCCTTATTTCCTTAGATATCCACCGTCGATTTTCCCTCTTTTTACCGTCCTTCCTTTTCGTTGGTATAAACCTTTGCTGGGCACTGTGAAAAATCACTTGGAAGGTTCTCCACTGTTCCTCAACTGTTTCACTATAAAGTCTTTGCTCCCAGTCTACCTTAGCTAGTTCTTCTCTCATCCCATTGTAATCTCCTTTGTTTAAGCACAAAACACTAGTGCTTGATTTTACCTTCTCACCCTCCATCTGTATTTTAAATTCCACCATATTGTGATCGCTCCTTCCGAGAGGATCCCTAACTATGAGATCCTGAATCAATCCTGTCTCATTACACAGGACCAGATCTAGGACCGCTTGTTCCCTCGTAGGTTCCATTACATACTGTTCGAGGAAACTATCGCGGATACATTCTATAAACTCCTCCTCAAGGCTGCCTTGACCGACCTGGTTAAACCAATCAACATGTAGATTAAAATCCCCCATGATAACTGCTGTACCATTTCTACATGCATCTGTTATTTCTTTGTTTATTGCCTGCCCCACCATAATGTTACTATTTGGTGGCCTATAGATTACTCCTATCAGTGACTTTTTTGCCTTACTATTCCTGATTTTCACCCAAATGGATTCAACCTTATCCTCCATAGCACCGATGTCATCCCTTACTGTTGCCCGGATGTCATCCTTAAATAACAGAGCTACACCCCCTCCCTTACCATCCACTCTGTCCTTCCGAAAAGTTTGATACCCTTGGATATTTAACTCCCAGTCGTGACCATCCTTTAACCATGTTTCAGTAATGGCCACTAAATCATAGTCATTCACGATGATTTGCGCCATCAACTCATTTACCTTATTCCGAATACTACGAGCATTCAGGTAAAGTACACTTATGTTGGCTTTTTTACATCTGTTCTGAATCTTAACACCTCGATCAGTAACCTCTCCTAAGTTATATTTCCTCTTAACCTTTCTCCTAATTTTCCTTGTCGTCGAACCCATATCTTCGTATAACAACCTGCCCAGTCGCTTACCATTAATGTTTTCACTTCCCGTTTTATTTCTTTTAGTATTCCTGGTCCTATTCACTGAGCTCCCCTCAGTCACTGTACCTTGTACTGTCGCCCTTTTTGATTTTTGACTATGGCTTCTCTGCCTTACACTTTCCCCCTTACTGCCTTTTATTTCTGTCCCTGTTTTACTACCTTCCAACTTCCTGCATCGGTTCCCATCCCCCTGCCACATTAGTTTAAACTCTCCCCAACAGCTCTAGCAATCACCCCCCCCCCCCCCAGGACATCGGTTCCAGTCCTGCCCAGGTGCAGACCGTCCGGTCTGTACTGGTCCCACCTCCCCCAGAACAGGTTCCAATGTCCCAGGAATTTGAATCCCTCCCTCTTGCACCATCTCTCAAGCCACGTATTCATCCTCGCTATCCTGACATTCCTACTCTGACTAGCTCATGGCACTGGTAGCAATCCTGAGATTACTACCTTTGAGGTCCTACTTTTTAGTTTAACTCCGAGCTCCCTAAATTCAGCTTGTAGGACCTCCTCCCGTTTTTTACCTATATCGTTGGTGCCTATATGCACCACGACAGCTGGCTGTTCACCCCCCCCCCCCCCAGAATGTCCTGCAGCCGCTCCGAGACATCCTTGACCCTTGCACCAGGGAGGCAACATACCATCCTGGAGTCTCGATTGCGTCTGCTGAACCGCCTGTCTATTCCCCTTACAATTGAGTCCCCTATCACTATAACCCTGCCACTCTTCTTCCTGCCCAGCTGCGCAGCAGAGCCAGCCATGGTGTCATGAACCTGGCTGCTGCTGCCTTCCCCTGGTGAGCCATCTCCCTCAACAGTATCCAAAGCGGTATATCTGTTTTGCAGGGAGATGACCGCAGAGGACACCTGCACTGCCTTCCTACTCTTGCCTGTCTTTTGGTCACCCATTTACTATCTCCCTCAGTACCTTTCACCTGCGGTGTGACCAACTCGCTAAACGTGCTATCCATGACGTCCTCAGCATCGCGGATGCTCCAAAGTGAGTCCATCCGCAGCTCCAGAGCAGTCAAGCGGTCTAACAGGAGCTGCAACTGGACACACCTCTTGCACGTGAAGGAGCCAGTGACAGTGGATGTGTCCCTGAGCTCCCACATCGCACACGAGGAGCATGACACGGGTCTGAGAGCTCCTGCCATGTCTTAAACCTTCGGTTAACTTCAACAACTACAATTTCAACAAAAAAAAACAAAGAAAAAATAAATAAATATACCAATGAAAAGAAACAGAAAAACAGAAACACTACTTACCAGTCACTTACCAGGGATAAAAAGCACTTCCTCCCCACCCAGCTTCGAATTCCCACCTAGATTCAAATTCCCAAACTCACTCTTTGCTGTCTCACTCTGGCTGTCTTCTCTCTGGCTCACTGGGAGAACTCACTGGGAGTGAGTTTACAAGTTGCTCTTTTTAAACCGTCCTGAATTGACTCCCCTCCCCCACCTGCTTTTAGATCAAGGTAGATTTAAGAGACTGACACTTAACTGCCAACCATGAGGCTATCCATTTTGGGAGGAATAACAGCAGAATGGATTATTATTTAAACAGTAAGATGTTAAAACATGCTGCTGTGCAGAGGGACCTGGGTGTGCTGGTGCACGAGTCGCAAAAAGTTGGTGTGCAGGTGCAACAGGTGATTAAGAAGGCTAATCGAGTTTTGTCTTTCATTGCTAGAGGGATGGAGTTCAAGACTAGGGAGGTTATGCTGCAATTGTATAGGGTGTTGCTGAGGCCGCATTTGGAGTATTGTGTTCAGTTTTGGTCTCCTTACCTGAGAAAGGACATATTGGCACTGGAGGGAGTGCAGAGGAGATTCACTAGGTTGATCCCAGAGTTGAGGGGATTAGATTATGATGAAAGGTTGAGTAGACTGGGACTGTACTCATTGGAGTTTAGAAGGATGAGGGGGGATCTTATTGAGACATATAAAATTATGAAGGGAATAGATAGGATAGATGCGGGCAGGTTGTTTCCACTGGTCGGGGAAAGCAGAACTAGGAGGCATAGCCTCAAAATAAGGGGAGGGAGATTTAGGACGGAGTGTAGGAGGAGCTTCTTCACCCAAAGGGTTGTGAATCTCTGGAATTCCTTGCCCAGTGAAGCAGTTGAGGCTCCTTCTTGAAACGTTTTTAAGAAAAAGATAGATGCCTTTCTAAAGAATAAAGGGATTCGGGGATATGGTGTACGGGCCGGAGAGTGGAGCTGAGTCCACAAAGATCAGCCATGATCTCATTAAATGGCGGAGCAGGCTCGAGGGGCCAGGTGGCCTACTCCTGTTCCTAGTTCTTGTGTTCTTATGTTCTTATCTCCATTATGATAGAAAAAAAACCTTCCAAAATAATCTATTAAAATGTGTTTATGGAATGCTACCCTCCAACGATATAATTTGTATGTATCCCCAGCTGTTGAATCCGCGGTAGGCAGAACACATAGACAAAGTTGAAATTACAGAACAAGGTTTATATCAATACAATGATGATAAACCTCCACTCCCCAAAGGGTCTCCTTCCCCCACCTGCAACTAGGCCGGGGTTTATATACACTCCGGCTCTCCTTGTAAAGGGGAAATCCAGCCCCCTTAAAGGGGAAGACATGCCTGCCTTAAAGGGGAAGTTCATATTCCAGGGAGGTCATGGGAAATTGTATGGTCCTGATCCCGGGACCTCCATTGGGATTATAACACCCACTAATATATTTTTCTCTCTCTAAAATTTAGTTTAAAATGCATCAGTGCATTTTACTTCCTGGTTTTCTGACTGTGAGAATACTTCAATCTCATTTGCTGCCTACCCAGCATTTTTTTAAATTAATTTTCAACAGGATGTGTGCTTCACTGGCTAGGTCAGCATTTATTGCCCATCTATAATTGCCCTTGAGAAGGTGGTGGTGAGCTGTCTAATTGAACCGCTGCAGTTCAAGTGGTGTAGGTACACCCACTATTAGGGAGGGAGTTCCAGGATTTTGACCCAGCGACAGTGAAGGAATGGCGATATATTTCCAAATCAGGATGTGGGTGACTTTGAGGGGACTTGGTAGTGTTCCCATGTACATTGTCCTTGTCATTCTAGATGATCATGGTTGTGGGTTTTGAAGGTGCTGCTTAAGGAACATTGGTGAGTTCCTGCAGTGCATCTTGTAGATCGTACACACTGCTGCTACTGTGCATCAGTGGTGGAGGGAGTGAATGTTTCTGGAAGGGGTGCTAATCAAGCAGTTGCTTTGTCTTGGATGGTGTTGAGCTTTTTGAGTGTTGTCGGAGCTGGACTCATCCAGGCAAGTGGAGAGTATTCCATCACACTCTTGAGATGTGCCTTGTACGTGGTGGACATGCTTTGGGGAGTCAGGAGGTGAGCTACTCGCCGCAGTATCCCTCGTCTTTGACCTTTTCTTGTAGCTATAGTTTTCATATGGCTAATCCAGTCAGTTTGTGGTCAATGGTAACCACCAGGATGTTGATCGTGGGGGATTCGGTGATGGTAGTGTCATTAAATGTCAAGGGGCGATGGTTTGATTCTCTTTTATGGGAGATGGCCATTGCCTGGTACTTGTGCGGCACGAATTATACTTGTCAGCCCAAGCCTGGATATTTTCCATGTCCTGCTACATTTGCATATGGTCTGCTTCAGTGTCTAAGGTGTCGCGAATGGTGGAGAACATTGTACAATCATGTTGGAAAGAAGGTAATTGATGAAGCAGCTGAAGATGGTTGGGCCTAGGAAATTATTCTGAGGAACTCCTGCAGTGAAGTCCCGGGACCTCAGCAGGGTGGCACGGTGGTTAGCACTGCTGCTTCATAGAGCCAGGGATCCGGGTTAAATTTCCACCTTGGGTGACTGTCTGTGTGGAGGTTGTACGTTCTCCGCATGTCTGTGTGGGTTTCCTCTGGGCTCTCTGGATTCCTCCCACAGTCCAAAAATGTGCAGCTTAGGTGGATTGGCTATAATAAATTGCCCCTTAATGTCCAAAGGTTAGGTGGAGTTGCGGGGGAGTGGGCCAAGGTAGGTTGCTGGTTCAGAGGATCGGTGCAGAATCGGTGGGCCAAATGGCCTCCTTCTGCACTGTAGAGTTTCCAAGATTCTTTAATTGAGATAACTGATCTCCAACCATCGCAACCATCTTCCATTGTGCTAGGTTTGACTCCAACCAGTGGAGAGTTTTGCCCCTGATTCCCATTGATTCCTGTTTTGCTAGGGTTCCTTGATGCCATACTTGATCAAATGTTGCCTTAATGTCAAGGGCAATCACTCTCCCCTCACCTCAGGAGTTCAGCTCTTTTGTTCATGCTTGAACCAAGGCTGCAATGAGGTCAGGAGCTGTGCCACCCTGGCAGAACACAAACTGAGTGCCAGTGAGCAGGTTATCGCTGAATAGGCGCCACTTGATAGCTCTATTGCTGACCCCTTCCATCACTTCTTTTTAAATTTAAATTACCCAATTATTTTTTTCCAATTACGGGGCAATTTAATGTGGCCAATCCACATCTGCACATCTTTGGGTTGTGGGGGTGAAACCCTGTAAACATGTGGAGAGTGTTCAAACTCCACACGGACAATGACCCAAGGCCAGGATCGAACCTAGGAACTCGGCGCCGTGAGGCAGCAGTGCTAACTACTGCACCACCTTTTCATCACTTTCCTGATGACTGAGAGTAGACTGATAGGGCAGTAATTGGCCAGGTTATATTTGTTCCTGCTTTTTGTGTGCAGGGCATACATGGATAACTTTCCACATTGCCAGGTAGGTGCCAGTGTTGTAGCTGTTCTGGGACAGTTTGACTCAGGGCACAGCAAGTTCTGGAGCACAAATCTTCAGTACTCTTGCCAGAGAAATGTCAGGAGAAATAGCCGCCTCCAGTGCCATCAGCCATTTCTTGATATCACGTAGATGAATTGAATTGGCTGAAGACTGGCATCTGTATGCTGGGGACCTCTGGAGGAGACCGTGATGGATCATCCACTTTGTACTTCTGACTGAAGATTATTGCGAATGCTTCAGCCTTGTCTTTTGCGCAGATGTGCTGGGCTCCTCCATCATTGAGGATGGGGATATTTGTGGAGCTTCCTCCTCGAGTGAGTTGTTTAATTGTCCACCACCATTCACGACTAGATATGGCAGAACTAAAGAGCTTGGATCTGATCCATTGGTTTTGGGATCGATCACTCAGCTCAGGCTATCACTTGCTGCTTATGTTGTTTGGCATGCAAGTAGTCCCGTGTTATAGCTTCATCAGGTTGATACCTCATTTTTTGGTATGACTGGTGTTGCTCCTGACATGCCCACCTGCACTCTTCATTAAACCAGGGTATGAGGTATCATCAGGTTGATACCTCATTTTTTGGTATGACTGGTGTTGCTCCTGACATGCCCACCTGCACTCTTCATTAAACCAGGGTTGATCTCATGGCTTGGTGGTAAAGATAGAGTGGAGAATGTGCCAGGCCATGAGAATGTGGCTGAATACAATTCTGCTGCTGCTGACGGCCCACTGGACCTCATGAGTTTCTAGATCTGTTCTGAATCTGTCCCATTTAGCACAATGGTAGTGCCACACAACACGATGGAGGGTATCCTCAATGTGAAGACGGGACTTTGTCTCCACAAAGATTCCACCAAGATCACTCCTACCGATACTGTCATGGACAGTTGCATATGCAGCAGGCAGTTTGGTGAGGATGAGGACAAGTATGCTTTACCCTCAAAGAACAAAGCACAATACAGCACAGGAAGAGGCCCTTCTGCCCTCCAAGCCTGTACTGGTCATGATACCAGCCTTGGCCAAAACCCTCAGCATTTCCTTGTGCCCTATCCCTCAATTCTCATCCTATCCATGTATTTGTCAAGATGCTTTTTGAATGCCATTAATGTATCTGCTTCCACAACCTCCCCAGGCAATGCGTTCAAGGCATTCCCCACCCTCTGCATAAAAAACACGCCTCGCACATCTCCTCAAAGACACCACGCACATTAAATCTATGCCTCTAGTGACTGACCCCTCCACCCTGGAAAAGAATGCCTGCCCATCCACTCTATCCATCTTGTAGACCTCTATCAGGTCACCCCTCAACCTCCGTCTTTCGAATGAAAACAGTCCGAGTCTATTCAGCCTCTCCGCATAGCTAACATCCTCCAGACCAGGCAACATCCTGGTAAATCACCTCTGCACCCTCTCCAAACCCTCCACACCCTTCTGGTAGAGTGACAATATTTCAAGTGCGGCCTTACCAAGGTTCTGTACAACTGTAACATGACTTGCTAGTTTTTATACTCGATGCCCGTCCAATGAAGGCAAGCATTCTGTATGCTTTCTTGACTACCTTGTCCACTTGTGTTGTCACTTTCAAAGATCTGTGGACCTGCACGCCCAGATCTCTCTGACTTTCTATATTCCTAAGAGTTTTTCCATTTACGGTATATTTCCTCTCTCTGTTAGACCTACCAAATTGCATTACCTCGCATTTGTCTGGATTAAACTCCATTTGCCATTTCTCTGCCCAAGTCTCCAACCTATCTATGTCCTGCTGTATCCTCTGACAATCCTCAACACTATCTGCCCCTCCACCAACCTTAGTGTCATCCACAAACTTACTAATCAGACCAGCTACATTTTTCTTCAAATCATTTCTGTATACTATAAACAACAGAGGCCCCAGCACAGATCCCTGTGGATCACCACTAGTCACAACATTCCATTCAGAAAAACACCCTTCCAACGCTACCCTTTGCCTTCTGTGACCGACCCAATTCTGTATCCATCTTACCACCTCACCTCTGATCCCGTGTGATTTCACCTTTTGTACCAGTCTGCCATGAGGCACCTTGTCAAAGGCTTTACTGAAGTCCATGTAAACAACATCCACCACCCTCCCCTCATCAATCATCTTTGTTACGCTCAAAAAATTTGATTAAGTTAGTGAGGCACGACCTCCCCTTCACAAAACCATGCTGCCTATCGCTACTGAGTCCATTTGTTTCCAAATGGGTATAAATCCTGTTCCTGAGCATTCTCTCCAATAATGCGCCTACTACCGACAAGAGGCTCAGCGGACTATAGTTTCCTGGATTATCCCTGCTACCTTTCTTAAACAGCGGTACCACATTAGCTATTCTCCAGTCCGCTGGGGTCTCACCTGTAGCCAATGAGGATACAATGTTGTCAGTCAAGGCCCCAGCAATTTCCTCCCTTGCTTCCCTCAGTATTCTGGGATAAATCCCAGCTGGCCCAGGAGTCTTATCTACCTTAATATCTTTTGAAAGACCCAATAGCTCCTCCTGTTTGATGTCAACATGACCCAGACTATCCACACACCCTACCCAAGAATCATCTTCCATAAAGTCAGTTTCTTTGGTGAACATTGATACAAAGTACTTATTTAGTACCTCGTCCATTTCTTCTAGTTCAACACATAGATTTCCCCTACTGTCCTTAAGTGGTCCAATGCTTTCCCTGCCCACTCTCTTGCTTTTTACATATGAGTAAAAAGCTTTGGGATTCACCTTAATCCTACTCGCCAAGGACTTTTCATGACCCCCCCTCCTAGCCCTCCTAATTTCCCACTGAAGTACCTTCCTACTTTCTTTATACTCCTCAAGGATTTCGACTGTCCCCACCTTCTAGACCGTTCAAAAGTCTCCTTTTTCTTTTTGACGAGGTTCACAATATCCCTCGTTATCCAAGGCTCCCTAAACTTCCCATACTTATCCTTCGTTCTCTCAGGAATATGACTTTCCTGAATCCTAATCAACTGTCGCTTGAAAAACTCCCACATTTCTGATGTTGATTGACCCTCCAACAACCGCACCCAGTCAAATAAATCAAATCAAATTCATCCAAATTCTTCAATTCTTTTCTAATGTTATTGTAATTTGCCTTTCCCTAGTTTTGCTCCTTAACGCAAGGGTTACCCTTATCCCTATCCAAAAGTACCCTAAAACATATGGAATTGTGGTCACTACTCCCAAAATGTTGCCCTACTGAAACGTCAACCACCTGTCCAGGCTCATTCCCCAATATCAGATCCAGTACTGCCAATTCCCTAGTTGGACTATCTACATATTGCATCAAGAAGCCTTCCTGGATACACCTTACAAAATCTGCCCCATCCACGTCCTTAGCACTAAGTGAGTCCCAGTCAATATAGGGGAAATTAAAATCCCCTACCACAACAGCCCTGTTACTTTTGCACTTATCCAAAATCTATCTACCTATCTGCTCCTCTATCTCACGCTGGCAGTTGTGGGGCCAGTAATAAATGGCCAACATTGTGATTGTCCCCTTCCTGTTCCACCAGATGAAATGAAATGAAATGAATTGAAATGAAAATCGTTTATTGTCACAAGTAGGCTTCAATTAAGTTACTGTGAAAAGCCCCTGGTCGCCACATTCCGGTGCCTGTTCGGGGAGGCTGTTACGGGAATTGAACCGTGCTGCTGGCCTGCCTTGGTCTGCTTTCAAAGCCAGCGATTTAGCCCTGTGCTAAACAGCCCCTCAGATTGCCTCATTATATGAGCCCTCCAAGGTGTCCTCCTGCAGTGCGGCTATAATATTCTCCTTAACTAGTAATGCAACTCCCCCACCCTTTTTACAGCCCCTCTAACTCTACTGAAGCATCTGTATCCTCCAACGTTCAGGTGCTAATCCTGCCCTTCCTTTAACCACATTTCTGTGATAGCCACAACATCATAATTCCATGTACTAATAAGTGCTCTAAGTTCATCTGCCTTACCAGCTATACTTCTGGTTTGAAACAAATACACTTCAAACCACTGCGTTTGAGCAGACAGGGTGATGTTGTTCTCTTATTTTTGTTCTCTATTTCCCCTTCAGGTATTACACCTTCTAAGCTTGTGCTCTAGTTCCCACCCCCCGCCATACTAATTTAAATCCTCCCGAGTGACGTTAGCAAACCTCCCAGCCAGGACATTGGTGCCGTTCCACTGTAGATGCAACCCGTCCATCTTGTACAGGTCACACCTGCCCCGGAAGAGATCCCAGTGGTCCAGAAATCTGAAACCCTCTTTCCTACACCACCAGTTTAACCACATGTTTGGCTTCACTATCCTCCTATTTCTAGCCTCACTCGCACATGGCACGGGAAGTAATGCTGAGTTTACAACCCTAGAAGTTCTGCTTTTTAGCTTCCTGCCTAACTCCCTGAACTCCTTCTGCAGAATCTCATCACTCTTCCTGCTTATGTCGTTAGTATTTATGTGTACTATGGCCTCTGGCTGTTCTCCTTCCCCCTCCTGTTAGTTCCACCACTCTAGCAGTTATTGTAGTGATCCCGTATGTGCATTGTACATAAGGGGTTAATGCGTAATCAGTAAAATCAGATGATCACTAGAGGGCAGTACTAACAGAGGTATAAAATCAAGCTCATTCTGCTCCCCATTCTCTTTTGGGTGTATTGTGATGAGAGGATAGGAGTATAGATTAGCTCAGAGTGTTAGTGTACCTTAGCAAACATAGTTACTGAATTTAGAACCTGTTAACCTGGTATAAATATTAAAGTAAAGAACTCACAAAATTATTATTTTAGTTACTCAATAAATCTTTTCTTATTACTGGATGACTTTGAGTCTTTCTCATCAAGATTCAGAAAGCCTCATCACCAACAGTATTGAGTAACATATATTACATTCAGTAGTTAACATAACATACTACCAGAAGTGTAATAAAACAGTTATGTCCTTTAGGACTCGGCCAGCTCGGTCAATAGTGATGCTACCGAACCACCTTTGGTGAAGGACATTGAAGTCCAGAGTACATTCTGTGCCCTTACCACCTTCAATACTTCCTCCAAGTGGCGTTCAACAGGAGGAGTATCATAGAATCATGGAATTTACATTGCAGAAGGAGGCCATTCGGCCCATCGAGTCTGCACCGGCTCTTGGAAAGAGCACCCTACCCAAGCCCACACCTCCACCCTATCCCCATAACCCAGTAACCCCACCCAACACTAAGGGCAGTTTTGGACACTAAGGGCAATTTTAGCATGGCCAATCCACCTAACCTGCACATCTTTGGACTGTGGGAGGAAACCGGAGCACCCGGAGGAAACCCACGCACACACGGGGAGAATGTGCAGACTCCGCACAGACAGTGACCCAAACCGGGAATGGAACCTGGGACCCTGGAGCTGTGAAGCAATTGTGCTATCCACAATGCTACCATGCTGCCCTGTACTGATTCATCAGCTGAGGGTGGACGGTATGTGGTCATCAACAGGAGGTTTCCTTGTCCATGTTTGACCTGAGGCCATGAGACTTCATGGGGTCCAGAGTCGTTGTTGAGGACTCCCAGCACAACTCACTCCTAACTGTACACCACTGTGCCACCAGCTCTGCTGGGTCTGTCCTGCCGGTGGGACAGGACACACCTCGGGATGATATAACGTGTCTGTAAGGTATGATTCAATCAGTATGACTATGTCAGGGTGTTGCTTGACTAGTCTGTGAGACAGCTGTCCCAATTTTGACAAAAGTAGAACGATTTGCAGGGTTAACAGGGGCTACGTTTGCTGTTTCCAGTGCCGAGGTCGATGCCAGGTGGTCTATCCGGTTTCTTTACTTTGCAGCAGTTTGAGTGGCATGTTAGGCCATTTCAGAGGATGTTTGAGAGGTAACTACAGTGCTGTGGATCTGGACTCACATGTATGCCAGAAAGGTAAGGGTGGTAGATTTCCTTCCCTAAAGGACATTCGCAAACCAGCTGGGTTTTTTCTGACAATCGACAAGCGACAATGGTTTTACGGTCAGATACTTTATTGGATTCAATTTCCACCATCTTCTGTGGTGGGATTCAAACCTGAAGTATTACCCTGGGTCTCTGGATCACCTGTCCAGTGACAGTACCACTACACCACCGCCTCCCCCTAAATCACTGTTGCTGAATGCCTGGCCATCCCTTTGCTTTGGTGCCAGATTCAAACAAATGGCAGGAAAGGGGAAATCCACACTGCAGAAATCACTAGACCTTCACAGGCAGCTTTCTTTGAGGCCAGCAGCGAGAGCAATCGCTTCACGACTGAGCGTGAAATCTGGGCCATTGTGACTGTTAGGCCATTGGACTTACGAAGCCCAATATTTTAAAGCAGGCTGGTGTTGAATCTGGCTGTGGTATCCCAGAAATTGGCACACTAAGCATGGAATTAATAAATCTGTACCAAGCATAAATAGACCAGATATATTACAATGCCATTTTCCAGAATCTGGACTAATACATTGGCAATACAAAAGTGGCTTTATTTTTTTTGATCTCTAGAGCAAATGATATAAAAGGAAAATAGAGCTACTTTGTCGCAAGGCCAATTTTTCAAAAGAACCACAAATCGGTTTCTCTGACTTTAATCATCTGAGGATTATTTTGAAAACCATGAATGCAAGTTTGTAGTGAGTCCAGATGCTCACATGTCCTTGTTATCTTTTTAAGTACAGTACCTTTATAAGGGTGGCACAGTAGCACAGTGGTTAGCACTGTTGCTTCACAGCGCCAGGGTCCCAGGTTCGATTCCCAGCTCGGGTCACTGTCTGTGCGGAGTCTGCACGTTTTCCTTGTGTTTGTTAGGGTTTCCTCCGGGTGCTCTGGTTTCCTCCCACAAGTCCCGAAAGACGTGGGGTGGGATTCTCCGTAGCCCGACGCTGAAATCAAGATCAACGATCAGATGGAGAATGGCTTCCAACGCCGGATTTGGGGCAGGCGGCGGTTTGACGCTGGCTCGTATTGCTCCGCCCCCTCCAAATCGGCGTCATTGGGACGCACGTCGCCACAGTCTCAAGATGGTTGGTGCATCATCACCCGACCCACCCGTGATGCTCCATCCCTGATGAGCCGAGTTCCTGACTGCATGGGCCACGTGTGGTCCCAGCGGTCAGGAACCTGGCGTGCCGAATGCGGACAGTGTCCAGCGCCGCCACACTCGTCCGGGATCCATGCCTCTGGCCGGGGGGCTGCTGTTAGGGTTGGCGGGAGTGGTGGGGGTTGGCCACGGGGTGGGCTGTGGGATCGGGGTGGGCGCGATAGGGTTCCAGCACAGCCGGCGCCAACTTTTCCACGTGACCGGTGCGGCCCAGGACCCGCTAATTCTCAGGCCATTTTCCGCGCGATCTGCTGGCCCCTCACCAGTACCGGAATTGGTGAGGGGTTCGCGCTGATCTTCCCGTCGTGAATCACCCACAGATTCTCCGTTGGCGCCGGCACTTAGCCTCAGGAACGGAGAATTCCGCCCGTGATGTCAGGTAAATTGGACATTCTGAATTCTCCCTCAGTGTACCCAAACAGGCGGCGCAGTGGGGCGACTAGGGGCTTTTCACAATAACCTCATTGCAGTGTTAATGTAAGTCCTCCCCGTGTCTGCGTGGGTTTCCTCCGGGTGCTCCGGTTTCCTCCCACAGTCCAAAGATGTGCGGGTTAGGTGAATTGGCCAATGATAAATTGCCCTTAATGTCCAAATTGCCCTTGGTGTTGGGTGGAGGTGTTGAGTTTGGGTAGGGTGCTCTTTCCAAGAGACGGTGCAGACTCAAAGGGCCGAATGGCCTCCTTCTGCACTGTAAATTCAATGATAATCTATGATTAATCTAGGACAACCCCCCCCCAGCGTTCCCGCACAGTTCCAGCCAGCGACCAGGTGTGGATGGCGCCGCTGGGAACCTGTCGTGTCGGAGCGGCCGCTCGGCCCATCCGGGTCGGAGAATCGCCGCTCGCCTTTTGCAAACGGCGAGCGGTGATTCTCTGAGCGGCCCAGCGCGATTCTCGCGGCGCTGGTTTGGGGGGGGGGGAGAATCGCGTGCGGGTGTCGGGGCGGCGAGAATACCACCCATATTGTCTTAATTCTTAGCTTGTTCCATTTGGGTTTTATGGGCATGGAGATTAGGAAAGTTCTGTTCAAAGAAGCATTGCCTGCTTGGTAACCAATTCCTAAATCAAATCACCAAGACCTATTAGTTTAAGCAACCTGAGATATATGCTGGTTTGCAATGTGTCTCTGCCCCCAACCCCCACCCCATTCCCTGCCACAATTAAGGTCCATGAAGACAAAAAGTTTTGTCATTGTTATATGGTGTATTATTTCAACTGCAAACACTTTTTTCTATTGATTGGCCTGTCAGCAGTGAATTGATGATCTTGCACATCTCTCGCTGACTAGGATAGAGTAATTTATTTTGTGAGATTAGGAAATTGCTCCAGGGAAACTAATAGCTCGCACCAAAACTAATCTCTTCTGATTAAAAACATTCCGAAAGCAAAAGTAGAAACAGGTGGCCTTCAAAATATTAGCCTATTAATTTTTCATAATGCTCGTGAAATCTGATGTACTTACGAATTGTACAAAATGTTGCATTGAAAAGCCATATTGTGCCTGCTAACCCAGGGAGCCATTTTAAAAGTTCCCCTTACCCTGAGCTCCAAGTATTTAGGGTGTGTTTCAACAACCCTGTTGCACTCGGTGCAGATCCAGATGCAACAGTTGAATCGCACGAGAGCCCCAACGCTCCATGCGGTCTGATCGTGAGTTAGCCGACTCGCTCTTCCCGCTGCGAGCTGGATCTTGCCCTCACTGGGTGAGATCCAGATCGGCATATTTAAATGAGTGTAATGGATCATTTAAATACCTGAATGCTGGATTCACCCAGCGCCCAGCACTCACCCAGCGCCCAGCACTCACCAGCTGTGCCTGCAAGACCTCGCCAGGACGCCATTTAGTACTCGTCCACACAAACGGGAATCAGGTGTAACGGCACCTCTGGGGATCTCACAGGCCATTTTAGAGCCCCCGAGTGGTTGCGGTCCGCAACACCCGGTCGGCCTGACGACGTAGTGGTTCGCGCCGTTTTTTACGCCGGCGTTGGGCCACCTCGCTGATCCGGGAGAATCCCGCCCTCTAAGTGTGGCCTTGACAGGAAGAAACTCCCCGTGGCCAAAAAAAAAAGCAAAGTGCCGTTGAATAGTGGGGTGTTTCTCGGTGCTGCAGCTGCCAAGAACACCCCGCTAAATGTGCCCAATAGTGGAATTTAACATTTATCCACTTAATCGCGCCCAAAGAAAGTAATATTTTCTCTGTGTCAGAAACTTCCATTTTGAATACAAGATCAGGATACATAAAGCCCTAAGGCCTAGGACATGCAAATAAATGAAACACATGTTCTAATCAATGTTACCTTGCTCTTTATTTGAAGGCACTGACTTTAATAAGGTTGAGCAGTCCTAACTAGTCAGCTAAGTGATTAATTGTGGAATAATTCATAGAGCTATGCATAATAATGTTAATATGTATAGCTTTTTCCTCACTTGTAGCCATTTCTGATTTTCAGCAAGACTTGTGCGAACAGAATCTGTGCCATGTGACATTAATAATCCGCTCAAGAAACCTCCCAGGTACTCCGATCTGCACTCCAGCCAAACACTGCCTAAAACCAACAAGATTAATAAGGTAGGCCATTGTACTTGCTTACAACTTCCATACACCAGTCAGATGTATCAGTGAAGGTGTTGCTGCTGACATTACACATTAACCATGATATTTTTGGAAGTGAAAATCGAGCGGGCAATTGGCAATGGCAGTTTTACTTCCAGGGGTTGGGTTTTTAAATCTACTGAGTTTCATGCGCTGATATCCTCGAGGTGAATGGATGTTATTTATGTCATCTGTTCCAACAACAGCTACTTGCATATCTATAGCAAGGTGTGTCATCAAACAGAATTTTTTTTTTTTTAAATTTAGAGTGCCCAGTTCATTTTTTCCAATTAAGGGGCAATTTAGCGTGGCCAATCCACCTACCCTGCACATTTTTGGGTTGTGGGGCGAAACCGACGCAAACACGGGGAGAATGTGCAAACTCCACACGGACAGTGACCCAGAGCCAGGATCAAACCTGGGACCTCGGCGCCGTGAGATAGCAGTGCTACCCACTGCGCCACCGTGCTGGCCTGTCAAACAGAATTTGACACTCAACCATAGTGGAGATATTTGGTGGGCAACTAAAAACTTGGTTAAAGATGTAGCAATTAAGGAGTATCTTTAAGGAGAAGAGGGGAACAGACTGGTGGAGAGGCATAGAAATGGAATTTCAGAGCTTTGGGCGAGGCACCTGAAGGCAAGGCCACTTATGGAGTAATGTGCAAGAGTCCAGAACTGGAGGAATACATAGATCTCAATGTATTGTTGCGCCAAATGAGATTACAGAGATATGGGGATGAAGTCATGGAGTGATTTGAAAAGAACAATAATAATTTTACTTCTATTTCCTGCTCCCAAACTTCCTGTGACAAAGGTTGGATCATTGTTTCAATTTTGATTATTGCTGAGTTATAGTACATTCCTCCTCCTTCAAGCAGCAAGCCCCAAGAGGGCATTGATTACCATGACTTCCATTGGATTAGTCCATGGTTTGTTTGGCAAAGTATTGCAGTGGTTTTGCCTTCTGCAAACTGGCTGACCAGAAAACTCTGCCACTCTTCCCACCTGTCAGCAGGCATGTTGAAAGGATTTGCAGGCTGGCAATTAACCTGCTTGGTCATGTTATGAATGCACATTCTGAAGGGGGACTTGAAGCTGGAGCTACTGGCCCAGACGTAAGGACAGTACCATTGCGCCACAAGACCTCCCACAGCAGACTAATAGTTTAAAAGCCAGTGTGTTCAATGTATTTTGATAGGTGTTGAAAGTCGAGTGGTATGTGATAGAAAGGAGAATCACAAAATGGCCACTGCACAAAAGGAAGATTTACGGACTGTCAATGAAGTTAAGACTGATTCATTTTGCATGTAATTGACAATTCCTGATTAAATTTGAATAGTGGAAAATTGAAAATTCAGAAAGTCCTCATAATTCTTCCAGAATATAAAAAGCCCAGTTCTGTTTTATTTCAGTTTTGATCTGTTCAAGAGCTGTTTCCAAAATCTCATGAGCTGTTGATTTGAAATTCCTGAAAGAGAAAATTTGGTTTGAATTGCCCAAAAACAATTTGCCCAGATGATAAGAACTCCCATGGAAAACAAAACAAATGCACAGGTCATTTACAAAAGATGAGCTTAGCTTTTGAACGTGTCACTTTTCTGCTTATCCTTCTTCAGTCGAGGAGGTGGGTGGAATGGTCCACAGTAAATTTATAATGATGTTACAACATTACTTATGTGCTTGTTCATTTGTGAAATAAGAATTGACTTTGTGATTTGTGGGCTCCAATTTATGGTGTAAGGAGTTGTCTGCACAAAAAATAGAAATGTGTGATATTCAAGTCTGAATAGGACTGCTTTACCAGAGCCTGCCATCTTATATGCAGAACGGACCATTAAAATTACCTCATGTTCAATTAAGTAAGTCATGCCTTTTTCCTGAAAAGTTTCCACAGACTCGGTTGTAGTAGTATGGAAAATTTGCGGAATACGTGTGACCCCACTAAATATTTGGAGCAAGCTTGCAATTGCACCTAAATAATTAGTTAACGTCACCATTGCTCTGTGATAACTTTTGTCTCGTATTTTGAGCCACCTGGCACTTTGGCTTTGCTGAACTCCACAGAGTGGCTGTTGTCATCTGCACAATTTCCAATACGAAGTTCTGCATCATCTCCTCTGATGTCGCCTGATTGGGCTTTGTCATCTCATGTTGCTGATAGGGACTGCGACAGATTTCGTCTGAGAACTCACAAGTTTGAATTGAAAGGTGTTATAACTCGCAAGGATCTTACGGGGTGGGAACAATTAACTTCCCCGTGAACTTTGCGGAATACGAACTCCCTGTTAAGGGGGAACTCTAAACAAAGTATCGTTGTATGGTATATAAAGCAGGCCAGTTTGGCATCGGCAAGGCACATCTACTGCGTATATAATAGTTATTGTAAATAAATTTAGTTTCTTTGAACTACTTGGTGTAAACTCCTTCGTGTACTTATGAAAAAGGGGCTACATCAACTCTTAACTTCATTCAAATATCATTTATATAAATTCTGACTATAATCAGCTCTGTCCTTGCATTTATCTGGGAATTCCTTCTTAATGGATAAATTATAATTTACATACACCAGAAAGATAGATGCAGTATTTGTTTATGCCCATTAAACATAGCGGCACATTATCACAGTGTGCCTGCTATTATAACTAACTGCTGGTGCACTGCCATGCCAATTAGCATCTGAACAAGGAGAAACATTAAATAAGGCTTTGTTGAAGTTGGCTTTGCTGATCTACAGAAGTGAGTGGGCTGTTAAGTCTAGGTTATTGAGCAAATGATGACTTCCTGCTGTAACAATGACTGTCGTTGCCATCAGTATAAGTCAAACGCTGTCAAGCCTAACGAGGCAGTGGTTTCTCATGATCTGCTGCTGCTTTATGGCAAGGCCCTAAAATTTATCTGGAACTTACAAACTGCTTGTTTTAATGACTGAAAGTCACAGTCTGGTGAGCACAGAAGCAGACAAACCATCAGTCCGTCTCTCTAGCTTCATTAATTTGTTTAATTCTGGTGTGATATTTAGAATGGTAAAAAGCATTGAATAATAGATTAAACAGATCTCATACTCAAGGAATTTCATGTAAATTATAACTAATATGTTTGGCAATGTCTCTAACCATATTATAGGTAGCTCATAAATCATTGATTAAACTCCCATTGCGTATGCTAGAAGTATTAGAATTTCCTGTTCTTATTCTTCTCGGCACAGTTGAATGCATAACACAACATAATGGGCGAGATTCTCCGACTCCCCCGCCAGGTCGGAGAATCGCCGGGGGCTGGCGTGAATCCCGCCCCCACCGGTTGCCGAAGTCTCCGGCACCGGAGATTCGGCGGGGGCAGGAATCGCGCCGCGCCGGTTGGCGGGCCCCCCTGCGCGATTCTCCGGCCCGGATGGGCCGCAGTCCCGCCGCTAAAATGCCTGTCCCGCCGGCGTAAATTAAACCACCTACCTTACCGGCAGGACAAGGCGGCGCGGGCGGGCTCCGGGGTCCTGGGGGGGGGGCGCGGGGCGATCTGGCCCCGGGGGGTGCCCCCACGGTGGCCTGGCCCGCGATCGGGGCCCACCGATCCGCAGGCGGGCCTGTGCCGTGGGGGCACTCATTTCCTTCCGCCTTCGCCACGGTCTCCACCATGGCGGAGGCAGAAGAGACTCCCTCCACTGCGCATGCGTGGGAAGCTGTCAGCGGCCGCTAACGCTCCCGCGCATGCGCCGCCCGGAGATGTCATTTCCGCGCCAGCTGGCAGGGCACCAAAGGCCTTTTCCGCCAGCTGGTGGGGCGGAAATCCGTCCGCCGCCGACCTAGCCCCTTAAGGTTGGGGCTCGGCCCCCAAAGATGCGGAGCATTCCGCACCTTTGGGGCGGCGCGATGCCCGTCTGATTTGCGCCGTTTTGGGCGCCAGTTGGCGGATATCGCGCCGTTTCCGGAGAATTTCGCCCCATAACTTTGTTTTAAAACTTTGGGCAGCACGGTAGCCTTGTGGATAGCACAATTGCTTCACAGCTCCAGGGTCCCAGGTTCGATTCCAGCTTGGGTCACTGTCTGTGCGGAGTCTGCACATCCTCCCCGTGTGTGCGTGGGTTTCCTCCGGGTGCTCCGGTTTCCTCCCACAGTCCAAAGATGTGCAGGTTAGGTGGATTGGCCATGATAAATTGCCCTTAGTGTCCAAAATTGCCCTTAGTGTTGGGTGGGGTTGCTGGGTTATGGGGATAGGGTGGCGGTGTTGACCTTGGGTAGGGTGCTCTTTCCAAGAGCTGGTGCAGACTCGATGGGCCGAATGGCCTCCTTCTGCACTGTAAATTCTATGATCTATGATAAAACAAAATCAAATGATTTGGTTGCAGAGCATTCTGCAGTTATACATTTCATGAAGTCAGACAGTAGCCCTTGCTACTTAATCACTTTCATAGAATCATAGAATTTACAGTGCAGAAGGAGGCCATTCGGCCCATTGAGTCTGCACTAGCCCTTGTGCACTGTTAGCGTTTGCTTAGTATCTTTGCACATCATTGCATGTTTTACAGTATAAAACTAAGCTAGTTCTTCACAAACATCATTGTGCTTATTAGAATTGCTACAAGATTATATTGCATTTGAGCAACGTTTTAAAAAGCGAAACTGTTGCGAGCGCAGAAATTGGATCCTGATTGGCACAACTTATCTTACTTTTGACGAGCCTAGCAGGATGAAATCATAACAATTTCAGCAGTGTTTGATTCTCTATACAACCCACTGAATGGCACTGAATCAGGAGAGCAAGTGCAATTTAAATTGTCTAACACACCCGAAGCTTATTTTGCTTGGCAGCTTGGATAATATTTAGTCAGTACTCTGAATTGGTTAAGCTGTAACATGAAACATGAATAAATTACAAAGGTGATATTTTTCAGGAAGCTGCTCCTCAGTCATAAACTAATCTGTTTAACCATCTGTGAATGATTTAAAAAACACAGATGGTAGTACCGGCTTATAGTCATGTACTAGTAAAAAAAAATGTGTCGGCAGATTAATGCAAATTAACACTGGTATCTATTTTATCAATGGAAACTTGTGAATAAAAAAGAAACCTGTCAAATCTGTTATAATTAGCAGGTAGCATGTAGCTCTGTGGTGTCTGTCAACTACCTCCCGCCCACACCCTCAACAAAATGACACCCCCCACTGCCTCTGAAGTTACCATCTAACAATGGGTAACAATACGATTAGTTTGATTAATACTCAGCACCTGATCTTCCTTCACTGACGAGGCCAAATGGTCAGTAATTGGATGGTTACATTTATGGATTGAACGAATTTGGACAATCTTCCACAATGTCAGGTCCTCCACGTACCGGAACGGGCGAAGGAAGGAACTGGCATTGGTGCACAGGGTTTTTGTGGTTTGGCAGGGATGTGGCCTTCAAACTAATCATATTGTTACCACGCTAGACTTTGCAGGACGGTTGTTTTAAAATGTCTCCATAAACTTGAGGTGAAGCAGAACATTTGGAAACCGAGATTCCCTTTCAGAATGAGGCCATCTCTGTTTGAAGATGGCCCATGTGATTTGATGGCCGTGGAAGAGGAACTCAAATATAAACCTATTGAACTATCATGTGACAGTTTCCACACCTTTCCACAATGATTACAGTAAAGGGATAGGATATTTGTGAGACATAGGAAGAGAAATAGCAACTACTACTGTGTGGAGAACCATCTTTCCAAGGGCCGGTGCAGACTCGATGGGCCAAATGGCTTCCTTCTGCACTGTAAATTCTATGATGAATGGGCTGCAGTTCCTTGCTTCAGTATCTATTTCTCATAGGTAAAGTGTGCTAAACAGGAATTGGTGGCAAGATAACCATGGGGATCTCAAAACTCAGCCAATAATGTCCCTCATCGCAAGGTCTTGGAGAGGATGCAGAGGAGATGTACCAGAATGATCCCACGATTTAGGGAATTCAGTTATGTGGAGAAGCTAGGAGGTCTTATGCCACAGTGGTAGCATCCCTACCTCAAGAGCAGAAGCTTCAGGTTCAACCTCAATGCCAGGACATACTGACCATGAAAGGAGCATGCATAATGCGGTTCAACGGGCTGAGAATCAGCTCGGGAATCCTTCCACTATTTCCTCAAAGGGTAAAACAGTGTGGGTGTGAAGATACGCTTCAGAAAAAAACTAGGGAGGATGGCACGGTGGTGCAGTGGTTAGCACTGCTGCCTATGGCACTGATACCGAGGTTCGATCCCGGACCCGGGTCACTGTCTGTGTGGAGTTTGCATATTCTCCCCGTGTTTGCGTGGGTTTCACCACCACAACCCAAAGATGTGCAGGCTAGGTGGATTGGCCACATTAAATTGCCCCTTAATTGGAAAAAAAATAATTGGGTACTCTAAATTTATTTAAAAAAAAGAAAAACTAGGGAAGCTGATGTTGTTCTTCCGAGACCAAAGGCATTTAAGGAGCAGTTTCATAGAGTTCTTCAAGCCCATGAGGAATTTTGATAGGAAAGATGAGGAAAAGGTGTTTCCACTGGCAGCAATCAAAGGACAGAGATTTAAAATAATTAGTTTTTAAAAATCCAGTCATAAGCTGCGAAGGTGAATAAATAAAAACAATTGTTAGAATCTGTGTTGTACTGCCTGAAAGAATGGTAGATATAGGTTCATTCGTAATTTTAAACAGGGAGTTTGATATATTCTAAAAAAAAGGAAAGGTCTGATTGGCAGGCAGTGACTAGTGGGGTACTGCAGGGATCTGTGCGAGGACCCCCAACTGTTCACATTATATATTAATGGTTTGGATGATTATCTCCAAATTTGCAGATGATACAAAGTTGGGTGAGAGAGTGAGCTGTGAGAAAGTCGTTGAGGCCAAAACGTGAATTTCAAGAAGGAATTAGATATAGGCCTTGGGGCTAAAGGGATCAAAGGATATGGGGGGGAAGGTATTGAACTTGATGATCAGCCATGATTATAATGAATGGCAGATTAGGCTCAAAGGACCAAACGGCCTCCTCACGCTTATATTTTCTATGTTTCTATTTGCAGAGCTATGCATATGGGAATAGCAGGGAAGTAAGACTAATTGTCTAGCTCTGTCAGACAGCTGGTGTAGTCACGATGGGCTAAATGGCCTTCGCCCCCTGTCTTGTATGATTCAGTGAGTTCCGCTCACATGCACTTTGTAGCAGGGGCTCCCGGCTAACTTTCTTCAGAACTGATGTTTAAGGGTGGGATTTTCCTCGATTCCGACCTTTGCTGAAAGTATATGTGGTGGACATCAGATGAGAAACAGCAGCAGACCGGGGTCAGTAATTCCCTCCGTCCTCACTGACTATGAAAGCACATGAAAAATATTCACTTGTGTGAAGTGGAGGAGACTTGCTGGCACCTGTGGAATTGTGCCTCTCCAATAGTCAGTATTGATGGGAGAACAGCGATGGAGCAAGTGGCTTTAAATTGCAGTCATTGCTGCATAATTTTACTCATACAAAAATGGTAAGGTAGCATTAAGGTAGCAATGGTAATTTTGTCATTCATGGGATGCGGGAGTCACAGGCTGTGCCAGCATTTATTGCCCATCCCTAATTGCCCTTGAGGGGGCAGTTAAGAGTCAACCAGGTATTTCTTTCCCTAAAGGACATCAGTGAGCCAGCTGGGTTTTCACAACAGTTGACGATAGTTTCATTCCAGATTTTTATTTAATTCAAATTTCACTATCTGCAGTGGTGGGATTTGAACCTGGGACCCCAGAGTACTCTGGATTACTAGTCCAGTGACAATATCACTACATCACCTCCTCCTTGTTGACAATTAGAGCACAAATACATTCTCAATCTACCACTATTTAAAAAACCTAGCCTCTTTATCGCTGTTTTAATTTGTTATTCGTATCTTGTATACAAAATATTGATTACAGTTCAGTCACCATATTAATATAACGCATCTGTTGAAGACACAGATCACATAATTGACTTAAGTGAAAAAGTGATCCTAACAAAATTGCCTTATTCCTGAAATTAATAAAGAAGTGTGAGCAATCACTGATCTCAATAAAATGTCAAAATGCGCTGAATATGACTCTTAAATAGAGTTTGGAATAAAATTAATGTTTGCAGCATGAGCTACAAATTTTGAGGCAATTACAAACTGGGAGGATGCACTCAGTATACCTACAGTTTTGTAATCTGGATTCCCACAGTGTTGGCCTATAACTGGAGACTATCAATTAAGTTACAGCACAGAAACTGGTTGTTGGGTTTTACCAGTCCATGATGGTGGCTGAAGTCCTCTGGCTGTTCAGTCCAGTGGGATCTTCCGAGGATGGTATGTTGCCTCCCTGGTGCCAGGGTCAAGGATGTCTCTGAACGAACACAGGACATCCTGAAGGGGGAGGGTGAACAGCCAGAGGTCGTAGTAATAGGTACAAACGACATAGGCAGGAAGAGTGATGCAGTCCTGCAGAAGGAGTTCAGGAAGTTAGGCGGTAAGCTAAAAAGCAGGACCTCTAGGGTTGTAATCTCAGGACTACTCCCTGTGCCACGTGCCCGTGAGGCTAGAAATAGGAGTACAGTGCAGCTAAACACGTTGGCTAAACTGGTGGTGTAGGAGGGAGTATTTCAGACTTCTGGGTCATTGGGATCTCTTCCGGGGCAGGTGTGACGTGTACAAGAAGGATGGGTTGCATCTAAACTGGAGGGGCACTGATATCCTGGCTAGGAGGTTTGCTAGAGTCACTCGGGAGGATTGAAACTAGTATGGTGGGGGGGGGTGGGAACCAAAATGGTAGCTTAGAAGATGTAATAACTGAAGGGGAAATAGAGAACCAATATAAGAGAACAACATCACCCTCAGGCAGAGCAAAAAAGGTGACAAGTGTGAGAAGGGAGGTGGTCAATGCAGGATTAAGGGTGTTGTACCTAAATGCGCGCAGTATATGGAACAAGGTAAATGAGCTTGTTGCGCCCATTGAAATTGGCTGGTACGATGCTGTGGGCATCACAGAGATGTGCTGTAAGGGGATCAGGGTTGGAATCTAAATATACAAGCATATGTATCCTATCGAACGGACAGGCAGATGGGCAGAGGAGGCGGGGTTGCATTGTTAGTAAGGAATGAAGTTAAATCGATAGCACGGAGCGATATAGGATCAGAAAGCATAGAATCTCTGTGGGTAGAGTAGAGGAATCGCAAAGGTAAAAAGACCCTGATGGGAGTTATGTACAGGCCCACTAGCAGTCGTCAGGATGTAGGGCAGAAAATAAATCAGGGGAGGACGAGGCATCCATAGCTGACGAGGGAAGGCAAGGACAGCATAAAAGAAAAAGAAAAAGCATACAAAGTGGTGAGGATTAGTGGGAAGCCAGAGGATTGGGAAACCTTTAAAATGCGCAGAAGATAACTAAAAAAGCAATAAGGGGGGAGAAGATGGAATATGAGTGCAAGCTAGCTAGTAATATAAAGGAAGACAAGAAGAATTTTTTTCAATATATAAAAGGTAAGAGAGATGCAAAAATAGACATTGGACCACTGGAAAATGTGGCTGGAGAATTAATAATAGGAAACAAAGAAATGGCATAGGAACTGAAGCGTTACTTTACATCAGTCTTCACGGTGGTGAAACCAGTGGGATGCTAGAGCTTCAGGAGAATCAGGGGGCAGAGGTGAGTGCAGTAACCATCACTAAGGAGAAGGTTCTGTGGAAACTGAAAGGACTGAAGGTGGATAAATTGCCTGGACCAGATAGATTATACCCCAGGGGTATAAGAGATAGCTGAGGAGATTGTGGAGGCATTGGTGGTGATATTTCAGGAATCACTGGAGGCAGGAATGGCCCCAGAGGACTGGAAAGTGGCTAATTTAACACTGCAGTTTAAGAAGAGAGGAAGGCAGAAGGTGGGAAATTATAGGCCGGTTAGCCTGACTTCGGTTATTGGTAGGGTTTTAGAGTCCATTATTAAAGATGAAATCACGGAGTACTTGGAAGTGTATGATAAAATAGTGCTGAGTCAGTACGGCTTCGTCAAGGGGAGATCATGTCTGACAAATCTGTTAGAGTTCTTTGAAAAAGTAACAAGGCAGTTAGACAAAGGAGAACCAGTGGATGTGATTTATTTAGATTTCCAGAAGGCCTTTGACAAGGTGCCGCATAGGAGACTGTCAAATAAGTTAAGAGCCCATGGTGTGAAGGGTAAGATCCTGGCATGGATAGAAGATTGGCTGACTGGTGGAAGGCAGAGAGTGGGATAAAGGGGTCTTTTTCAGGATGGCAGCCAGTGACTAGTGGTGTGCCTCAGGGGTCTGTGCTGGGACCAGAACTTTTCACAATATACATTAATGATCTGGAAGAAGGAACTGAAGGTACTGTTGCTAAGTTTGCAGATGAAACAAAGATCTGTAGAGGAATAGGTAGTATTGAGCAAGCAGGCGGGCTGCAGAAGGACTTGGACCGGCTAGGAGAGTGGGCAAAGAAGTGGCAGATGTAATACAATGTGGAAAAGTGTGAGGCTATGCACTTTGGAAGGAGGAATGGAGGCATAGACCATTTTCTGAATGGGAAAATGCTGAAGGAATCAGAAGTACAAAGGGACTTGGGATTCCTTGTTCACGATCCTCTTAAGGTTAACGTGCAGGTTCAGTCGGCAGTTAGGAAGGCAAATGCAATGTTAGCATTCATGTCGAGAGGGCTAGAATACAAGACCAGGGATGTACTTCTGAGGCTGCATAAGGCTCTGGTCAGACCCCATTTGGAGTATTGTGAGCAGTTTTGGGCCTCGTATCTAAGGAAGGATATGCTAGCCTTGGAAAGGGTCCGGAGGAGGTTCACATGAATGATTACAGGAATGAAGAGCTTATCGTATTAGGAACGGTTGAGGACTCTGGGTCTGTACTCGTCGGAGTTTGGAAGGATGAGGGGGGATCTTATTGAAACTTATAGGATACGGCAAGGTCTGGATAGAGTGGATGTGGAGAGGATGTTTCTCTAAAAACTAAAAACAGAGGACAATCTCAGACTAAAGGGACGATCCTTAAAACAGAGATGAGGAGGAATTTCTTCAGCCAGAGGGTGGTGAATCTGTGGAACTCTTTGCCGCAGAAGGCTGTGGAGGCCAAATCACTGAGTGTCTTTAAGACAGAAATAGATAGGTTCTTGATTAATAAGGGGATCAGGGGTTACGGAGAGAAGGCTGGAGAATGGGAATGAGTAAAATATCAGCCATGATTAAATGGCGGAGCAGACGCGATGGGCCGAGTGGCCTAATTCTGTTCCTATATCTTATGGTCCCATCAAAAGCGCACCCCAGCCGCAAGTTTTCCAGGGGTGAGGGGTGGATAAATCACCTGGACCAGATAGATTATACCCCAAGGGGCGAAAAGAGATAGCTGAGGAGATTGTGGAGGCATTGGTGGTGATCCTTCAGGAATCACTGGAGGCAGGAATGGTCTCAGAGGACTGGAAAGTAGCTAATGTAACACAGCAGTTTAAGAAGAGAGGGAGGCAGAAGACAGGAAATTATAGGCCGGTTAGCCTGACTTCGGTTATTGGTAGGATTTTAGAGTCCATTATTAAAGATGAAATCACGGAGTACTTGGAAGTGTATGATAAAATAGTGCTGAGTCAGTACGGCTTCGTCAAGGGGAGGTCATGTCTGACAAATCTGTTAGAGTTCTTTGAAGAAGTAGCAAGGAAGTTAGACAAAGGAGAACCAGTGGATGTGATTTATTTAGATTTCCAGAAGGCCTTTGACAAGGTGCCGCATAGTATACTGTTAAATGAGTTAAGAGTCCATGGTGTGAAGGGTAAGATCCTGGCATGGATAGAGGATTGGCTGACTGGTGGAAGGCAGAGAGTGGGGATAAAGGGGTCTTTTTCAGGATGGCAGCCAGTGACTAGTGGTGTGCCTCAGGGGTCTGTGCTGGGACCAGAACTTTTCACAATATACATTAATGATCTGGAAGAAGGAACTGAAGGTGCTGTTGCTAAGTTTGCAGATGACACAAAGATCTGTAGAGGGATAGGTAGTATTGAGCAAGCAGGTGGGCTTCAGAAGGACTTGGACAGGCTAGGAGAGTGGGCAAAGAAGTGGCAGATGTAATACAATGTGGAAAAGTGTGAGGCTATGCACTTTGAAAGGAGTAATGGAGGCATAGACCACTTTCTGAATGGGAAAATACTTAAGAAATCAGAAGTACAAAGGGACTTGGGGTTCCTTGTTCACGATTCTCTTAAGGTTAACGTGCAGGTTCAGTCGGCAGTTAGGAAGGAAAATGCAATGTTAGTATTTATGTCGAGGAATGAAGAGCTTATCGTATGAGGAACGGTTGAGGACTCTGGGTCTGTACTCGTCGGAGTTTGGAAGGTTGAGGGGGGATCTTATTGAAACTTATAGGATACGGCGAGGCCTGGATAGAGAGGACGTGGAGAGGATGTTTCCACTTGTAGGAAAAACTAAAAACAGAGGACAATCTCAGACTAAAGGGACGCTCCTTTAAAACTGAGATGAGGAGGAATTTCTTCAGCCAGAGGGTGGTGAATCTGTGGAACTCTTTGCCGCAGAAGGCTGTGGAGGCCAAATCACTGAGTGTCTTTAAGACAGAAATAGATAGGTTCCTGATTAATAAGGGGATCAGGGGTTATGGGGAGAAGGCTGGAAAATGGAATGAGTAAAATATCAGCCATGATTAAATGGCGGAGCAGACTCGATGGGCTGAGTGGCCTAATTCTGCTCCTATGTCTTATGGTCCCGTCAAAAGCGCACCCCAGCCGCAGGTTTTCCAGCGGTGAGGGGTGGATTCATGGGGAATTACATTGGCAGCAGTGGGACCAGAAGATCCCGCTGCCAGCTAACATCCTGCCGGTGAAAAACATGTCGTGGGAGGCCAAAGAATCTGGTTTGTGTTTATCATCTACACAGGACATGGTCCTAATCCCATCCACCTGTTCTGCTCCCATATCTGTCTATCCCACCTTTCCCTCAACCACCTATCTAACGTGCTCTTAAATGTTGATATGTGATGGAATTATCTAGGCCCTTTGACACAGGTTGAGTAACAGGAAGGCTGAAAAAATGGCATGACACGGCGTCCAAGGGAGGGGCAAGGTAATTGATGCCCTCCTGCCGCCATGCCATTTTGCCAGCAGTGGGAAAGTTGGCAACTTGACCAACACCGTGAGACCAATTGAACCACTTAATTAAGACAGTTAAGGGCCACTTTCTACCGCTGTGGGGATGTGGTCCACATCGGGAATGGCCCTCTGCTACATGGTGGCCCCCAATGGGTTTAGGTAAGATCACCCTCCTTTATGTGCATTCCATGGTCTCTTCATTGGCAGATGGTGGCAATGAGCAACCCCAGATACCACTGCCAGCCAAAGCAAGGTAAGCGCCTGCTTCCATCCCCAGCAGTGGAACCTTTGCCACCACAGAAAAATTCCATGCATGGCCCCTTGTTCAATCGCGAAGACCAAACACATGTCCGACAACCTTGCAACCCCCATATCAAAAATGTTTCCCCTGCTCTCTGTCCTAAATCTCATTAAACTCATGATTATCTATCAATGTTCCAAAGCCCCTTCAGCTACCTGAAACAGTCCATTCTGTCTCATACCTTCATAATTATAAGCACCTCTATTTAATTACCCCATAACATTTTCTGCTCTAATGAAAATTACCCAAAATAAGTCTTACTTTATTTCTGTATTTTGCCATGCTTGTTGCATCCCAGTAAACCTGTGCTGTACCCTCCCAATTTTCTCCTTTGCCGAACACATACAGCACATAGACCTCCAACTATGGTCTTACTGAGTCTTTATGTAGATTGAATTCAACTTTTATAATCTGTACATGATGCCATAAACCCCTGCAACCCATTCATTTTTGATGTGCTGAGGGAGGAGGAGGTGCTGGAGCCCATCCCGAATCCCCCTGTAGGGGAGGTTCTGGAACACCGCGGCACCTCGAACTCCCCCCCTTCCGTCCCAGGTGCATCTGGTGGGCAATCTAGCCGGGCTGCCCCAGGAAACGGCCGCCAACGGGATCCCGAGTCACAGGGCAGGTATCACAGGAGTCCACCTCCAGTTCTGCTGTACCGTCTGGGGAACCACCTAGACGTAGTCAATGATGTGTTAAGTGAGTTGGTTCAACGTTGACTGCAACTGGATGCAGTGAAACTAGAAACAGGCTTCCGGCACAGGAGATGATCCAACACAGGAGATGGTCCAACACTGTTTTATTGAACTTGCTAATTGGTGTACATAATCTGCTGTGGGTTGACACTCTATTAATCTAACTGATAACCTCTTACTGGCTTGACCAGACTAGCTCTCTACCACATGGAGATGGTGCTCACTGGCTTGTGCACTCTAACTATCTCAGTAGCTGTGTCCTGTGAGAGAGTGAGAGTCTTAATGCCCTGTGGGCTTTATAGTGGTGGTGTGCTGTCTGGTAATTGGTTGTTCTGTGTCGTGTGTGTTCATTGGTTATCCTGTGTGTCAATCACTGCCTGGCTGCATCTCATTATATACATGAGTCGATATTATGACATCTCCCCTTTTTGAAATAAATTTTTGAACGTGGCGGTATATACATGCATGACTATGTACAAGTGGTGAATGAATGAACATATGTACATGGGAAGGTGTCTATCGTGCAGATCCAGAACAAACTGAACAAAATTTACAAGATTTAAGTCTATAGATTCAGTCTTTGTGACGGGCGACTAATTCTTGTCGATCGCCTCAGAGGTGGAGGGGGGGACGCCGACACCTGGACAGGTGGGATTGCTGCCATTTCGGTGGCCTCATGGACAGGCGGGAACGCTGCCAGGTCGGTGGCCACGTGGGGCGAGATGTCCTGAGGCGCATGATGACATGCGGAGAAGTGCGGTCAGGTGGTGGGCAGGGAACTTTGCGCAGCGCCCCCCTGTTGCGCCGTAGAATGGAGCAATCAGCCATTTGAACAACGAAAGACCTGGGGCAGCCTGTCTGACGACAACAGCTGGGGCTGACCAGTCTCCCTCAGGCAACTGGACGCAAAAAACATCTTCTGGAGCCAGCACAGGCAGATCCGTGGCATGAGCATCATACGTGATCTTCTGCTGGTCCCTGGATCGCTGCACTTTCTGCAGCACCGTGAGGTGGTCAAGGTCTGGAATATCGATGGCTGGAACAGTCGTCCTCGGGTTGCGGTTCATGAGCAGCTGCGCCGGAGACAAACCAGTCGACAGAGGGGTTGCCCTGTATGCCAACAACGCCAGGTTGAAATCCGAGGCTGAGTCTGCAGCCTTGCACAGCAACCGCTTGACAATATGGACTCCTTTTTCGACCTTCCCGTTTGATTGCGGGTAATGGGGACTGGATGTGATATGCCTGAAGTGGTAGGATCATGCAAAGTCAGACCACACTTGGCAGTAGAAACATGGACCGTTGTCATTCATTACTGTGAGTGGTATCCCGTGCCTGGCAAACGTTTCTTTGCAGGCCTTGATGACCTACTTGGACGTGAGGTCCGACAGTTTCACCACTTTCGGGTAGCTGGAGAAGTAGTCGACTAAGAGCACGTAATCACGCCCATTTGCGTGAAAGAGGTCTATCCCCACCTTGGACCACGGAGAAGGCACGATCTCGTGCGGTTGCAGTGTTTCCTTGGGCTGAGCTGTTTGAAATTTCTGGCATGTTGTGCAGTTGAGGACCGTGTTGGCAATGTCCTGGCTGATGCCAGGCCAGTATACTGCCTGCCGAGCTCTGCATCGACATTTCTCGACCCCAAGGTGACCCTCATGGATCTGTCTGAGCACCATGGTTTGCATGCTTTGGGGAATGACGATTCTATCTAGTTTAGATAGGGAGGGTTTAAACTAGTTCAGCAGGGGCTTGGGAACCTGAATTGTAGCTCCAGTATACAGGAGGTTGAGAGTAGTGAGGTCATGAGTAAGGTTTCAAAGTTGCAGGAGTGTACCGGCAGGCAGGAAGGTGTTTAAAGTGTGTCTTCTTCAATGCCAGGAGCATCTGGAATAAAGTGGGTGAACTTGCGGCATGGGTTGGTACCTGGGACTTCGATGTTGTGCCCATTTTGGAGACATGGATAGAGCAGGGACAGGAATGGTTGTTGCAGGTGCCGGGATTAGATACTTCAGTAAGCTCAGGGAAGGTGGTAAAAGAGGTGGAGGAGTGGCATTGTTAGTCAAGGACAGTATTACGGTGGCAGAAAGGACGTTTGATGAGGACCCGTCTACTGAGGTAGTATGGGCTGAGGTTAGAAACAGGAAAGGAGAGGTCACCCTGTTAGGGGTTTTCTGTAGGCCACCGAAAAGTGCCAGAGATGTCGAGGAAAGGATTGCAAAGATGATTCTGGATAGGAGCAAAAGCAACAGGGTAGTTGTTATGGGGGACTTTAACTTTCCAAATATTGACTGGAAACGCTATAGTTCGAGTACTTTAGATGGGTCCGTTTTTGTCTAATGTGTGCAGGAGGGTTTCCTGACACAGTATGTAGATAGGCCAACGAGAGGCGAGGCCATACTGGATTTGGTACTGGGTAATGAACCAGGACAGGTGTTAGATTTGGAGGTAGGTGAGCACTTTGATGATAGTGACAATTCGATTACGTTTACTTTAGTGATGGAAAGGGATAGGTATATACCGCAGGGCAAGAGTTATATCTGGGGGTAAGACAATTATGATGCGATGAGGCAAGACTTAGGATGCATCGGATGGAGAGGAAAACTGCAGGGGATGGGCACAATGGAAATGTGGAGCCTGTTCAAGGAACAGCTGATGCGTGTCCTTGATAAGTATGTACCTGACAGGCAGGGAGAAAGTGGTCGAGCAAGGGAACCGTGGTTTACTAAAGCAGTCGAAACACTTGTCAAGAGGAAGAAAGAGGCTTATGTAAAGTTGAGACATGAAGGTTCAGTTAGGGCGCTCGAGAGTTACAAGTTAGCTAGGAAGGACCTAAAGAGAGAGCTAAGAAGAGCCAGGAGGGGACATGAGAAGTCTTTGGCAGGTAGGATCAAGGATAACCCTAAAGCTTTCTATAGATACGTCAGGAATAAAAGAATGACGAGGGTAAGAGTAGGGCCAGTCAAGGACAGTACTGGGATGTTGTACATGGAGTCCGAGGAGATAGGAGAGGTGCTAAATGAATATTTTTTGTCAGTATTCACACAGGAAAAAGACAATGTTGTCGAGAATACTGAGATTCAGGCTACTAGACTAGAAGGGCTTGAGGTTCATAAGGAGGAGGTGTTAGCAATTCTGGAAAGTGTGAAAATAGATAAGTCCCCTGGGCCGGATGGGATTTATCCTAGGATTCTCTGGGAAGCTAGGTAGGAGATTGCTGAGCCTTTGGCTTTGATCTTTAAGTCATCTTTGTCTACAGGAATAGTGCCAGAAGACTGGAGGATAGCAAATGTTGTCCCCTTGTTCAAGAAGGGGAGTAGAGACAACCCCGGTAACTATAGACCAGTGAGCCTTACTTCTGTTGTGGGCAAAGTCTTGGAAAGGTTTATAAGAGATATGATGTATAATCATCTGCAAAGGAATAATTTGATTAGAGATAGTCAACACGGTTTTGTGAAGGGTAGGCCGTGCCTCACAAACCTTATTGAGTTCTTTGAGAAGGTGACCAAGCAGGTGGATGAGGGTAAAGCAGTTGATGTATATATGGATTTCAGCAAAGCGTTTGATAAGGTTCCCCACGGTAGGCTTCTGCAGCAAATACGGAAGCATGGGATTCAGGGTGCTTTAGCAGTTTGGATCAGAAATTGGCTAGCTGGAAGAAGACAAAGGGTGGTGGTTGATGGGAAATGTTCAGACTGGAGTCCAGTTACTAGTGGTGTACCACAAGGATCTGTTTTGGGGCCACTGCTGTTTGTCATTTTTATAAATGACCTGGAGGATGGCGTAGAAGGATGGGTGAGTACATTTGCAGATGACACTAAAGTGAGTGGCGTTGTGGACAGTGTGGAAGGATGTTACAAGTTACAGAGGGACATAGATAAGCTGCAGCACTGGGCTGAGAGGTAGCAAATGGAGTTTAATGCATAAAAATGTGAGGTAATTCATTTTGGAAGGAATAACAGGAAGACAGAGTACTGGGCTAATGGTAAGATTCTTGGTAGTGTGGATGAGCAGAGAGATCTCGGTGTCCATGTACATAGATCCCTGAAAGTTGTCACCCAGGTTGAGAGGGTTGTTAAGAAGGTGTACGGTGTGTTAGCTTTTATTGGTAGAGGGATTGAGTTTCGGAGCCATGAGGTCATGTTGCAGCTTTACAAAACTCTGGTGCAGCCGCATTTGGAGTATTGCGTGCAATTCTGGTCGCTGCATTATAGGAAGTATGTGGAAGCATTGGAAAGGGTGCAGAGGAGATTTACCAGAATATTGCCTGGTATGGAGGGAAGATCTTATGAGGGAAGGCTGAGGGACTTGAGGCTGTTTTCGTTAGAGAGAAGAAGGTCAAGAGGTGACTTAATTGAGGCATACAAGATGATCAGAGGATTAGATAGGGGGTGGACAGGGAGAGCCTTTTTCCTTGGCTGGTGATGTCTAACACAAGTGGGCATAGCTTTAAATTGAGGGTAGATAGATATAGGACAGATGTCAGAGGTAGGTTCTTTACTCAGAGAGTAGTAAGGACGTGGAATGCCCTGCCTGCAACAGTAGTGGACTCGCCAATATTAAGGGCAGTCAAATGGTCATTGGATAGGCATATGGATGATAAGGGAATAGTGTAGATGGGCTTTAGAGTGGTTTCACAGGTCGGCGCAACATCGAAGGCCGAAGGGCCTGTACTGCTCTGTAATGTTCTATGTTGTCAACCCCATGAACCCCCAGATACCTCTGCTCCCCCACATTAAACAGCTTTCCCCATTCAAAACATAGGGGGCGATTCTCCGAGCCCCGCGCCGGGACGTTGAATTGCCGCAACTGTGCCACGACGCCCCGACGCCGGCGTGCATTTCTCCGAGGTGCGGAGAATCGGCGCCATTTGCGTCGGCAGGTTTGGCGCGGTGCCGGCCACGGGCCGCTGGAATCGGCGGGGCCGCCGATTCTCCGGCCCGGATGGGCCGAGCGGCCGCCCCGATATGACAGAGTCCCGCCGGCGCCGTTCACCCCTGGTTGCTGCCGGCGGGAACTCTGCAGGAACGCTCGGGGCGGCCTGTGGAGGAGGGAAAGGGGGGCTCCTTCACCGGGGAGTGTCTTCCGATGGGGTCTGGCCCGCGATCGCGGCCCACCGATCGGCGGGTCGGCCTCTGCCCTCCCCTGGGCCTACATTCCAGCACGGCCGGCCTCTGACCACCGACCCCATGTTGGGTCGGGGCCGTCGCGCGTTAGAAGTTCCCCACGCATGCGCATGATGGCGCAGCCCAACTGTGCATGCGCAGGATTGAGCTGGCCCAACTGCGCATGCGTGGGTTGGCACGGTGCCCATTTGGCGCCACGTAAGGAGGCTGGAGCGGCGTGAACCGCTCCAGCGCTGTGCTGGCCCCCTATTGGGGCCAGAATAGGTCGTGCCCGGGCGCTGTTCACGCCGTCGTGAAATGCGATGGCGTTCACGACGGCCCGAACACTTGGCCTCCATATCGGAAAATCACCCCCATAATTTCCTTTTTGTTTTTAGGCAAAATACATCACCTCACATGTGCAGGCATCGAATTTCATTGCCATACTGTTGCCCATTCTTTCTCATTAGTATCCCCTTCTAACTTGAATTGAAAAGTAGAAGGGTTTTGTTTATTGTCACGTGTACCAAGGTACAGTGAAAAGTATTTTTCTGCGAGCCGCTCAACAGATCACTAAGTACCTGAAAAGGAAAGAAAATACATAATAGGGCAACACAAGGTACACAATGTAACTACATAACACTGGCATTTGGTGAAGCATACAGGGATGTAGCGTTGATGAAGTCAGTCCATAAGAGGGTCGTTTAGGAGTCTAGTAACAGCGATCAAGAAGCTGTTTTTGAGTCTGTTCGTGCGTGTTCTCAGACTTTTGTATCTCCTGCCCGATGGAAGAAGTTTGAAGAGTGAGTAAGCCGGGTGGGAGGGGTCTTTGATTATACTGCCCGCATTCCCCAGGCAGCGGGAGGTGTAGATGGAGTCAATGAATGGGAGACAGGTTCGTGTGATGGACTGGGCTGTGTTCATGACTCTCTGAAGTTTCTTGCAGAATATAGCAGATGCTGTAAATCGGCAAAAAAAAGCAGAAAATCTCACGAGACGTTCCGATGTAAATCCCGTCAATTGTGGGCGGGATCACATTGTAGCAATCTGCATATTAAAGCGAGACAGCTAGTCTCACTTTAATGGGCAGATTCTCCCTTGCCTCGGGGCCCTCAGGCGACCGCCGTTCAGTACTGGTCTCCACGAACGTGGACCAGGCAGAATGGCAATTGTGGGCCTGAGAACAGACGGCGACGGAACCATCCTGCATCCCCCCTCCAGTTTCACCATTGGAGGAAATCGCGGCTACCTCTACTACGTGGGACAGCCACCAGTATGTCGCACCTGTGGCAAAATGGGGCATGTTGCCGCCAACTGCAATGTCACCTTCTGCAAAAACTGCAGGCAGGAGGGACACATGACAAAGGACTGCAAGGAAGACAAGTGCTGCAACCTGTGTGGGGAGGCAACACGCGGGGCACGTACGCACAAATCATCAGCGGCGGAGTCAAAAAGGCAACCACAGAGGAGGTTCATGCACCCTCCATCGACAAAGACACCACAGCACAGAATGCTGGAAATCAACAGAAGGGCCCTCAACAAAAAGTGGAGGCCCCAGCACACCCTGACAACTCAACCCCAACCTCATCTGACGAGGATGACTCAATGGAAGAGGATGGAACAAAGAATGAAGGGGGCTGGGAAACGGTGAATAGGGAGAAACGAATGAGGAAACAGAAAAATAAACCGAAGAAATCCCTGATGGTAAATGACAAAAAGCGGCAGCTTCCAGCCAGCGGCCTTAGTGCTGACACCTCCTCCGATGAGGAAAAACAAGCTAAGGATCAGCCTCAAATAAAGAGGCCATGCACCAATGTGGAGCGGGATGTACAGACCCCCCAGATCACAGACAGAAAAGACAATGAAACACGCCAAGATCATCAACCGCTGGTCGATGGGAACAGCAATGTGACCAACGCCCACCAGACGCCAGATATTAAAAACAAGGTCACAGACCAGCTCCAGAAATTAAGGAGCAGCAACAACCCAGGCAAAAACCGGCCTGCAACCCCAACATCCACTGACTGCAACGACGGACGCCAGGGCTACACTACGCAATGCATCCTCGTCAAGTTCACAGGCCCAGTACAGACCAGGGCAGCTTTCTCAGCCCTGCAATTGTGCAACAGTTTGTGAGCACCACCGGTATGCTGGGGAACATTCAACAGCTGAAACAACCAACTGTATAGACTCTGGACTCTGAGACTGGTAAATCTACCTTTTTAAAATGGAGCTTAAAATTGCATTGATTAATGTGCGAAGCATGAAAGACACTTTGCGGTGTGGAGCCACACTCAGCTACTTGGCAAACGTGAAAGCCGACCTACTGTTCCTGCAGGAGTGTGGAATTCCACACCTCAGCAACTACAGGCGCTGGTCAAGCTCGTGGTCCTACGGGCCATCCATCTGGTCAGAAGGAAACAACTGTCATTCCTCCGGCCTGGGTATTCTGCTGCAGGGAGGCAACTTCACCATCTCCGACGTTAAGGAGGTGGTGGGCGGACGCCTCCTCGTAGCAGAAGTCAAATACAAAAACGCCCCTCTCAGACTCATTAATGTGTACGCCAGGCCGTAAAGAGTGAGCGGCTGGCAGTCCTTCAGCAACTCCCACTGCTGTTGGCCACCTACAAGCCGGTCATTCTGGGTGGTGACTTCAACTGCATCATCGATGCGGCTGGACGATCCGGCAGAGCCAACAGCAAACCAGACGCTACGTCCAGACTCCTGATGGAAACGGTAAAAGACGCCAAGCTGCTCGCCGTCTTCAGCAACTCTGCAGACGGAGCGCAGTATAGATACACATGGTCACAGCCAGATGGGTCTGTCCACTCCAGGATAGACTTCTTCTTTGTGTCCCGTGCGTTCACGGTCAGGTCCACCGATGTTAAGCCGGTGTTCTTCTCTGACCACTGCCTCCTACTGGCCGACTGCCACCTGCAGGAAGACCAGGGGGCGGGCAGGGGGACATGGAAGCTGAATGTAAAACTGCTGACTCCTGAGAACTTCGAGGAACTTAAAAGGGATTACAAAAGTTGGAGAACCGTGAAACCCATCTTTGAGTCTCCACATCTCTGGTGGGAAGCAATCAAGGGGAACATGAAAAGGTTTTTAATCCTCAAAGGCATTCAAAAGGTGAGAGAGAGACGAGGGGCCATGTCCAGGCTCCAGAAAAGTATGCAGAATTTGCTGCAGCTGCAGTTGATGGGGATTGATGTCAAGGAGGATCTCCAAGAGGTGAAGAGCCAGCAAGCCTTGCTCTACACCTCGGAGGCCTCCAGGGTTATCTTCCGTTCCAGAGTCCGTTCCGTGGAGCAGGATGAAAAGTCCTCATGCTTCTTCTTCCAAAAGGTGCACAGAGAGACCTCTGTGATCAGCAGCCTGAAGGAAGAAGATGGCTCTGTAAAGTCATCGCAGTCTGACATCCTGAGGATCAGCAAATCCTTTTATGCCGGACTGTATGATCTGAAGCCAACAGATAGCACTGTTTCCCAGACCTTCCTGTCATCTATCACGGAGATGTTAGGCGACAGCGAGCGGGAAAACCTGGACAAACCGCTAACTCTGGATGAGCTGACAAAGGCCGTCAAGTCCTTTGAGATGAGTAAAACTCCCGGAAGTGACGGCTTACTGGCTGAGTTGCATTCGGCTCTGTGGGACTGGATGGGCCCAGACCTGCTGGAAGTGTACGAGAGTATGCTTCTGGACAGCAGCATGTCAGAATCCATGAGGAAAGGCATCATCACCTTTATCTACAAGCAGAAGGGGGAAAGGGAAGAAATTCGAAATTGGCGACCCATTTCATTGTTGAATGTGGATTATAAGATTCTAGCCAAGGTCATCGTCAATCGGGTCAAGTCTGCTCTGGAGTCGGTGATCCACCCTGACCAGATCTGTGCTGTACCCGGCAGGAAGATCTCTGATAGCCTCGCGCCACTCAGGGATACGATCGCCTACGTGCAGGACAGGAAGGTGGACACCTACCTCATCAGCCTTGACCAGGAGAAGGCTTTTGACATAATATCGCACACCTATGTGATGGATGTGCTCTCCAAAATGGGGTTTGGGGAGGGAATTCACAATTGGATCAAACTGCTCTACACAAACATCTATAGCGCAGTCTCAATCAATGGGTGGGAATCAGAAAAGTTCCAGATCAAATCTGGAGTCAGGCAGGGCTGCCCTCTCTCCTCGGCACTGTTTGTGTGCTGCATAGAACCTTTTGCCGAGTCCATCAGGAAGGATCCGGGTATAAGAGGAGAGACGATCCCAGGCAGCGGAGGCGTGCAAGTCAAGGCCTCCCTGTACATGGACGACATCGCTGTCTTCTGCTCAGATCCCGCGTCTGTATGCAGGCTCTTGAATGCCTGCGACCAGTTCGAACTGGCCTCAGGATCCAAGGTAAATCGCGGCAAGAGCGAGGCCGTGTTCTTTGGGAACTGGGCCGACCGGTCCTTTGTCCTCTTCACTGTCAGGTCAGATTACTTGAAGGTGCTGGGGATATGGTTCGGAGCGGCTGGGGCGTGCACCAAAAACTGGGAGGAACGCATAGCCAAGATAAGACAGAAACTGGGCATGTGGGAGCAATGCTCCCTCTCCATTGCGTGCAAAACCATGGTCATCAGGTGTGAGGTACTCTCGGTGTTACTGTACGTAGCGCAGGTCTGGCCCATTACCCGACCCTAGCAGCAGTCACCCGGGCCATCTTCAAATTCATATGGAGACCCAAGATGGACCGTGTCCGAAGGGACACCATGTACAAACCTCTGGATAAGGGAGGGAGAAACGTACCCAACGTCTCCCTCATCCTGATGGCCACCTTTGTGTGCAGCTGCATCTAGCTGTGCGTGGACCCCCGGTATGCAAACACCAAGTGTCACTACATACTGAGGTTCTACCTGTCCCCGGTGTTACGAAGGATGGGCCTGGCCTCATTGTCGCGGAACACTCCAAGTAGTTAGACCGTGCCATACCACCTGTCCCTCGTGGAAATACTTTTGAAGAAAAACACCTTTGACCACAAGGCAATGAATCAGTGGTCAGCACATAATGTCCTCGAGGCCCTCAGGGAAAAGGAGACTGTGGAGGACATTGGATGGTTCCCTGAGCAGACTGCCAGAGTCATCTGGCAGAACGCCTCATCACCAGAACTTTCAAACAAGCACCAAGACCTAGCTTGGCTGATGGTGAGAAGGGCCCTCCCCGTCAGATTCTTCATGTAACCCGAAGGCTCAGTGCCGTTGCACGCTGCCCTCGGAGTGGCTGTGGGGAAATGAGACGGTCACCCACCTCCTTGTGGAATGTGCCTTTGCAAAGAAGGTCTGGAGAGAGATGCAGTGGTACTTGTCAAGGTTTTTCCCGAGCAGCTCTGTGACACAGGACTGTGCTCTATGGACTGTTTCCAGGGACACACACCGAGACAAACATCAAATGTTGCTGAAAGGTCATCAACTCGGTGAAAGACGCTCTTTGGTCTGCCCGAAACATAAGAACATAAGAACTAGGAGCAGGAGTAGGCCATCTGGCCCCTCGAGCCTGCTCCACCATTCAATGAGATCATGGCTGATCTTTTGTGGACTCAGCTCCACTTTCCGGCCCGAACACCATAACCCTTAATCCCTTTATTCTTCAAAAAACTATCTATCTTTATCTTAAAAACATTTAATGAAGGAGCCTCTACTGCTTCACTGGGCAAGGAATTCCATAGATTCAAAACCCTTTGGGTGAAGAAGTTCCTCCTAAACTCAGTCCTAAATCTACTTCCCCTTATTTTGAGGCTATGCCCCCTAGTTCTGCTTTCACCCGCCAGTGGAAACAACCTGCCCACATCTATCCTATCTATTCCCTTCATAATCTTATATGTTTCTATAAGATCCCCCCTCATCCTTCTAAATTCCAACGAGTACAGTCCCAGTCTACTCAACCTCTCCTCGTAATCCAACCCCTTCAGCTCTGGGATTAACCTAGTGAATCTCCTCTGCACACCCTCCAGTGCCAGTACGTCCTTTCTCAAGTAAGGAGACCAAAACTGAACACAATACTCCAGTTGTGGCCTCACTAACACCTTATACAATTGCAGCATAACCTCCCTAGTCTTAAACTCCATCCCTCTAGCAATGAAGGACAAAATTCCATTTGCCTTCTTAATCACCTGTTGCACCTGAAAACCAACTTTCTGCGACTCATGCACTAGCACACCCAGGTCTCTCTGCACAGCAGCATGTTTTACTATTTAATCCCTTTTGCTGTTATTCCTACCAAAATGGATAACCTCACATTTGTCAACATTGTATTCCATCTGCCAGACCCTAGCCCATTCACTTAGCCTGTCCAAATCCCTCTGCAGACTTCCAGTATCCTCTGCACTTTTTGCTTTACCACTTATCTTAGTGTCGTCTGCAAACTTGGACACATTGCCCTTGGTCCCCAACTCCAAATCATCTATGTAAATTGTGAACAGTTGTGGGCCCAACACTGATCCCTGACGGACACCACTAGCTACTGATTGCCAACCAGAGAAACACCCATTAATCCCCACTCTTTGCTTTCTATTAATTAACCAATCCTCTATCCATGCTACTACTTTCCCCTTAATGCCATGCATCTTTATCTTATGCAACAACCTTTTGTGTGGCACCTTGTCAAAGGCTTTCTGGAAATCCAGATATACCACATCCATTGGCTCCCCGTTATCTACCGCACTGTTAATGTCCTCAAAAAATTCCACTAAATTAGTTAGGCACGACCTGCCCTTTAAGAACCCATGCTGCGTCTGTCCAATGGGACAATTTCCATCCAGATGCCTCGCTATTTCTTCCTTGATGATAGATTCCAGCATCTTCCCTACTACCGAAGTTAAGCTCACTGGCCTATAATTACCCGCTTTCTGCCTACCTCCTTTTTTAAACAGTGGTGTCACATTTGCTAATTTCCAATCCGCCGGGACAACCCCAGAGTCTAGTGAATTTTGGTAAATTATCACTAGTGCATTTGCAATTTCCCCAGCCATCTCTTTTAGCACTCTGGGATGCATTCCATCAGGGCCAGGAGACTTGTCTACCTTTAGCCCCATTAGCTTGCCCATCACTACCTCCTTGGTGATATCAATCCTCTCAAGGTCCTCACCTGTCATAGCCTCATTTCCATCAGTCACTGGCATGTTATTTGTGTCTTCCACTGTGAAGACCGACCCAAAAAACCTGTTCAGTTCCTCAGCCATTTCCTCATCTCCCATTATTAAATCTCCCTTCTCATCCTCTAAAGGACCAATATTTACCTTAGCCACTCTTTTTTGTTTTATGTATTTGTAGAAACTTTTACTATCTGTTTTTATATTCTGAGCAAGTTTACTCTCATAATCTATCTTACTCTTCTTTATAGCTTTTTTAGTAGCTTTCTATTGCCCCCTAAAGATTTCCCAGTCCTCTAGTCTCCCACTGATCTTTGCTACTTTGTATGTTTTTTCCTTCAATTTGATACTCTCCCTTATTTCCTTAGATATCCACGGTCGATTTTCCCTCTTTTTACCGTCCTTCCTTTTTGGTGGTATAAACCTTTGCTGGGCACTGTGAAAAATCACTTGGAAGGTTCTCCACTGTTCCTCAACTGTTTCACCATAAAGTATTTGCTCCCAGTCTACCTTAGCTAGTTCTTCTCTCATCCATTGTAATCTCCTTTGTTTAAGCACAAAACACTAGTGCTTGGTTTTACCTTCTCACCCTCCATCTGTATTTTAAATTCCACCATATTGTGATCGCTCCTTCCGAGAGGATCCCTAACTATGAAATCCTGAATCAATCCTGTCTCATTACACAGGACCAGATCTAGGACCGCTTGTTCCCTCGTAGGTTCCATTACATACTGTTCGAGGAAACTATCGCGGATACATTCTATAAACTCCTCCTCAAGGCTGCCTTGACCGACCTGGTTAAACCAATCAACATGAAGATTAAAATCCCCCATGATAACTGCTGTACCATTTCTACATGCATCTGTTATTTCTTTGTTTATTGCCTGCCCCACCATAATGTTACTATTTGGTGGCCTATAGATTACTCCTATCAGTGACTTTTTCGCCTTACTATTCCTGATTTCCACCCAAATGGATTCAACCTTATCCTCCATAGCACCGATGTCATCCCTTACTGTTGCCCGGATGTCATCCTTAAATAACAGAGCTACACCACCTCCCGTACCATCCACTCTGTCCTTCCGAAAAGTTTGATACCCTCGGATATTTAACTCCCAGTCGTGACCATCCTTTAACCATGTTTCAGTAATGGGCACTAAATCATAGTCGTTCACAATGATTTGCGCCATCAATTCATTTACCTTATTCCGAAACTTGCTGATCTTCCAGTGCAAAGAATTGTCTTCGACCGAATGTTACAGACTGGCACATTCCAAGGTCCAGGACTACGTGCTGAGGGATGCACTCAGGCTTGGGGCAGCTGGCGCCAAGGCGCAATGGGGAAAGACCACGGTGTAAGGTCTTACCAGCAAATGTACATCGAGGGGTGGGTAACAGTGTAAAAACCCTCGGTCTGGGTCATTAACACTCCAATGTATAAAAGAAACATGACAATGTAAATATTTAAGAAAGAATTGTAACGTAAAGAGGGATATGTGTGTAATGTCATCCCAATTGAATGGAAGAAAGTCAAGTGAATGTGTAACTTTGATGGCAATGGACAGTCAAGACAATTCAAAATGTTCTGTAATGTTTATTAGAGATTTTATGAATAAAGTATATTTGTAAAAAAAAAATTGTGGGCTCTCCCAGGGGATCGGAGGCTCCCAGGTGCATGCCCTTTGGGCAGGGTGGCACCCTTGCACTGATGGTTCCAACCAGGCATTCTGGCACTGCCAAGGTGCCCATGTCAGCTGACAGGGGCACTGTCAGGTTGGCACTGCCAAGGTGGCATTTTTTGCATGGTGAGAGATCTGGCAAGGGAATGCCCTTCACAGGTGCTGTGGGGGCCGGGGGCCCTCTTTTGGTGCGTTGAGGCTTGGGGGTGGTCAGGGGTCACTTTGTGGGCTCCAGTGATTGGGACACCATTTAAAAATGACACCCTGATCTCTCACTACACTGGGGACTTCTGACGAGCGAAGCTCCTCAGTGCACAAAATTGGTCTATGTGCGGCCACGGCCACGCGTTCCCACTGAGGTTCCCTATCTAATACGAGTGCCGTTTTATAGCGCTGTGTTTCTTGATGCTGCGAGTGCCGGGAAACATGTGGCTAAATGTGCTATGGGACATTAAATCCCATCCAGAGTATTTCAGACCTGTGACCGATTCAAAACTACGCCGGGGACTGGTAAAATTACATTGAGGACAGGGAAATTGGGTAGAGAATGGACAGGTGCCCCACTGGATTCAATTACTCCACCAGCCCAAGGTCTTTGAACACATGAGCAAAAATAAAGCAAACAGCCTCCCAAGTAGAGCAGGATGATTTCTCTTGCAAAATGCATGGATTGGAGAATAGTTCATGCAAATTGTGTGCGTCAAATGAATCCCAGTCTCTTCCATCAGTCTAGTCGCCAGATGGAGTGACAGGGTAACTCTTCTCCATTCCAGCCGGGATTTGTGGTGTCATGACATGCAGTCTTGTATGAATGCATGTTCTTTCTTTTCTCTTTGCCTGCAGGATCATATACCAGCCCCTTACCAGCCGGACTCCAGCAGTAATCCTTCATCAACTACGTCTTCGACGCCGTCATCTCCAGCGCCGCCTCTACCTCCCAGCGCGACACCTCCTTCACCCCTTCACCCTTCATCACAGTGCACCCGGCAGCAGAAACAATTCAACTTGCCAGGTACAACACTTCAGTGTTCCTTATGTTCAGTCGAAAGGTGTTGATGTAGAAGAAACCTTTTTCCGAGTTTACTCTGCTGTTGGGGAAACATTTCAACTTGAGAATTGAGAACAGCTTGTCCCATTCTCCTCTGCCGTCTCCACCAGTGTTTTCCTGGCAAGGCTCCGCACTGGCACGCAAATGTGTAAAATTAGCCCAATGTATTTTCATAAACTGAAAATGATAGAGAAGTCCAGCTGATTAACACTGCGGGTGGACCCCATCACCCTATTCAAATGAAGGACGTCCACTAAGAGTGTCAACTTATTTCTCTTTGTGTTTTTCGCACATTTAAACAAAATTGCTAATTCATATTTGTAATTTTTCTTCTTATTTGGATTATAAATCTTAAATTCAAATCCCCCTGCCCCTCCTATCCCCAACCCACCAGGAGAGCAAAGCTCTCAACAAACATAGTTCAAAATTGATGATGGATCATCATTAAGGGCAGTGCGGTGGCAATGGCTAGCACTGCTTCCGCACAGCGCCAGGGAGCCAGGTTCGATTCTGACCTCCGGTGTCTGTGTGGAGTTTGCACTTTCTCCCAGTGTCTGTGCGGGTTTCCTCCAATTGCTCCAGTTTCCTCCCATAGTCCAAAGATGTGCAGGTTAGGTGGATTGGCTATGCTAAATTGGTCCTAGGTGGGGTTATGGGGATAGTGTGGAATTTGGGCCCAGGTAGGATGCTCTTTCAGAAGGTCAGTGGAGACTCGATGGCCGAATGGCCTCCATCTACACTATGGATTCTATGATTTTGGGTGTAATTTGATTCAGGTTGGCTGGAGAGTTGACAAGAACCTCATGTCACCTCCTTTGGGAAAGGCCCATTGCATTAAGTGCCCTAAGTAGCCAATGGTGGGCCTGATCCAGGCACAAGGACCTCGGGTGGAGAAATCTCGTTCCCACCCCCAATTAATCAGAGGCCTAATTTCTATAGTGCCATCAGGGGAACACTGGTAGTTGCCAGTAGTGCACCCACCAGAGGCCCAGAATAAGCATGACTCCATCACTTACCGATGCCTGGTTCCTTGATCACTTTGAACAAGAGATCCTCTGCCCCCGGGGAGTTGACTATCGGGTTTGCTTTTCAAGGTTACCTGTGTAGCAACTATCCCACCAGCCATTGGTTGAACGTAAACAACAATGGGATGAGGCCCTTAAGTGGACATTAATTACCCAATTAAGGGCCTCAGTTGGCATTGGGATGAAGAGCCATCACGAGCCTTCCCACCCAGACTTCATTTGGGCCGAGGTGAGAAGGTGGCTGGGTCCACATTCCGGCACCCTCCACCCAATTAAACACCACCCCCTTCCCTTTCCACCGACAAATTCATCCCAGAAGAGGGTATTAAATACCGTCCTTTATCTCCGATTCTCTGGGAGTGCAGCTCTCCACTGCAAGTGCAGCATCACAGAGTTACCCCATCATGTCAAGTGCCTACTGAGTTTGGTAAATAGCACAAAATAGGATTCTAACAGGGCACAGACAATTAATGATTGTCCTCATATACTGGAACAAACAATTTGGATAAATGCTTACAGTGCATGGCTTATTAAAAAAATTAATTTGTTTCTGTGACTGATAGGGAAATTCTAATGGCAATATTACATTAATCTAGAAAGAAATGGCGTCAGAACGAATAAAAATATATATTGAGCAGGCTTTCTTCTACAATGTCCTGCACTTTTCAATCACGGTTCGCATCGTGTTTGATTTTCTGGAAAGGCAGGTCTTTATTTATTTATCTCTATTGCCATACAGTGCAAAGCATATAGACACTGATTTAAAAATAAGAACATCAACAACAACAGCAGACAATACATACACAGAAATCTCACAAAGTTTATAACAAGTCTTCTGAAAGTCACCACATTTTCAGCATTGACAACAAAATCATGCAAAGCATTCCAAGAAACAATTCTACATGAAGTTCTTTTTAACGACTATCAAGAGGTGAACCAAATTTTTGTAGTTTATACTGATGACCACGCAAAATACTCTAATTGCGAGTAAAGAACTTTTCAGGCTTCGAGGTAGTAAGGCCATCTATCAATTTATAAACTTCAACAAACTCAAAAATCAATCTTCTCTTCTCTAAAGATTGTAATCCAAGAATGCTCTTCATAAATATTCCCCTCATGTAACATATCTTTGCACACTTTCTATAAGCTGTATATCTCTCTGAAAGTGTGGATTCCAAAGTGTGGATGCATACTCCAGATGTGGGCGTGCCAGCTGCTTTCAGGTAAACACTAACACTCCGACTCAAAAAGGATGCATTCAGCGCTCGTAAAACATTTTCTGCCTCTGTACTGTACTGCCTGAGCCACAAGATTTGTAAACTTCAAATTACTTGGAACAGTCCTAGCAAAATCCTTTTCAATTATGGAATGTGCTAAAAGCTGGCCATTGATACTGTGAATTACGAATATTGTGGCCAAAATGAAAAACCAAAACTTTTGCTACATGAAAGGTATGTTATCAGTACTTGGGCCACTGCACAATAGTAGAGCTCACTCTGGAGAAGTGTGTTTGAGGAGCCTGGGTTATTTTTCTTAAGTTCAAACAAAATTTGAATATCATCTGCATATTTCAAAGCTGTACTACGCTGAATCTGGCCATCATTGTCATTAATGTAAATCACAAATAAAAGTGACCCTCAGACGTGGGCAGCATGGTAGCACAGTGGTTAGCACAGTTGCTTCACAGCTCCAGGGTCCCAAGTTCGATTCCGGCTTGGGTCACTGTCTGTGCGGAGTCTGCACGTTCTCCCTGTGTCTGCATTTGTTTCCTCCGGGTGCTCAGGTTTCCAGAAAAATTCCAAAGTCCTTAGTGTCCAAAAAAGGGTTGGGTGGGGTTACGGGTGGAGGTGTGGAGATAGGGTGGAGGTATGGGCTTAGGTAAGATGCTTTTTCCAGGGGCCGGTGTGGACTCGATGGGCTGAATGGCCTCCTTCTGCACTGTAAATTCTATGATGATAACCTTCAGGGACTCCAGAAATGGAGGGCACTATCTAATCAAATTGGAACAGAGTCCCGTGATGAGCGCGTTTAGCCAGGTGTTTCCCTTGGCAGGGTGGCAACAGCAGTGTCAGGGAGGGCAACAACCTGGGGGCCTTCGATCCCCTGGGAGTCCCCGACAAGTGCCATTCTGTCTCCGTTTGTGAGGACCGCAACTGAACGGAGCTCGCCCGAGGTCTTTGAGGCGATGGGGTTAGATCACAACGCCTCGAGTAGATCAGGAGTGTGTATAGTAGAGTGAGACTAGCTAGCTAACTCTAATATGCAGATTTACAAAATAACAATCCTGCCCACAATGGGCGGGATTCAGATCACAACATCTCGTGAGATCGCGTTAGATCTCGCAAGGCATTGAGAGGCGTGACAATCCCAGAAGAGGAATCTCCTGTCATCTACCGGCCACGCCGTTCCGCCTTTTGGGCACAACGCGGCCAGTAGATTGTGCTCCATATGTGTTGGATTTGATAATTGCCCATTAACAGTGACAGCTTCCACACGGTCCAACAGAAATGATTTTAATGTTAATGTTTGCTTTTAATCCCAAATGAAGATAACTTGTTCAATAACCGCCTATGCAGCACTGAATTAAATGCCTCTGTCAACTCTACAAGTTACACCTTATAAAAATTCAAGGAACTGTGAGCCCTGAGAACCCCCAGGGATGAAGCCAAACTGGTTGCCCCCAATAAGACCATGCAACTTCCAAAAAGTCCAGAAGGCCCTACAACACAAGATTCCATTACCTTTACAATGTAGCAAGTCAAGCTGACTGGCCGATAATTCTCAGCATCTTTTTTGCTCCCTTTATAAAAAATAGGTACAAGAGGCAGTTTTCAATTCTTTGGGTGTTTCTCCATCTTCCAAACAACGTTTAAAGAGCAGACAAAGCTGATGCAATAAAAAAAATTACCTTATTTTCAGAACATAATGAGGTATCTTATTTAGTTCAGGAGGGGCAAAGTATTTGCATCTGAATAGCCTTTGTTAAAGACCATTCAGAGTGAAGTTTATGATCTCAATCGATCAGTTGTACATAGAGGGGCAACCGAGACTTGATCAGGGGCGAAATTCTCCAGAAACAGCGCGATGTCCGCCAACTGGCGTCCAAAACAGCGCAAATCAGTCGGGCATCGCGCCGCCCCAAAGGCACAGAATGCTCCGCATCTTTTGGGGCCGAGCCCCAACCTTAAGGGGCTAGGCCCGCTCTGGACGAATTTCCGCCCCGCCAGCTGGCGGAAAAGTCCTTTGGTGCCCCGCCAGCTGGCACGGAAATGACATCTCCGGGCGGCGCATGCGCGGGAGCGTCAGCGGCCGCTGACGGCATTCCCGCGCATGCGCAGTGGAGAGAGTTTCTTCCGCCTCCGCCATGGTGGAGACCGTGGCGAAGGCGGAAGGGAAAGAGTGCCCCCACGGCACAGGCCCGCCCGCGGATCGGTGGGCCCCGATCGCAGGCCAGGCCACCATGGGGGCACCCCCCCGGGGCCAGAATGCCCCGCGCCCCCTCCAGGAACCCGGAGTCCGCCCGCGTCGCCTTGTCTCGCCGGTAAGGTAGGTGGTTTAATCTACGCCGGTGGGACAGGCATTTTAGCGGCGGGACTTCGGCCCATCTGGGCCAGAGAATCGCAGCGGGGGGGGCCCGCCAACCGGCGCGGCGCGATTCCCGCCTCCGCCGAATATCCGGTGGTGGAGAATTCGGCAACCGGCGGGGGCGGGATTCACGCCAGCCCCCGGCGATTCTCCGACCCCGCGGGTGGTTGGAGATTCTCGCCCCTAAATCTTCAACAGTACAGACTGTTGAATAAAAATCACTAAATATCTGAACACATTGTTGTGGATTATTAGTGACTGTCCCAGTTACTGGATTAAATAGTGGACCAGTAACATTTTTAACTTTCTGTTTGGATTTCACATAGTTCCAGAATGATTTACTGTCCCCACTCTCTGCGACTGAATGTTCAACATTCAGCACAGCTTGTCACACTACAGATTTGAGATTGTTAGCAGATCTATTACAATTAATATGATTTTCTTCTGTCAGGGTGCTCCATAAGTCAACTCGGCTAACTGCTGTTGTCTCTTTGCATCTCGTACTTGCTCTATTTCCCAGAGTGGTTTTAATTTGTGACCCTAATTTTTTGTTGGAATACTTTCTCCAAAAGCCTCACAAATCACTGATGAATATTGTGCCCAGGCATCATCGATTGCATTATACAAGATAACTGCAGTCCAATCTTTCTCTTGCAAAAGTACCTGAAAATAATGCCAATCACCATTCACATAGATAAGTTTTGTAAAATTAACACTTTCTTGCCTTAACTCCAAGTTAAGGTCAGTTGGGATCTGAGCGTTTCCAAGTGATTGAACAATTTCAATAGGAACACCAAGAGCCAGGTCAGAAACTAAATCTATCCCCCGAGTCACTTGGTTGACATGCTGTGTAAATCTACTATCAAGAATTGCATCCGTAAGATCATCATATTGGGTCTCCACTGAAAGACCTCCCAGTCAATAGCAAGTAGATTAAAATCACCCGCAACTATTGCAAAATCTGTTTTTGGATCCCCTCCTGCACCAAATGAATTTTGTTGTTTGATATCACTTTCTTACGTTCAATGAGACGATCGGTAAACCTCTCCGACTGTATTGTAATACCAATAGGGATAGTATTAGTGGCCCAAGTGGAATCTTCAAATCCAGCATCATTCATGGGTAAACAAGACAGTGAGGTAAAATCCCCTCTAACATAAAGCAACACCCCTCCTCCACATCGATCAGTTTGGTCCTTTCTAAAACAGCAATAATATGACATAGTAAACACAACATTAGATAACTGAGGAGTTGCCCACGATTCGGTCACGACTACAAAAGGCAGTCATGTAAAAATACAACAAATGCAATTTGTTACAAATACCACGAGGAGGCCCCTGGTCACTGTCATGAGGAATTTGTACCCTGTCCCCTCTGTCTGCATGAGTCTCACCTCCACAACCCAAAGATGCACAGGACCGGTGGATTTGCCATGCTAAATTGACCCTTAATTGGAAAAAAAATTTTTTAAAGTTTTTTTTAAAAATACCACGAACAAACATTTTTAAAGCCCGATCAACATTTACTTGTTACCCCTAGCAGTCATAGGTCATTTCCAAGAATGTTCACAAACCCATTTCCCATCATTTCCTTGACAGTATTTCCAAATATGTCTATCATCGCATACACTGTAACTTTCCTATCGACCTTGTTCTCTCACTCTTCTGTCGAGTTCACACAAAAGTTTACCATTCTTTACAAAAGCAACTCGCTCATCTCTCGACCAGCTGGGACACACATGAATATTTGGGAGATGAGATGCCTTCTCTCCTAGGTTGGTCAAAGCAAGGACGGAATATCTAAGTATTAAATTGGGTTGGAAAAGTAGCTTTAAATAGTCAAGGGAAATTTCCTGATCTTTTTCCCACAAGTTCCATCATTGTTGGTTTTGACAAAAAATCCTATTTGTCACAATATTAAGATAAAAAAATCCATATCCAGTTCGTTTTTCTCAACTCTGGTACTTAGAATATCACGTTTCAACTTTACCCCCGGAGAGCTGAATGAATCGAACTCCGAACAACAGACGCAAAAGATCAAGGTGTTCCTGGTTAGAAAAGACAGTGTGCACCGCCTTTAATTTTATCCATTAAGAAGTCTTACAACATCGGGTTAAAGTCCAACAGGTTTGTTTTGAACCACTAGCTTTCGGAGCACTGCTCCTTCCTCAGGTGAATGAAGAGGTGGGTTCCAGGAACATATATATAGACAAAGTCAAAGATGTAAGACAATACTTTGAATGCGAGTCTTTGCAGGTAATTAAGTCTACAGGTCCATACGGAGCAACTGGAGCGAGGGATAATCACAGGTTAAAGAGGTGTGAATTGTCTCAAGCCAGGATAGTTGGTAGGATTTTGCAAGCCCAGGCCGGATGGTGGGGGGTGAATGTAATGTGACATAAATCCAAGGTCCCGGTTGAGGCCATACTCATGTGTGCGGAACCAGGCAGGAATGTTCCCTTCCAATCGGGGAACACTTCAGCAGCCAAGGGCATTCAGCCTCTGATCTTCAGGTAAGCGTTCTCCAAGACGGCCTTCAGGATGCGCGACAACGCAGAATCGCCGAGCTGAAACTTATAGCCAAGTTCTTCACACATGAGCACGGCCTCAACCAGGACCTTAGATTCATGTGCATTACATTTACCCCCCACCATCTGGCCTGGGCTTGCGAAATCCTACCAACTGTGAGACAATTCACACCTCTTTAATCTGTGATTATCGCTCTCTCCAGTTGCTCCATCTGGACCTGTAGACTTAATTACCTGCAAAGACTCGCATTCAAATTATCGTCTTGCATCTTTGACTTTGTCTACATATATGTTTCTGGAACACACCTCTTCATTCACCTGAGGAAGGAGCAGTGCTCCGAAAGCTAGTGATTCAAAACAAACCTGTTGGACTTTAACCTGGTGTTGTAAGACTTCTTACTGTGCTCGCCCCAGTCCAACGCCGGCATCTCCACATCATGTAAATTTGCTGACAAACTTTCAACCATCTTCAAAATAGCATTAATTTGATCGTCCAAATTGGGAAAATTCCGATGACCAGTAGCAATTGACACTGAATCCAGTAAAATAGTGCCAAGGAGAATAAGCACGGTTCTTCTGCTTTTGAACAAAAAATTCCCAGAAAATGTTTACATGCTTCGTAAGCATTTGCGGGCTATCAGTACCACCAACAAAAAATTTTTTTTTAATGTATTTTATTACAAATATGTATCAAAAAAGTTAAGCACATAATCACCCTGGGAAACATACTTCCCAACAGTCAACTATACAGTTTGTATACTTTTGTCCCCCCTTTTTCACCCCCCCCCCCCCCCCCCCCCGCGCCGAACAACTCCTCAAACACGGTCGCAAACACCTCCCACCTCGTCTCAAACCCCTCATCACCAAAAAAGTCTTGGTATGCACATCTATAACAAATCCAAAAATTACAAGATTTTGATGAGCAACTAATTCATCTATCACTAAAATATTTCTCCACTCCATGGCATATCTGGCAGAACAGCATGCCTGCCATCTTCTTTGTTGAGCACCAGACTCAACTTCCTGACATTGAATCCTGCCGCGGTTTTTACTCAAGTTGTATAATTATAAATATTCCAAAGGAGACAGGCCACCTTTGTGTGTTTCATCTCTTTCCCCGATGGTGCGCACCTACACATGCCTCTGACAAGTCTAGGGACACGATGTAACATGATAAAACAGAGTCCTATTTAGGACAGGTTTGGCGGTGTGTTTTTTGGTGCCTGCAACATGGAGAATGTCATCGCTAATTAACAAAACTTTGCTGGCTTTTTTGGTGTCGGCGATGAATGTCCAGACGAGGCCGCACTTACATTCATTACCTTCATTTCCTGCACTGATGAGCTCAGTTCGCCAGTGCAGGAAGAGTAGTCGCAGATGGGGCACCATTTTGAAATGCCACCCCAATCTTTCGATCCTGCTCAGTCACCCCACCGCAGCCTCTGGACCCCGCACTGCACCCAACGTACCTCTTACAGGGTCCTCTATTCCCCTCCCCACACCCCACCCCCACCCCACCCTCACTCCCGCTCTTAAGGGCTTGGCACCACTGGGCCCGACCCCTGACATGGGTAACCTAGTTCTCAGGCGCCTTGGCACTGCCAGCATGGCACCATGGCAGTGCCCCCGCCAACCTGGCAATACCCCTGAAGCCTGACACGACACGGGTGGTACTGCCTCTGTGCTAGGCTGACAGTGCCTAGGTGCTCGGGTGTCAGCAGGAGTGCAAAGGAACCACCCTGCCCATAGCCCAAACTCCCCGGTGTCTCCAGTGGTCTGTGAGACCCCTCCCCCCAGGTGCCTTACGCTTGTGTCTACTCACCTGTTCATTTAAAAAAAGTAAGATTATAATATATAAAGTAGAACAAATTTTTGCAGTGAGTATTTTTCTGTGCCATGAAATCCCCCCATTCATGCAATGTTCTAATTATCAATATCTTACGCCAACATTAAATGAGAGTAATTGACTACAGCTATGATTGAGTGAGGGAATGAGTTTCTTCATTAAAAGTTTAATTTCTCTTACTGTTCCAAACATAACAATAATTGACATGGTCTGATGATGGCTTTATGTAAATATTACTAAATATGTTACCGGATTCTCCATCGGCGGGATCCTCTGCTTCGCTGGCAGCTCAATCATGCCTGCGGATTCCCCGAAGGCATGGGGTGCCCACAATGGGAAACCCCATTGGCCGGCTGCTGGGACAAAGGATCCTGCGGCTGGCGGGGGCATGCCGCACCAGAAAATGGGTGAGGGGGGGGGTGGAGAATTCCGCCCACAGTGTTTGATAGAACAAAAATATTCCAATTAATAACTGATTTCTGGGAATATTCACATCGATATATTGGATCTTAAGGTTTTCCGTTAATTGCCATCTATTTTATGAGCCGATGTGCAAAGTGTCAGAATGTTTTAAAACTCAAGTCAGTAAACTCCTGTTCTCGCTCAACATGGTAATTCAGATTGCAAACCTGAAATAAAACTTGAGGTTGATGTTTACTTCTGGGAATAAAGCGGGTGAAATTGATCTTGTCGGAAGAGCAAGATAGTAAATCAGCAGTGAATTTTACCCCGTGGCCATTTCTACTCTTCCATACTGTGTAAATTGTTTTTCCCATAACATGTGTAAATTCTGTACTTTGCTCCGCGGGTCCGCTGAGTTTTAGTTTACTCGCAAAAGGTGGAAACTTCCTCTGTGCATAGAATGTAATAACACACTTCCTTATGTAAATGATTTTCATTTCCTTATACAATGCCAACTGCATTGGGGGGGAGGGGGGACCCAATTAATCTCTACCATGATAACCATTTTGACTACGTTTGCTGTGGCAGCATCAAGATTAAATAGTGAAAGGTCTCTTTGTGAAACAGTTTCCTGTGGAGCCTGACTCTCGCAACAAAAGAGCCCCATCCTCTTTGCTCCAGCAATGACACTTTTCAGGTCTTTCCCTCCCCCACTCCCCACCCGAGCTCTTTTAGGATTTGGGCAACACGTTTGACTTTGGCTTTGTTGCGTAAAGCTGATTCCAGAGGCACTGATGTCGGAAGGAAGACAAGAGCACACATGATCCTGACCATTTTCCTGTAGACACGCACCGTGATGTCCATCCCTTTCTTCACCGCAGTCGTTTCACTTGACGATGAGCAGTTGCATAGATTCCCACCACATCCCTTGAAGAATAATAAGCAACAGATGTCTCAGGGGCAGCTTAAGCTTGGATGTTAGCCTCTTCCCATCTCTATCATAAAATTCTCATGTAATTATTCCTGGAAGTGGTTTGAAATTTGATTCTCCCCCAACAAGTTCTAGCCATTGATTTTTACACATTAGAACGTAAACTGCCCAAAACAAGTAAAGAAATGATAATATGAAAATTGACAGTATAAGCCAGTGTTTTGTTCCTTCAATCATGAAATGATAGAATGTTCTGAGGTGATTGAGAGGAATGAGCCATGTTTTTTGAACATTGGGACAACCCAAATAGACTGCAGAAGCTTCTTACAATGCTGTCCATCGCTGTTTTCCGAAATGTGCATGTGCCGACATTCCACTGAGTCATCCAGCCGTCCGAGAGCAGAACCTGTGTAACACGGGGAAGTACATTTTTCCTTTACTCTTTTATGGGACGTGGATGTCACTGGCAAGGCCAGAAATTGTTGCCCTACTCGGTCATTTCAGAAGGTAATTAAGAGTCAACCATATTGCTGTGGGCTGGACTCACATATAGGCCAGACCAGGTACGAATGGCAGCTTTCCTTCACATTTGTGACCAAGGTAAGTTTTTAAAAATAATCGACGGTAGTTTCATGGTCACTGTTCCTGAAAAGAGCTGTACATTCCAGGTGTATTAATTGAATTTAAATTCCACATGCTGCCATGTTGGATTTTGAACCTGTGTTCCCAGAACATTATCCCTTGCCTCTGGATTACTAGTCAGGCACTGAGTGCTACTTCACCCCCAGAACTACAAGGTTGTGCCAGAAAATGTTCAATAATCCAGTGAGGACAAGTAGGGTAATGTATTGGACAGTTCACCTTTTTTTGTCCTTGAGTATCTGGGGAGTGATTAGACAGCAGTCTTTATAATGTATTTCTAACATGTGGGGTAGGGGGGTCAAGATACAGGCATTTATCTCTCGGGGCTTTAACCATCTGATAGCTGTGGCTACACCAGCCAGCCAACTGATCAGTGGATACACAAGGTGGGATATTCAGTTTCTTGTAGCATTGGGAAAGGCAGCGGACGAACCTGCAATCTCTGCCACCACCATTTGTGACAGTTCGGCATCACAATCCTGACCCATGTCCATTTCTAGAGAGGCCAGGTCAGAATCACTATGGCTTCCCACCACAAGCGACAGATAACCAATTGAGGGAGAGGCCTATAAAGGTCCCTTTCCCACACTGACTCGCACTTCCAGTCAGCATGTGGGCTTTGCATATTGGACCCAAGAGGGTCTTTACCATACCTGCACCCACATCCATCATGGCCAGCTCTCGTTGTCCCATTGAGAGGTTGCAGCTGCAAAATCACATTCAGGTAATTGTGTCCTTCTAAAATTTTTAATAATCTGACCTATTCTTCATGTTAAGACATCCCCTTGCTCCCTCTCTCTCCATGAATTGCCAGCTCTCCATTAGACCTCAGTGCTGGAAGGGCTTAATATTGGCCCTCCAGGTTCAGGAACCCACCCACCATCCTTAGTTGGATGGTGTTCCTGCTCTCTTGGCCATTAATTGACTGACATTTTAAAAATTGAGGTGGGAGTATCGTGAATGTGATGTATGGGGTAGGGGACCAGAACGGGCTCTTAAAGCACCTGATAACGGATTCGGTTTCCAGATTCTTGTTGGACTTTGCAGTTACATCAGTGGATGGTTTAAGGTTAAACTGAAGAAGCTCCAATCGATGTGAAAAATAAAATAGGTTCTTTTTGGGTGATATTCAATTCTAAGTTATTTTTGATAACTATCCAATTGGGATACATCCATCAATTCACCGTTTTGAAAGAAAATAAATGATAGGATCCAGCTCTGTTCAATAATTAATATATTTTGCATCTGGCTGTTGATATCCATTGTAGGTTTGCTTAGTAACCCACAGGAAGCTGATCTTACTATAACTGCAAAGCCAGTGCCTGTGATTAGCTGGGACACCAATGGTTTCTATGGTAACAGGGAACAGGACATCAGCAACATCAGAAATTGTACGAAAGTGACAATAATTTGACAGCAGGTTCTTCACCTGCACAACAAAATCTTGAAAAGCTAGTAATTTTCAGTCTGATCCTTTGGGATACGGTGGTCACCTTTTAAATACAGTCAACATCCATTTTAAATGGGTTTTAGAATGTTATTTTTCTTTTAAATCAGGTATACTCTCTAACATTCGGTTGAGGGCAATCACAAGCAGTGACTTGCTTGAGGGTCACAGCCACACAAGCCCGCCACAAGGTAACTCAATTTTTAACTGGTCTATATTTGCATATCTTGAAGTAAATAGTTTGCCACCCAATTTTCTGTTGTATCACAGAGATTCTTGATAATCCCACAATATGAAGAATGCTTTAATCTGAATGCTCAAAATGTTACGGGCTGTTTTGTTTGAACACAGTGTGGTAGTCTGGTATGTTACAAACTCTGCTCATTATGACAGTCATAATTGGAAAACTCAGTGACTGTTCAGCTGGAAATGTATAATTGACTCACATATGCCCTTACAGGAGAAGGAACAAAGGAGTGCAAGATATCCTTGGTGCTCTATTTAAGTGTAATTAATAGTAATGACACCACCCTGAAAATAGTAGAATTTAACGAAAGTGAGAAACACCATGATCCAGAAGAATGTCGAGGAAGGAAAATCAATAGAAAGAAGTTGAAATATGTTGATGACATCTTCTATCCTATTTTGTTGGGTGTATGTTGCTCTTGTTGACCGCATATTGAGGCAGCTTTTAAGAATCTGTGCTCCTGGCACGGATTTTGCACTGGGAATTGAATGAATGTAAAGCTCAAAAGGACTGCTGATCTCAGCACCTGAACGTTCAATATGCTTTTCTGCAAATGACATTCTGGATTGAGAAGATGCATTCGTAAGATCTATGGTACGATCTATCTGAGTGCCAGGAAATGTTTGTGGTGTGTGTAGCTGAGTTGCCGCAATGGCAATGCATCAGTCCTTCTTGGAACTTCACTTTTAGTGAGAATGGAATGCATCCCTCCCCACCCCAAGCCTGTTAAATGTAACAACGTGATGGCCTTGAGTTTTCACTAATTTATGTTAATTCTTTCAACACTTTTCAGCCAAAATCAGTGCAACAAATTCGCGATAAATTTGAAGTGCAAATTGAATTTCAATGATCTTTAGGAGTTTTTAAAATTGTTCTTCAGGGCCCGGGTTCGATCCCGGTCCTGGGTCACTGTCCGTGTGGAGTTTGCAAATTCTCCCTGGGTCTGCGTGGGTTTCACCTCCACGACCCAAAGATGTGCAGGTTAGGTGAATTAGCCACGCTAAATTGCCCCTTAATTAGAAAAAAAATAGCTTCAAAAAAATTCTTAATAATTTACAAAAAAATTGACTGTGCAGTAATGTAAAGTAAATTATACTGACTAGCTTTTTAATGTAATTTCATTTATTTAAAATCAGGTCGCTCACATATTCCATTTTTAGCGGCATTAATAAAACTGCATCAAGTTTGACTCAGATATTTCCAGGAATATTTTGAAATGTGAGAAAAAAATGGCTTTAAAAACTCATATCCTGAAAGACTGCACAGCTGTACTGATGCATAGGGGATTTTATGTTTGCCGATTGGCAAATGAATTAGAGTAGAAATATGATTTACAAAAGCCCACTTCTCAAAACTGGTGTGATTCGGAGTGAAATCTGGGCCCGGATTGCCGATTGTAGTCAAAGTAGAAACTCCAGACCATGTCTCTTGACCGGGTATGGGGTGGGATATTTGCACTTGCTCGATAATCATGGACGCTCACAAGAATTCCAAAGTCTTCTCATTTGTAATGTTCTTGTCGGATAGCCTGATTTATATTACAAGAACAGTTGTAGTTAAATCTATAAACAATTTATTAACTTTAACTGTGGGTCAACTATATACAAAACACAGATAAATGACAGTATGATCATGCACAAGCAATTCTCTCTTCCAGCCCTTCAGTTAGTCTGAGGTCACCTGACTCTAACATTCACTTATATACTAATGAGACTCCTAGTGGTCAGTCGGTGAATTGCAACATAAGCGTGATATCACTACACCATTAACCTAATTTACAAAGCAAGTAGATGATAGGTTGAGAAGTCCCGTAAGGACATCTTACTGCGGCATTGGGGGTTCTGATCGAAATACAATCTGCTTCATTGAAAGCAGTAAATTTGTGCAATGTCTTATTTGTTAGTGGTTGATAAAATCCCACAGTATACTGTAGTTATATTGTTGTGTAATTTCAGAACTTAATGGCCCAAATCCTCTGGTCTCTAGATTGTTGGAGACTAGACATACAATGGAAGATGTGTGTCAGGACCTTGCAGTAGGTCTGATGCGCAGACATGTGTGGGAATTGCATGGGAATTTTACATTTTCAATGGCCGATTTCCTTTCTCCTTGGGTCCCTCAGTGAATGCCTCCAATGATCAATTGGGGACGTATGGAGTGAAGCACTGCGTAGAATAAACGTGACCTCCTCTTGTGCAAGGATGAGCCTGATACAGTTTAAGGGGGTGCACAGGGTGCATATGACTCGGGCGAGAATGAGTGGGTTCTTTCAGGGCTAGCAGATGAGTGTGAGAGGTGTGGGCGGGGGCCAGCGATTCATGCACACATGTTTTGGGTTGCGAAAAGTTGGGAAGATTCTGTCCGGGAGTGTTCGCGGTCTTAGCCAGGATAGTGGAGGAGGAGGTGGACCCGGATCCTTTGGTGGCGATATTTGGGGTTTCAGAGAAGCTGGAGCTTCGGTATCGCCACCGGGGGTAGCGGCTTGGTGTGCGACCTGTACGACTTCCTGCAATTAGAGAAGATAAATTATGAGATAAGGGGTTCTCCAGGGGGTTTGAGGAAAGGTGGGGGATGTTTGTGACCGTGTTTGAGGAGCTATTCGTCGCGGGGGAGTGGGGGGAAGGGGGGGGGGGTGAAAAAGGGGAAAAATCTGTGCAGACTGTATAGTTTATTGTTGGGAAGTATGTTTCCCAGGATGTTTATTCGCTGTAACCTGTTTTGATACGTGTTTGTAATGAAATACATTTTTTTTAAAAAGTGAATGCCTCCAGCTAGAGTTAGAGTCAGAGACTTGGGACACTTCTACAGTACTTGGTTTGATAGATACCCAGGTTAAAACCTGGTCTACCACCTGGGTAACTCCACTACTGGGGCGAAATTCTCCGACCCCCCCGCCGGGTCGGAGAATCGCCGGGGGCTGGCGTGAATCCCGCCCCTGCCGGTTGCCGAAGTCTCCGGCACCGGAGATTTGGCGGGGGCGGGAATCGCGCCGCGCCGGTTGGCGGGCCCCCCCCGCTCGATTCTCCGGCCCGGACGGGCCGAAGTCCCGCCGCTAAAATGCCTGTCCCACCGGCGTAAATTGAACCACCTACCTTAACCGGCGGGACAAGGCGGCGCGGGCGGGCTCCAGGGTCCTGGGGGGTCGCGGGGCGATCTGGCCCCGGGGGGTGCCCCCACGGTGGCCTGGCCCACGATCGGGGCCCACCGATCCGCGGGCGGGCCTGTGCCGTGGGGGCACTCTTTCCCTTCCGCCTCCGCCACGGTCTCCACCATGGCGGAGGCGGAAGAGACTCCCTCCACTGCGCATGCGTGGGAAACTGTCAGCTGACGCTCCGTCGCATGCGCCGCCCGGAGATGTCATTTCCGCGCCAGCTGGCGGGGCACCAAAGGCCTTTTCCGCCAGCTGGCGGGGCGGAAATTCCTCCGCCGTGGGCCTAGCCCCTCAATGTTGGGGCTCGGCCCCCAAAGATGCGGAGCATTCCGCACCTTTGGGGCGGGGCGATGCCCGACTGATTTGCGCCGTTTTGGGCACCAGTCGACGGACATCGCGCCGTTTCCGGAGAATTTCGCCCCTGATCTCCAATAAATACCCCACACTTGACTAACCCCCCTGACCCCCTGACTACCCCCAACCCACCAATTACCCCGCAACCTGAATACCCTCCCCAACTGGACCCGAATATCCCCTAACTAATTAGCACAGGGCATGTCGGGGTACATCTCCAATACAAACCTGGCCAATTCAACTGGAAAATCAGCTGCAACAAGAATCACTCGATTTATATTTGTTGTAATTAAATGTCCCAAGGTGCTTCACAGAGGCATTAGAAAACAAAATGTGATGTCATGCCATGTAAGGGCAGATGGCTAAAAGCTTTAAACAGATTTAAGGAGTGTCTTAAGGAGCTTGTTAGTTGCTTAAGAGATGTTTATAAAAAAGGTTACAACCACAATTTAATCTGGAATTTTGATGTCCTGTTATCAGTTTTAGTTTATAATACTGAATAGAATAATCGCTTATTGTCACAAGTAGGCTTCAATGAAGTTACTGTGAAAAGCCCCTAGTCGCCACATTCCGGCGCCTGTTCGGGGAGGCCGGTACAGGAATTGAACCCGCGCTGCTGGCATTGTTCTGCATTACAAGCCAGCTATTTAGCCCACTGTGCTAAACCAGCCCTACTGCCAGTCTGGTATAAAGCGTGACTTGTAAGGTAGCCTCAATGACAATCAAGTTGACAAACATAATGATAATTGAATGCCTTTGTGCCTGTGTTTTACTTGGGCTTGATTACTTTGCTTACAGTTCTGCCTTTTCTCTGTTGCAAGCTTCTCATTATTTCAAGTACAAGCAACAGTTCATTTTTCCAGGTATGTAATCTTGTGTTGACCCTTATTCCTTTCTGTGCTGCACAACACAGTTTTCATTTTTTGATGGGTGTTATACAACTGCAGTCATTTTCTCAAGGCACATTTTTTCCCCTTTAATTATTGACATTTGGAATGCTTTAATGAATTAAGCCGAATGTCTGTCAATGCAGTAACTGGCAAGGTCCTTTGATAAATATTTGACTACGACGCATGAATAAATTCATAGTTTCTGTTTGATTTCCCCAAGATTAAGTCCTTTTAATAGATGCCACATACTTGCTTTGAGCTCCTTCAGAGAGTTGGTATTCTTTATTTGATGTAGAATTTATGATTACTTATTTTTTTAGTTGCCAGCTGGTAATTTCTCCTCCCGTCTAACCTAATGTCTTGTTCCTAGACGTCACACCTGAGATACAAAGCCGAGCACCGCAAGTTATTCTTCATCCTGTCAAGTCCGACCCCATGTAAGAGATTTTGATACTGGCCAATTTGAATTAAATTTCAGTAAACTTTGTAATACTGAGCATTAATGCAGTCTGCATGTTTGATCTATAAAATGTAGAGTGGTTCGGTGACATATTGCTATGCTGAATTATTGAAATGCAGTGTGCAAGAAGGTTCATTTGCAATGAATTTTCAGTGCTACCTGTCCATCATAGCCAAACTCCTAGTGCAAGCTGTTGCTTTCAAATGTGGCTGTGAATTTGGAAAGAGGCTTCTTTTCGATTGTTCTCTCACATCTTCCACGACGATTATGGAATTCTATTAACACCGGGCATAGATCAGGCATCTCAGAGCTGTCTGTTCTGCAGAAAGGAAAATACTTCTACATACTTTACCAAAACAGCAACAAGAGGCGCGTCTAATGACCGGGCCAGGCATGAATCCGAGCAAGCCGGTTAGATTGCGGGAGAGTCTGAAATCGGGAACCGCGCTAAGAGCCGGTCGGTTTCCGATCTAACTGGCAGCTCCCATTGGGGAGATCCGGATCCCGCAGCATGTCGAGAAACCAATAATCACCAATTAAGGCCAATCTTCATCCCATTGGTGGGAAGGGCCCCCTTTCTAATGGCCCCCACAGCAAATGGTCATACAGGTGCCGTTTAGCACACCTATTTAAAAACATGAAACTAGTGAAATGGCTGCTGTGGGAATTGGAGGAGGTGAGTAACCATCTTTGAAATCGGGCAATCAGCCCACGGCCACCAGTGCTGCTGCACCAAAGCTCTAAGGGGCAGGCGGGTGGAGGAGCCTCCCGGGGGCTCTGGCGCAATTGAGGGGGTCGGCCACTGTCGGTGGGAGGGTAGCCCCTGGGCTGAGGGTGTGGGGGGGGCGAGGGGCTCAGCACCCACGGGTCTGACATGTCACCTCCCTGATTGTGTATACCCACAACAAAGGCAACTTCAGCGCCTGCCTGTCCATCCCACTGAACAGCCACAGGAATGAGCCCCATCCGTGGTAAAAGGGGCAGTCACTTTAATCCCTTTTGACTATGCTGGCTTCTGTCTGCTATCGCTAATGGGAAATTGGAAATGTTAGTAATGTCAGCACTTCACAGCTCCCAAGTGGATTTCCTGGGTAGATGTGCCATGTGGCAGGCCAGTGTGACTACCTAGCATCCCAACCAGATTGTGAGGCCCGGACACTTTACCTGACCACTGTGCTTGGGGGCTGGGGACGGGACTGCAGCTGGGTCTGGGGGAGGGTGGAGGGGATGGAGGGTGTTTTCCAAGCTGTCCTGCAGTGTGGAATAATGTGACAGAGGCCTTACATGTCCAGGTAACATTTTTTAATGGTGTACAATCACAACCCTTTTTTAAAATAAATTTAGAATACCCAATTCATTTTTTCCAATTAAGGGGCAATTTAGTGTGGTCAATTCACCTACACTGCACATCTTTGGATTGTGGGGGTGAAACCCAAGCAAACACGGGGGGAATGTGCAAAGTCCACACGGACAGTGACCCAGAGCCGGGATTGAACCTGGGGCCTCGGCGCCATGAGGAAGCAGAACTAACTGTGGTGATGTGCATCACTGTAAATACATGTAAGCTAGCCAGACACTAGAGGGAGCACCAGAAACATCACACACACACACACTCAACCAATAGATAAGCTAGATAGGAGGCGACCAATGGACATTCACGATACACAAGGAGGTGACACGACCACAGGGGGGCATTACACCAACCCATATATAAAGGACACCACACACATGATCTCCCCTTTTGGCCAGTGGAGACAGTCAGTAAGGAGAGGCACAGGGTTGATTCAATATTACACCCACCACGTGGAAGACAGCAGCTGGTTAGTCAGTTTAGGAAGCTATAATAGGATTACCAGTAGTGTCGAACTAAAGTTATAAAAGTGTACATAGTGTAAATAAATGTGTTGAAGTTATCTACATGTCTGGACCTTCCTTTGACAAATGCAACACAAGGATGCCGCTTATGTTACAAAGGAAACATAACAAAACATGGTACCAGTAGTGAACTGTTTAAATCCAGATGGCCATACCTCAGCGTACAGTGACAATCAGCAATACCCAGGCAAGATGTTCGAGCTCCCGGTTCCGCAGCAGCTCCAGTGCCACGGCGATCTCCGCTAAAACTGGCAGGTATTCCGGCAAACGTTTGAATTCTTCCTGGTGGCAGCCGAACTTAAAGACCTGGCCGATGATGAAAAAACAGAGCTTCTCCTCACCATCGCCGGTGCAAGAGCAGAAGAAATGTTTTAAAAATTCAAGTTTTCCAAGGGGCAAAACAGGTGCGACTTCCAGGCAGTCCTGGACAAATTTGGCAAATACTGTGAGGAAAACACACTCCAATCGGCAAGGAAAGGTAAGAGAAGCGCCAGTACTCACCTTGAGGCCGAAATCCCGGACCAGAGAACGATTTGGGTCGGGGTTGGTGGCCATCTTGCTAAAGGGACTACACTAGCGCAGTTGCGCGAGAAGTGCGCAGAACCGGAAGGTTCGTGTCTCGCGCACGCGCAATCAAGAAAACAGGCATCGATAAAGGAACAGCGATCCGCGCATGCGCAATCGTTTCCGACGTGCGTCATGATGTCAGAGGCCCCAGACCGGACCAATTTAAAGGGGAAATGTCCCAAATCAAAGAAAAAATCTTTTAAAGCTGTAAAACAACCTTCCTTCACCTGGAATGTCAGCACAATGCCTTAAATTGAACCAGGAAATGAATTTACATCCGAAGAACCCGGCAACAAGCAGTCACCTACATACAAACCGATGATTCTGACCTTGAATACTTCGATACCGACCTTTACATTTTCTCTGGACCTCGTGAGCCCAATGACAGCTCCATGGTCCTAGACGACTACGACTCGGACAAACCTTTCATCTTGAGAGGCTACACCGGTACCAAATCCGAACTGCAAGTGGACGTGTTGCACATTGGCGACCCCCGCATTGAATCCGACGCAGATGCGGATTCATTCTTCGGATTTGAGGATCTTCAACCCAGCAGATATGACGTCCTAACTCATCAGTGCAGGATGATGCTGCAGCCTGAAATTAAGAGACAGAGAGCGGTACAAGCCCACAGAGAGCGGCCTGCTGCCACACAGAGCGTGGTCCACACCCCGCTCAGGGTTCCCAACCCTACGAAAGACGACATGCAAGACTCCACACCGCAGTCCTTGCATGCACAAGAAGTGACTCCAGTGTCACAAGACTCCACAGCAAGCTCGTGGACAGACTCCACAATGGCAGAAACGCATGACTCCGATGCGCAGTCCTTGCAGGAACAAGACCATGAGGGTCCAGCAACCTCCTCTGACCAACTAGCGGCAGACGATGCAAGTCTGCCATGCTCACGTAAACAGCAAGAAGACTATAGCAGTCTACCACGCTCCACTGCACAGCAGGACGACCATGACGGTCTATCATGCTACAATGAAGGACAAAGCGATGATGACTGTTCAAGCCCAAATGAAGGACAACGGCAAGACAATGACAGTCCACCCACATTGTTTGCACCACCAGATGAAAACTCTGACAATTTACCCAACCCTAGTGAACAGCAAGCAGCTACTGAGGATCTACCCACGGTATGTGAAACGAGTGACGACAACATCCCACTTCCCATGCAAGAGGTACAAAGTGACAGACCTCAGCTCGTGTGTACAGAGGCACTCGACGATCACTGTGGGACCACTGGTGACTCCGGTGACACTACACTACTTCCACCCCCAAATGCTCGAACCTCTCCACTAGTCAATGCATTCCTGCATGTTCCGACTCCAGACGTACAGCTTCAAGAAATCTCAGCTGACTCCAGTGAACCTGCTAAGACTCCGGACGGGGAGCATCAACAAAAAACAGACCAGACTCCAGATGGGGAGCAACCAAACGCCGACTCTGATTCACGTAAGCCAGACTTTACTCCAGACAGGCAGTGCCGCAACCTCAGTGATGGCACGCTCAGGGTGACAGCAGATGCCACAACGACAGGAGATGGATCACGTAACAATCACACTGGGTCAGCAGTAAAAAGCAGCGGCCACAGTCCAGGAGGAATACACCAATTTTCACCACAGCTATGTCCACACATTTGTTCCACACCGACAGTGCAGCCAATGGCAGCTCATGCTGGACAAACCCAGTATTCAAGCATGCAGCAGCCAGCAGTCTATGCAGCATATTCTCAAACAGGCCAGCACTACGGATTGCCCACTAATGGAATCAAGACCGAAGGAGGACTACCGCAAGCACAATCTGCACTACAGACTGGATGCCTTAGTTACAGCCCAGGATTTGCTGCACCCCAGCCTGGCCGGACAGCATATTCCTGTCACATGCAAGGTTCTAGTTTCACACCATCACCAGACATTGATGCGAGCAGCAATTCTGTCTCCAAATCGACATGCTTCAACGCTTCTCAGCAGAATCACCCTTCCAGCACAGCATGTGGCCAGAACCAGTATGCACAGTCTTATCCAACTTCAACATATGGGACATCCATGACCTCGAATGGTACCTCTTCAATGTCAACGACCTATGAGCCACAAAATGCCATCCCACAGCACCACCACAAACATTTAAAAAAAAGACTCCAAATCAGACAGCGAAGTGATTTGACCACTTCTTGGTTCCTGTGGCTTGGAAATGTTGATGGCATTCATAACCAAGAGAGACATTTGACCATGATAATTGATGGTTTATGGACTCACATGAATGATTTGGACTTATTGTTTAATCACCGTTCCCATGACTTGTATATACCTTACCTTATCTACCTGTTCTTTGTTCAGTTTTTCTTAAAGTGTACAGAAATTATGAACATATAAAAAAGGGAGGATGTGGTGATGTGCATCACTGTAAATACATGTAAGCTAGCCAGGCACTAGAGGGAGCACCAGAAACATCACACACACACACACCCAACCAATAGATAAGTTAGATAGGAGGCGACCAATGGACATTCACGATACACAAGGAGGTGACACGACCACAGGGGGGCATTACACCAACCCATATATAAAGGACACCACACACATGATCTCCCCTTTTGGCCAGTGGAGACAGTCAATGAGGAGAGGCACAGGGTTGATTCAATATTACACCCACACGTGGAAGACAGCAGCTGGTCAGTCAGTTTAGGTAGCTATAATAGGATTAGCAGTACTGTCGAACTCAAGTTATAAAAGTGTACATAGTGTAAATAAATGTGTTGAAGTTATCTACACGTCTGGACCTTCCTTTGACAAATGCAACACAAGGAAGCCGCTTATGTTACAAAGGAAACATAACAAAACACTAACCACTGCGCCACCGTGCTGCCCATACAATCACAACCCTAACTGCCCCTTTCTAGTGATGGCGCTGCCCCCCTCCCCTATAGTGCCTTCTCAGTGATCCTCAATCTTCTTGGCCTTCCGTACGCTGCCATTATGTCTAGGTGTGACCCCAGGATGCACATCAGAGGTGAAGGCAACCTGCTGCTTACACCATGTGGTGTTTGAAGCCCCAGGTGGGCATCCTCTGAAGGCCTTGGGGCCGGAGTTCCCCGAGCTCTTTGGCGGTGGCATATGCTTTGCTGTGTCCCACTATTCCGCCCGCTTACCCCAGGACATGCCGGTGTCAGGAGGGAAGGACTCAGGAGAGCTGGTGAACGCCATCGTCTCCCTGTAGGGCAGTTCCGGGTCGACCCCCAGCCCTCCCTCCTTCCGATCGGTGCTCGTAGGGTCCTGGGGTTCACCTTGGGATGGAGGGGCAGCTGTATTGAGCTCCAGAGGCTCCTGCGTCATCTGGCTCTGCCAGCCCTGGCGGCTCCCCATTGTCTGCACCATGATGCCGATGCCCTCAGCGATGGCCCTGTGTGAACGGGCCACGCTCTGCACTAATGTCCACTTGCGTCTGGGAAATGCTGCTCAGCAGCCCGGCAATGCCGAACCGAGACTGGGACATGCTCTGCAGCACCCCGGCAAGTCCACTTGTGACTGGGACATGGCTCCAACGACTGGGAAATACTCTACAGCACCTCAGCAAGGTCCACCTGCATCAGGCACATGTCCCCCAGGGATCAGGACATGTGGTCGAGGCCCTCAGCCATGGCCGTCACTGACTGAGCAAAGCCTTGGACCCCACCACTCATGGTGCTGACATCAGGCTCGATGCATTCCTCTGCGTTCCCCACCCTAGCAGCGATGGCCTCAATGCCACGCATTGCCGACGCCATTTCCCATGGCCGTAGCCCTTGGGAGTTCTCCAGTCAGCTATGGATCCGCTGGAGTGTCGCTGACATTCCCCTCCTGAATCTCACAGCCATGCCCTAGCATCTGCATCAGCTTCGGGATAACCAAGCCCAGATGTGCAGCATTTGACCCTGATTCAGCTGAGTCCTGAGATCCAGCAGACCTCTGACTGCCTTGGATGTTCCTGCTTCCACTTGATGTGCATTAGCAACTGTGTGGTGCTCACCAGATTGTGCCCCAGATTGTGTCCACTTTTGTTGCCCACCAAGGTGGAAGGTGGGGATGATTACTGTGACGCCTCGATGGTGGTCTCCTCGGAGCTCTCCTACGTGATGGCAGAGGGTGGGGAGAAACACCGGATGGCCGGACCCATCAGGAAGAGATCCTGCAAGAGAAGTGACATGTGGTCAGTGTGAAGGAAGGATCATTTTGTCTGACATGAACAACTCACTTGAGGCAGGCCACCTGAGTGAAGGGGAGGTGGTTCCTCACCTCTGTGGTGCAGGCCAATCTCGCTGTCAGTGACTGCTGTCTCCTTGTGCAGCCCGACGATCTCCAGGGCCTGCTCCTTGTAGTGGGTGAGGCCGCTGAGATCTGGAGGTCTGCCGCCCGTATGGGGCCTTTCATGCCCATTATGGGATAACTTCTCTTGCAGGGACGAAGAGGGCATTGTGAGCTGCTGGCTTGGGGCATGGGGCCGGGGGGGTGGGTCTGTGGCAGGTGGTATGTGTGGCACCACACCTGGACAGGGAGGGGTTGTGCTGGTGGGTGCCATGGTGTTCTGGGGCACAAGTGCAATGATCGGATGTGGGTGGTAGTGCGAGGTGATTTGGTGTGGGAGTGTTGGAGATCTGATGCCAGGAGGGTGGTGTTAACTTACCCATGTGGCTCGGTGGAGGTCGATGGTCTTCCTCCTGCACTGTACTGCGGCCCCCCCTGGTCACGCTACCAAAACTGACAGCTGCTGCGACTGCCTGCCAGGCAGCATCGCGGCCCTGCTGCTGGGCCTCCATCTTGGGGGTCAAGATGTACCATCTCCCACACACAGGGTCCAGAAGCCTGGCCAGGTTGGCATCGCCAAAGCGGGGAGCAGGTCTGCATAGTGCCACGTTTGTGTGCTGGCTGGGAGTGAGTTGTGAGGGACATTTAAAAGCAGCTCCCCCTAGTTAGTGGAGAGCTGCTGAGGTGCGTATCTGGTGAATCAGGTGGCGAGGCAGCCAGTAATGGTGTCAAACTTGTGGGGGCTAATTTTCGACCCCAAGTGCCATTAAATTCACAATCTCGCCAAAGCAGCTGCCGGGAAGCACCTGGCCAATTACACAAAGAGTTTCATGCACTGAGAATGTGTGCTGGAAGTTCAGGCAAGGAAGCCCCAGGCAACTTCCTATTCATTAAAATTAATGATTGGAAATTGTATGAAGCAACGTGCTCTCCTGTCATTTAAGGATCTTGTGTACTTGGTCAAATCTATCCCTGCATAATCAGTGCCCATTGTAGAGACTAGAATTTGCTGTTTCAGTATTTTTTTGTTTGCATGGGCTATCTTCGAACTTATCAGGCTGCCCTAAACATAATGGTCTGGTTTTTTTTCAGAAGTGAAGGAACTCCCGCACTTAGAGTGGAAGTGAATGAGCCGACTTCAGAGGTAAGTTGATTGTAATTAAAAATGATTAACTGACCTCTTGAAGCTAATGTCTTTATCAATGAAATTAAAGCAGCAAGGCAACTGAAGAATAAATCAATTTATAAGAGATTTAATTTGGGAATGAGAACCAATAGACTCAATAAATTTAGGAAGCTTAGCCTAGATTTACTGATCAGCAGTAAGGTAACCCCAACATCCTTTAATGATAGTGATTGGAAAGAAGCAATTGTAGGTTCTTGGTTCTTAGTTGAACTGTTTAAATGTCGATGGAAAGGAAATTACATTTTGCTCTTGTATAAATAAACTGCGGCTACGTTAAATTTAATTAAAATGAGCTACGCTGACCTGCTGCTTCCTCAGTGGTTTAATTAATAAATAAATCAGGCGGGAAGCTAAACCATGCATGATTAGAAAGGTCCCAGTTCTGATTCTTGGTCTACGTTGTATTAGCTCATTAGTACATCTCAGTTGAACTCCTACCTGATTATCATAGATTATCATAGAATTTACAGTGCAGAAGGAGGCCATTCGGCCCATCGAGTCTGCTCCTGCTCTTGGAAAGAGCACCCTACCCAAGGTCAACACCTCTACCCTATCCCCATAACCCAGTAACCCCACCCAACACTAAGGGCAATTTTGGACACTAAGGGCAATTTATCATAGCCAATTCACCTAACCTGCACATCTTTGGACTGTGGGAGGAAACCGGAGCACCCGGAGGAAACCCACGCACACACGGGGAGGATGTGCAGACTCCGCACAGACAGTGACCCAAGCCGGAATCGAACCTGATACCCCGGAGCTGTGAAGCAATTGTGCTATCCTATTTCCTTCATTGTGCTCTGCCCAAAGGCCGGTCATTGGCACATTGTCTGCTGATGCTTCACCCGGAACCGTTTTCTTGGCAGTACCTGATATTCAATCTCATTAAAGTCAATGCAGTATTACATGTTTTGTATGGTGAAGAATAATTTCTACCCCAGTTCTAACCTCTGTGCAAGTTTCAGTGCAATGAACCATTGGAGGTTTTGTACCTGAAGCCACTGGTTTGCCCAAGGACTACAATGATGGACAAGGAAAGGGAATGGCTGCCTAATTATACTATTCACAAATGTGGGCATGGAAACCCAAACCTCAGATGATTGTGATGAAAGCTATCTATTTGAATTATTCAGAACTGCGTGTTCTGAGCTTTTATTTTGTTCGCTGGGGATAATAAAAATCAACAATCCTGTGAATCTTGCTGGAAAATGCACACGTTCTGGGTACTGGATGAGAATACCGTCAAGCTTGGCTGTGCTGCCCTCTTGCCACCTCCTCACAATTGAGTATCTTGCCAGTACTCACTGTCTCATACTTACACATGAAAACTTCCACCTGATTGAGATACTGGAGGGCTGCCATCACTGTGGAAGCATATTTCAGCAGATGTCAACGCTATCAGAAAGAAATGGAAAATTAGTTGGCATCATGAAGCATGTGCGTCATTTCCTGTCTCACTTCACAATCGACTGTCGGAAAAAGTTATTCCGGGTATTTTTTTTCTCTATTTCTTGGCTCAGAGACATTTTCTTCCTTTAACCAACCTGTCCAAATAACCATAAGCATTGGCATAGTTACTGTCCCAACCAATAACTAGTAAGTCTGGAAATTAATTCTACAACTTTTTGTATTTAAAGAAAAAAATCCCTCTTTATTTGTACCTACTAACCCACATCTTTACCCCCTCAGCTCCTGAAGACTGTCTTCATTGATAGGCTTTGTCCTAACCTTTATTAATTTAGAAAACATATATTGGCCCGGAACTTCTTCCGAGAGGCAATCTTTGGCGGACTCAATCACGTTGTAATTGCAAAGTGCCTGTCTTGCCCAACCTTCCTCACTCAGGCAGGGTGAGACATGAGCAGCAGACTGGACGGGGTGGGGTTCGCTCGGACTGGAGAAGGGTGGGGGGGGGGGGGCAGATGTCAATCCAGGACTGGAGGGGTTTGGGTTGGGTTGGACTGGAGTGGGGGATCAGTCCAGGAGAGGGCAGTTCAGACCGGGAGAGGGCGTGGTGGATGATGTCTGGTTGAACTCAGGAATGGGTTAACAGACTTTCCAATTAAATACTAATTTGATATCAATTATTCAATAGAAGTCACTGATATATAAAGGGGTTACAGGTGGCACTATTTGTTGGTGAGATTTGTGTGTGAAGTTGGATCAAAGGAATAAAGGTGTTTTTGTGGAGAAGCAGAACTCTTGTCTCCTTTACTCTACAGTAACCCAAAAACTTAAACACGGAGTGGGGGAGCGCCGTTTAAATTGCTTCTGTCAGGTGGTTCCCAGTCAAGCTTAATTGTCCAGAGTAAGTTAGCACTTCTGGGCAATTGCTGGGTAAACCTGGGTGAAAAGGGCAGCACAGTAGCATGGTGGTTAGCACAATTGCTTCACAGCTCCAGGGTCCCAGGTTCGATTCCTGGCCTCGGTCACTGTCTGTACGGAGCCTGCACGTTCTCCCCGTGTGTGCGTGGGTTTCCTCCGGGTGCTCCGGTTTCCTCCCACAGTCCAAAGATGTGCAGGTTAGGTGGATTGGCCATGCTAAATTGCCCTTAGTGTTGGGTGGGGTTACTGGGTTATGGGGATAGGGTGGAGGAGTGGGCTTGGGTATGGTGCTCTTTCAAAGAGCCGGTGCAGACTCGATGGGCCGAATGGCCTCCTTCTGCACTGTAAATACTATGAAACCCTTTCGTGGAAACCTCCTAGAGGGATTCCCAGCGCATCATTGGGGTACCCCCTAAATGCGGCATTGGGGAGGAACCAGGAAATTATGGTCCATTATATCATTGCATTGCTCTAACAAAACAAAGACCTAATTTCCCAAATGTTTCTTCATATTTTTATTTCCTCATACCAGGCGGCACCGTAGTGAGACTAAAACTACAATCCTATTAGTTTTTTTCTAGCCTTTTTCAGCATCACATGGGGCTGCATTTTGTTATTAAAGGGTAAGTGGCACCATTAAGACTGAAATCAGGAATTGACCTCCCTTTGGCCAGCTATGGGACCTGGGACGATATGTTGCCACCAGTGGCTATTGAAGATGCCACTGCCGGAGCTGCCATGTAATTAAGGTAGCAATCTATTCCTTGAAGATGCCAGTCCCATCAGAGGGCTGGCAGTTTAACAGCCTCAACAGCACTACTACTACTGGTGTTCATTGCTGAAGCTGCAGCACCAGGCAGAGGGTGCCTGAGAGCCAGGGGCCCTTGAAGAGAGACAGGTAAGTTGGGTTGGGTTGGGGGGGGGGGGGGGGGGGGGGGGGTGAGCAGGGAGTTGCTCACTGAGTCTCAGCAGCTTGTAAGGACAGCCATTCCCACCATGGGCCATGGAATACCTGTAAATGAAGAATGCCTCCACCTAAAGGAAACCAGTGGGAGGTCACCAGGTTTCAATCACTCATCACCCCACAGAAAATACCCATGGAGGCTGGAGGTGGCCCTTAATTGGCATTGTCCAAGCTGCCCACCTTCTAACCACTGGTAATATGCCATGACAGCAAGGTGACATCAGGTCCCCAACACCGTTCCCAGTCATTTTTTGCCAACCCTGCTGTCTCGCAGCCCATCGCCAGAGAGCCGGGAAAAGTCACCATTCAAGGTATTGTGAGCAATAATATAGGCTACGTCTAGGTGTGTGAGTAAAACATTGTTTACAACTGACACTGTTAGGTTCCTTGTATAGTTCTCCAAGATAGCCAAAGTCGTAGTGTTTACAAAGAACATAAAGCTATATGTTTAAACCAAAGCTAGTTTATTTTACACTACTTGAAATGGTTCGTACACTCTACTGAGTAACAGCTAACAAAATAATAGTATTGAATCTATGTTACAGTAATTAATTATCTCTCACTAATACAACCTACACTCTAACTCAACCTCACACTATCCTTCTCCCACTGCTTTGCCCAGAATGCTTAGAGACGCAGCCTTTTATAAGGCTACTCAATGAATGATGTTGCCATCTAGTGTTGATGTACATGAACATCACCTTGTTAACCATTTACTCTCCTTAGATTATATATATCATTACAGACACTTATCTCCTCTACCATCGCAGTTGGTTGATAAGATTTCATTGGCATGAAGCAACTGGATCTTCAATTTGCAATGCCGTGGAACATCTGAAATATGTTTTCAAAGGTTGTGTGCTCATTTGTTACATCCAGTATGTGATGTTCACAATGTAACACACTGTTAAGATGCAAGATAATCTTATAAACAGAAAGCTAGCCATCGTTCCATGTACTAAAATTTAACAAGGAGTTGCCATGGTGCTATTAATAACTTTAACAGATTGTAAATAGCAACAATTACCTAGATTTCCCTGTTCAAACAGCAAAACATCGGAACCGTGCCCTTGGTCTAAGATTGTCAATGAGCAACACTGCAAGACATCCACTATTTTCCTTGAAGTTTTATAGAAAATCTAAGTTTTGCGCTGTATTTGTAAATTTGCTCTGATTTATATGATGAACTCTCACCAGATCAGAAAACTACTTGCCGGGTATTAAATTAGATTGCCACAATTGTTGGTCCCCTGCCTTCAAGCACGCTGAGAATCAGTAGCCCAATACTGGGCTAATTCCATTAGTGTGCTGGCCCCTCATTTTCCACTGTGAAAATCAGAAATCTTTTATTATCAAGAATGACTGCTTGATTGGGACAGCAAGAAAATGAGCACACAGCACTAATGCAGAAAGTCTGTTTTCAAGCATGCGACATGAGGTACCACTGAGTTAACAGGTTGACTGTGCTGGCCACTGATGATTCACCCAGCACACAGTGTCCTCTGTGCAGAAACATTAACAGCTTCACAAGAACTGCATTCCCTAAATTGAGCATATTTGTGTGAAAGTACAATAAATGAGAAGTCAACAGGTAAAGCAACAATGCATAAATGCTTTTGGGAGTGAAGGATGGCTTTGGAATGTGCTGCCTTTCATGGTCAGTAAACACACACTGGGAAGGGTATGTTAACATATTTGTGTGAAACTTGTCTGTCTGCTCTTTTAGTGTAATTGTGAACCCATTTCACACCCATTTTTGCATTAAAATAAACAGGTTTACATTTTCATTGACAAAGCTGTCTAAGGATTTCATACTAAAATGTTTATGTATTCCTTGCTGCCACTACACAACACAATGGAGCTGTTTAGCACAGGGCTAAATCGTTGGCTTTGAAAGCAGACCAAGGCAGGCCAGCAGTCAATTCCCGTATCAGCCTCCCCGAACAGGCGCTGGAATGTGGCGACTAGGGGCTTTTCACAGTAACTTCATTTGAAGCCTACTTGTGACAATAAGCGATTTTCATTTCATTTCGTTCAATACCAAATCAAAATTAAAACGATCATAAAAGAGGTGGCCAAAAGGTCATATTTTCACAAATGCAGAACCTAAATGGGAAAAAAATACAGTAAGAAGTCTTCCAACACCAGGTTAAAGTCCAACAGGTTTGTTTTGAATCACTAGCTTTCGGAGCACAGTTCCTTCCTCAGGTGAATCAAGGAAGGAGCTGTGCTCCGAAAGCTAGTGATTCGAAACAAACCTGTTGGACTTTAACCTGGTGTTGTAAGACTTCTTACTGTGCTCACCCCAGTCCAACGCCAGCATCTCCACATCCGGGAAAAACATATGAAGATGTTTTAAATAAGGCAGCACGGCGGCACAGTGGGTAGCACTGCTGCCTGACGGCGCTGAGGTCCCAGGTTCGATCCCGGCTCTGGGTCACTGTCCGTATGGAGTTTGCATATTCTCCCTGTGTTTGCGAGGGTTTCGCCCCACAACCCAAAGATGTGCAGGGAAGGTGGATTGGCCACGCTAAATTGCCCCTTAATTGGAAAAAAATTGGATACTCTAAATTTTTTTAAAAAGATGTATTAGATAAGGAGCGCGATTTAACAGAAAAAAGTCCCGTTGACCTGACTATCAACGGGACTCTTGTTATTTTTTCAGGCCTCGGCAGGAAGGCCCCGCCGAGGCCGCACTTACTTTAATTTCCTTCACTGAAGAGTTCCACTAATGCGACCTCCGGACAGCCCGCCCCCCAAATTACCTGTTGAGGGGTCCTCCAGATCCCCTCCCACCCCCAGACCCCATCCTATAAGAGCAGGGCACCCCCGTGTCCAATCCCCAGCGCAGACAAAATTCCACCTGGGCACTGCCAGCCTGGCACCATGTCAATGCCCCATCCAGCCTGGCAGTGCCACCTGGGAACCCTGTGCCAGGCTGGGACCCAGGTGTCCAGATGGCATCAGCAGTGCCAGGGTGGCATGCTGCCCAGAGACCAACCACTTTGGGAGTCTCTGATCACCTGGGAGAACTCCCGAAGTGCCATTCCGCTTGGTCCCCGTTTGTGGAGACCAGTATTAAACGGCACGTGGCTGGGGTCTCTTTGGCGAGGCCGATATATCCCGGGGGCTGGTTAGCTCTGACGGAAACATATTTAAGTGTGCCTAAGATCCTGCTAGGTCTCGCGAGGCATTGCAAGCCAGGTAAATCTGGCATAGCGGGGGAGTTTCTAACACTCGTGAAGGTGGAGTTTGAGTTGAGGGAAAGGATGGAAGGGTTTTACAATTCATGGGCTTTGTTTATTATGCACTTTCAAGAATTGGATGTAATCGAATATTAGGGAGAGGTAGTTGGGGTGGGGGGGGGGGGGGTTTGGACTGTTGTTGGCAACTATGTATGGGAGAATGGTGGATTCCTGAATCCTTTTAATTGATGTTTGTAGTTAAAATGTTGAGAGTTGTTTGGGGGTTGGTGGGAGGGAGGAATTATTGGCCAGGGATTGGCATTGTATTTGTTACCGTTGATTGTTGTCATGATATTCAGGTAAACATCATAGCACACACATACATACATACTGATGGACAGATCAACGGACCAATCAACACACACAACACGACAGCCAATCACAGGCAAGAGCATACACAGTACAAAACAGGGAACACAACACTTCCTGTGCACTCGAGCAGGAGACGGCTCATGGCACAGAGCTCATTACAAGCCACTCAGACATCCACCTACAAGATAGAATTAGGAATAGGTCCACAGAATCAAGGGTCATGATCGAACCTCAGTAAACAGTTTACCAGTGTAAATAGATGTTTGAAATAAAACTGCATTGTACCTTTCGCAACCGTGTTGGTTCGTCTGTGTAGCAGAGCACCCAACACTTCATAGTACCAGGAGTGACTTTGGTACCTACCTACAAATCCTCCGGAATCTGCCATCCTGCGCCATGGACACCGTCAACACACCGCAGCCGCTACAAGTCGCTGGAAACCTCAGCATTAATTGGAAGCTGTTCAAACAGCGCTTCCAGCTCTTTCTGGAAGCCAACGAAAAGGAGAGCGCTTCAGACAACAGAAAGATCGCCATCCTCCTCACCATGGCAGGTCAGCACGCCATCCATGTCTACAACTGCCTGGTGTTCGCAGAAGGCGAGAACAAGACCAAATTCAAGACGGTCCTTCATAAGCTCGACCAACACTTCAACGTCGAGGTCAACGAGAGCTTCGAGAGGTATCTCTTCCAGCAGCGCCTGCAAGGTAAGGTTGAGCCCTTACAGTCATTCCTTACGCATCTCCGCATCCACGCGCAGTCCTGCGGTTACGACACCACCTCCGATTCCACGATTGGGACCAGAACGTTTTTGGGGTCACCTCGGGCACCCTACACCAGCAGCTCTTAAAAATAAAAGGCCTCACCTTAGCCTCCGCAATCGAAGCCTGTGTCCTGCACAAAAACGCACCAGCCGCTATGCCCAATTTCAGGTGGCCGAATCGGTGCGGCAGGGGTCCTACGCGGCCGGATCGGTGAGGCAGGCGCCCTACAAGGCTGAATGCGTCCAGGCGATCGAGTCCCTCCCGGCCCGGATGAGGGCGGCCATTTCGCGCTTGTGCGCGCCAAAAACTACGGCAACACTGAGGGACGTGATGCGCAGGTGCGCTCGATGCAAGACCGAACTGCGCATGCACAGTGGCGCAACGAACGCCATGACGTCACGATGTGCGGCAACTGTGGAGCCGCACATTTAAAGCGGCAATGGCCCGCAAGAAACCGACAATGCCTCCGCTGTGGCAAGGTGGGCCACTATGTTGCTTGCTGTCGAGCAGTTCAACCTGTCAGTGTTCCCCAACTCCGACAACCTCGCAGGGACGTGCGGACCATTCAGCATCCTTATTACGGGTCGTGCCCAGAAGATATCCAGACCAGTGACACAGACGACCGGGACGCCTTCCGTGTTGCGGTCATTGATGGGAATCGAATGTCTCCAGCCAAGACCCACCAGCCGGTGCAAGTTAACATAAGAACTATGGGCAGGAGTAGGCCATCTGGCCCCTCGAGCCTGCTCCACCATTCAATGAGATCATGGCTGATCTTGTGTGGACTCAGCTCCACTTTCTGGCCCGAACACCATAACCCTTAATCCCTTTATTCTTCAAAAAACTATCTATCTTTATCTTAAAAACATTTAATGAAGGAGCCTCTACTGCTTCACTGCGCAAGGAATTCCATAGATTCACAACCCTTTGGGTGACGAAGTTCCTCCTAAACTCAGTCCTAAATCTACTTCCCCTTATTTTGAGACTATGCCCCCTAGTTCTGCTTTCACCCGCCAGTGGAAACAACCTGCCCGCATCTATGCTATCTATTCCCTTCATAATCTTATATGTTTCTATAAGATCGCCCCTCACCATTCTAAATTCCAACGAGTACAGTCCCAGTCTACTCAACCTCTCCTCGTAATCCAACCCCTTCAGCTCTGGGATTAACCTAGTGAATCTCCTCTGCACACCCTCAGTGCCAGTATGTCCTTTCTCAAGTAAGGAGACCAAAACTGAACACAATACTCCAGGTGTGGCCTCACTAACACCTTATACAATTGCAGCATAACCTCCTTAGTCTTAAACTCCATCCCTCTAGCAATGAAGGATAAAATTCCATTTGCCTTCTTAATCACCTGTTGCACCTGTAAACCAACTTTTTGCGACTAATGCACTAGCACACCCAGGTCTCTCTGCACAGCAGCATGTTTTAATATTTTATCATTTAAATAATCCCTTTTGCTGTTATTCCTACCAAAATGGATAACCTCACATTTGTCAACATTGTATTCCATCTGCCAGACCCTAGCCCATTCACTTAGCCTATCCAAATCCCTCTGCAGACTTCCAGTATCCTCTGCACTTTTTGCTTTACCACTTACCTTAGTGTCGTCTGCAAACTTGGACACATTGCCCTTGGTCCCCAACTCCAAATCATCTATGTAAATTGTGAACAGTTGTGGCCCCAACACTGATCCCTGAGGGACACCACTAGCTACTGATTGTCAACCAGAGAAACACCCATTAATCCCCACTCTTTGCTTTCTATTAATTAACCAATCCTCTATCCATGCTCCTACTTTCCCCTTAATGCCATGCATCTTTATCTTATGCAGCAACCTTTTGTGTGGCACCTTGTCAAAGGCTTTCTGGAAATCCAGAAATACCACATCCATTGGCTCCCCGTTATCTACCGCACTGTTAATGTCCTCAAAAAATTCCACTAAATTAGTTAGGCATGACCTTCCCTTTATGAAGCCATGCTGCATCTGCCCAATGGGACAATTTCCATCCAGATGCCTCGCTATTTCTTCCTTGATGATAGATTCCAGCATCTTCCCTACTACCGAAGTTAAGCTCACTGGCCTATAATTACCCGCTTTCTGCCTACCTCCTTTTTCAAACAGTGGTGTCACGTTTGCTAATTTCCAATCTGCCGGGACCACCCCAGAGTCTAGTGAATTTTGGTAAATTATCACTAGTGCATTTGCAATTTCCCTAGCCATCTCTTTTAGCACTCTGGGATGCATTCTATCAGGTCCAGGAGACTTGTCTACCTTTAGCCCCATTAGCTTGCCCACCACTACCTCCTTGGTGATAACAATCCTCTCAAGGTCCTCACCTGTCATAGCCTCATTTCCATCAGTCACTGGCATGTTATTTGTGTCTTCCACTGTGAAGACCGACCCAAAAAACCTGTTCAGTTCCTCAGCCATTTCTTCATCTCCCATTATTAAATCTCCCTTCTCATCCTCTAAAGGACCAAAAAACCTGTTCAGTTCCTCGGCCATTTCTTCATCTCCCATTATTAAATCTCCCTTCTCATCCTCTAAAGGACCAATATTCTGAGCAAGTTTACTCTCATAATCTATCTTGCTCTTTATAGCTTTTTTAGTAGCTTTCTGTTTCCCCCTAAAGATTTCCCAGTCCTCTAGTCTCCCACTGATCTTTGCTACTTTGTATGTTTTTTCCTTCAATTTGATACTCTCCCTTATTTCCTTAGATATCCATGGTCGATTTTCCCTTTTTTTACCGTCCTTTCTTTTTGTTGGTATAAACCTTTGCTGAGCACTGTGAAAAATCTCTTGGAAGGTTCTCCGCTGTTCCTCAACTGTTTCACCATAAAGTCTTTGCTCCCAGTCTACCTTAGCTAGTTCTTCTCTCATCCCATTGTAATCTCCTTTGTTTAAGCACAAAACACTAGTGCTTGATTTTACCTTCTCACCCTCCATCTGTATTTTAAATTCCACCATATTGTGATCGCTCCTTCCGAGAGGATCCCTAACTATGAGATCCTGAATCAATCCTCATTACACAGGACCAGATCTAGGACCGCTTGTTCCCTCGTAGGTTCCATTACATACTGTTCTAGGAAACTATCGCGGATACATTCTATAAACTCCTCCTCAAGGCTGCCTTGACCGACCTGGTTAAACCAATCGACATGTAGATTAAAATCCCCCATGATAACTGCTGTACCATTTCTACGATCAATCACGAACAATCCGGGTGATGAATGGTGTGCCACCCTAACGGTCAACCCAAATTCGTCGCCCACCTACTAGACTGGACTTATGAGACTGCTTGTACATTGAACTCATACTACCACGGTGTTAATATGTTTCTGATCTTATCGTTACAGATTTGTTTTGTCGTTCAACATTTCCCCGTTCTTTGTTTATGGTACAACCTCGTTGTTATGTCGCACCCGACATCGCCCCTTATATATAGTTTAGCCCCATGTACATGCTGTAAATATTGCACACACACACATTTAGCTACACTCAATACACATCTCTATTTATGGCCACGTAGACACATGTTCTTGTAACAAAGGGGCGATGTCATGATATTCAGGTAAACATCATAGCACATACATACATACATGCTGATGGACAGATCAACGGACCAATCAACACACACAACACGACAGCCAATCACAGTCGAGCATAAACAGTACAAAACAGGGAACACAACACTTCCTGGGCACTCGAGCAGGAGACGGCTCAGGGCACAGAGCTCAGTACAAGCCACTCAGACATCCACCATGTGCTGAGTGCCACTACAAGATAGAATTAGGAATAGATCCACAGAATCAAGGGTCATGATCGAACCTCAGTAAACAGTTTACCAGTGTAAATAGATGTTTGAAATAAAACTGCGATGTACCATTCGCAACCGTGTTGGTTCATCTGTGTAGCAGAGTACCCAACACTTCAATTGTTTGTTGGTGGCTGTAAATTTGGATGAAAATGTAAAAAAGAATAAAAATATTTTTTTAAAAAAGAAACCTCACGAGAGGCCTCTCGCGAGATTTACTGCCCATGTCTCATCACGAGTCGAGTGTGACATGACCATTAGATCGGGCCCCAGAATTCTAGATTCCCTTGCTCTGGTATGCATTTATCAAGGAAACGGATATCAGCAAATCTTTCTTGTCTTTAAATGTTGGCTACAGATGGAGGTTTGCATATCATGGGTAGATTCCTGAAGTCAGTCTGAAGTATCAGTATTTTATGGAGCTTGTAAGAAGGGGAAAGGTGGCGGGCAAGGTGACTGAATTATGCAGGAGCCGAAATTCCGGTTTCTGACGGCGGGTTGAGTTGTGGAGATTATATCAAGAGCATTGCAGTGGTGGGCTGGATCACTAGCCATCCCATAGCGGATTCGTGGTGGGTGTGATAAGGCCTGGGCTGCCCTGCGCAGGTGTTGGGGAGGAACAGGGAACCTCCCATAGTGGATTGGGGCTTGGGAGGGGTTGGGGGGGTTGCATCGGTGATTTTGGAGATCTGGCTACATCCTCGATGTAGAAAGCAGGGCTATGTGTAGTCTCGGCCACGTGATCCCTGCTGAGGCCCCTTATTTAATGCGAGTAGCATTGTATAGCCATGTTTTTCTCAGCGTGGTGAGTGCCGGGAAACAAGTGGCTAAACGCGCTCACTATGGGACTTTGTTCCCACTTAATTGAATCACGCTGAAAGACTCTTAGAGTTATGAAGAAGGCCTTTATTGCAGATTTAACTGGGCTAATGATGTTCCAAGTGGAACGCCAAAAAAGCCCTTTTTTTCAAAAAAAATTTTAATGAAGGTTTTATGTTTAACAAACACAAACTGAACTACAACACAACTGCGAAAATTGTTCAAACATGGTACAATTTTCATGTTAACAACACAGAAAATCAGAGATATAGAAAAATACACAACAAAAGCTCCATCCAAATCCCCCCTGTATCCCCCTAACCTCACCCATAAAGCCTACCTCGCCCCCCCCCCCCCCCCCCACCCCGCAACAGCTGATGGTAATTAACTCTTTGCAATGTGAGATAAATGGCTACCACCTCAGGTACAATCCCTCTACTGAACCCCTGACAGTGTACACCCCTGACAGTGTACTTGACCTTTTCCAGGTATAGAAAGTCCATAAGTTCATCCAACGAGGCCAAGGCACAAGGTGGAGTGGTCGCTCCCCATCCCAGCAGAACTCAACTTTGGGCTATCAGGCAGGCAAAGGCAAGTGCATCCGCCTTCACTCTGGTCCGCAGCCCACTGAGTCCGATACCCCCAAAATGGCCACCAACGGACAAGGCTCCAGATCAATGTTACGAACTGCTAAAATGGTGTTAAAGAAGGAGGCCTAAAAGCTCACCGTCTTTGGACACGACCAGAACATGTGTGCATGGTTGGCGGGTGCCCAACAGCATCTGTCCTCCACTTCATCAAAGAACCCACTCCTCCTACGTTTGGTTAGATGAGCTCTATGAACCACTTTGAGTTGGATGAGGCTGAGCCGCGCGCAGGATGAGGTGAATGTACCCTACAAAGGGCCTCATTCCACATCTTATCTAAGATTGGTCTCAACTCAAAGAACAAAGAACAAAGAAATGTACAGCACAGGAACAGGCCCTTCGGCCCTCCAAGCCCGTGCCGACCATACTGCCCGACTAAACTACAATCTTCTACACTTCCTGGGTCCGTATCCTTCTATTCCCATCCTATTCATATATTTGTCAAGATGCCCCTTAAATGTCCCTATCGTCCCTGCCTCCACTACCTCCTCCGGTAGTGAGTTCCAGGCACCCACTACCCTCTGCGTAAAAAACTTGCCTCGTACATCTACTCTAAACTTTGCCCCTCTCACCTTAAACCTATGCCCCCTAGTAATTGACCCCTCTACCCTGGGGAAAAGCCTCTGACTATCCACTCTGTCTATGCCCCTCATAATTTTGTATACCTCTATCAGGTCGCCCCTCAACCTCCTTCGTTCCAGTGAGAACAAACCGAGTTTATTCAATCGCTCCTCATAGCTTATGCCCTCCATACCAGGCAACATTCTGGTAAATCTCTTCTGCACCCTCTCTAAAGCCTCCACATCCTTCTGGTAGTGTGGCGACCAGAATTGAACACTATACTCCAAGTGTGGCCTAACTAAGGTTCTATACAGCTGCAACATGACTTGCCAATTCTTATACTCAATGCCCCGGCCAATGAAGGCAAGCATGCCGTATGCCTTCTTGACTACCTTCTCCACCTGTGTAGCCCCTTTCAGTGATCTGTGGACCTGTACTCCTAGATCTCTTTGACTTTCAATACTCTTGAGGGTTCTACCATTCACTGTATATTCCCTACCTGCATTAGCCCTTCCAAAATGCATTACCTCACATTTGTCCAGGTTAAACTCCATCTGCCATCTCTCCGCCCAAGTCTCCAGACAATCTAAATCCTGCTGTATCCTCAGACAGTCCTCATCGCTATCCGCAATTCCACCAACCTTTGTGTCGTCTGCAAACTTACTAATCAGACCAGTTACATTTTCCTCCAAATCATTTATATATACTACAAAGAGCAAAGGTCCCAGCACTGATCCCTGTGGAACACCACTGGTCACAGCCCTCCAATTAGAAAAGCATCCCTCCATTGCTACCCTCTGCCTTCTATGGCCTAGCCAGTTCTGTATCCACCTTGCCAGTTCACCCCTGATCCCGTGTGACTTCACCTTTTGTACTAGTCTACCATGAGGGACCTTGTCAAAGGCCTTACTGAAGTCCATATAGACAACATCTACTGCCCTACCTGCATCAATCATCTTAGTGACCTCCTCGAAAAACTCGATCAAGTTAGTGAGACACGACCTCCCCTTCACAAAACCGTGCTGCCTCTCACTAATACGTCCATTTGCTTCCAAATGGGAGTAGATCCTGTCTCGAAGAATTCTCTCCAGTAATTTCCCTACCACTGAAGTAAGGCTCACCGGCCTGTAGTTCCCGGGATTATCCCTGCCACCCTTCTTAAACAGAGGAACAACATTGGCTATTCTCCAGTCCTCCGGGACATCCCCTGAAGACAGCGAGGATCCAAAGATTTCTGTCAAGGCCTCAGCAATTTCCTCTCCAGCCTCCTTCAGTATTCTGGGGTAGATCCCATCCGGCCCTGGGGACTTATCTACCTTAATATTTTTTAAGACACCCAACACCTCGTCTTTTTGGATCACAATGTGACCCAGGCTATCTACACCCCCTTCTCCAGACTCAACATCTACCAATTCCTTCTCTTTGGTGAATACTGATGCAAAGTATTCATTTAGTACCTCGCCCATTTCCTCTGGCTCCACACATAGATTCCCTTGCCTATCCTTCAGTGGGCCAACCCTTTCCCTGGCTACCCTCTTGCTTTTTATGTAAGTGTAAAAAGCCTTGGGATTTTCCTTAACCCTATTTGCCAATGACTTTTCATGACCCCTTCTAGCCCTCCTGACTCCCTGCTTAAGTTCCTTCCTACTTTCCTTATATGCCACACAGGCTTCGTCTGTTCCCAGCCTTTTAGCCCTGACAAATGCCTCCTTTTTCTTTTTGACGAGGCCTACAATATCATTCGTCATCCAAGGTTCCCGAAAATTGCCGTATTTGTCTTTCTTCCTCACAGGAACATGCCTGTCCTGTATTCCTATCAACTGACACTTGAAAGCCTCCCACATGTCAGATGTTGATTTGCCCTCAAACATCCGCCCCCAATCTATGCTCTTCAGTTCCCGCCTAATATTGTTATAATTAGCCTTCCCCCAATTTAGCACATTCATCCTCGGACCACTCTTATCCTTGTCCACCAGTACTTTAAAACTTACTGAATTGTGGTCACTGTTACCGAAATGCTCCCCTACTGAAACATCTACCACCTGGCCGGGCTCATTCCCCAATACCAGGTCCAGTACCGCCTCTTCCCTAGTTGGACTGTTTACATATTGTTTTAAGAAGCCCTCCTGGATGCTCCTTACAAACTCTGCCCCGTCTAAGCCCCTGGCACTAAGTGAGTCCCAGTCAATATTGGGGAAGTTGAAGTCTCCCATCACCACAACCCTGTTGTTTTTACTCTTTTCCAAAATCTGTCTACCTATCTGCTCCTCTATCTCCCGCTGGCTGTTGGGAGGCCTGTAGTATACCCCCAACATTGTGACTGCACCCTTCTTATTCCTGATCTCTACCCATATAGCCTCACTGCCCTCTGAGGTGTCCTCTCGCTGTATAGCTGTGATACTCTCCTGAACAAGTAGCGCAACTCCGCCTCCCCTTTTACATCCCCCTCTATCCCGCCTGAAACATCTAAATCCTGGAACGTTTAGCTGCCAATCCTGCCCTTCCCTCAACCAGGTCTCTGTAATGGCAACAACATCATAGTTCCAAGTACTAATCCAAGCTCTAAGTTCATCTGCCTTACCCGTAATGCTCCTTGCATTAAAACATATGCACTTCAGGCCACCAGACCCGCTGTGTTCAGCAACTTCTCCCCGTCTGCTCTGCCTCAGAGCCACACTGTCCATATTCCCTAGTTCTCCCTCAACGCTCTCACCTTCTGACCTATTGCTCCCGTGCCCACCCCCCTGCCATACTAGTTTAAACCCTCCCGTGTGACACTAGCAAATCTCGCGGCCAGGATATTTATGCCTCTCCGGTTTAGATGCAACCCGTCCATCTTATACAGGTCACACCTGCCCCGGAAGAGCTCCCAGTGGTCCAGATAACCGAAACCCTCCCTCCTACACCAGCTGTTTAGCCACGTGTTTGTCTGCTCTATCTTCCTATTTCTAGCCTCACTGGCACGTGGCACAGGGAGTAATCCCGAGATTACAACCCTCGAGGTCCTGTCTTTTAACTTTCTGCCTAGCTCCCTGAACTCCTGCTGCAGGACCTCATGCCTCTTCCTGCCTATGTCGTTAGTACCAATATGTACAACGACCTCTACCTGTTTGCCCTCCCCCTTCAGGATTCCCTCTACCCGTTCGGAGACATCCTGGACCCTGGCACCAGGGAGGCAACATACCATCCTGGAGTCTCTTTCACGTCCACAGAAGCGCCTATCTGTTCCCCTGACTATAGAGTCCCCTATAACTATTACTCTTCTGCGCTTTGACCCTCCCTTCTGAACATCAGAGCCAGCCGTGGTGCCACTGCTCTGGCTGCTGCTGTTTTCCCCTAATTTTCCTCCTCCCATTTCACCTTCACCCAAGCAAGCAACGAAAATTGCAGTGAGATGGTCTGCTCATAGATGTTTGAGATTCCCCCCCCCAGTCCTTGCCAAACATAAGGGCCGAGATTCTCCGAGTCAGCGCCGCCACGCCACTATGACGTCGGCCCGCCGATTCTCCAGCGACCGGAGAATCGACGGCAATCGCGGAAGCCGGTGCGCAGTTTGGGGGCCATTGAAAGTGGCCCCCGGGGCGATTCTGCGTACTCGACGGGCCGAGTTGCGCCGAGTCCCGCCGGCGTTGTCTGCGTATGGTCCTTCCCAGCTGGACCTCGGCATTCTGGCTGTGGGGACCATCCTGGTGGGGGGGGGGAGCCAACTCCGGGTGGGGGGCGCCTCCACGGTGGCCATGCCCGCGATCGGGGGCTGCTGATCGGCAGGCGCACTAATCCCGGGGGGGGGACTGTGTTCCTCCACGCCGGGCCTCTGTAGGGCTCCACCATGTTGCCCACGGGCCGGTGCGGAGACGGCCGTGGTGCGCATGCGCGGACCCGTGACGGGCTGGCTTTTGGCACCGGAGCAGCGCACAGCACTCCGGCGCTGTTCTAGCCTCCGAGGACGGGAGAATGACTGGGCCTGGAGTCCCATTGACGCCGGCGTCGCTCGCACCGGTTTTGACGCCGGCGTCAACACTTGGCTGGGATTTCAGAGAATTCCGGCCAAGATTGTTTCCAACAGGGAATGCTGTGGCCCTCAGGGAAAATATCGAAATAGGTGTCATCCTGATAGTAGGAATTTTGCCAAGAACGCCTCACAAGTGGCGAACCTCCATCTATAAACAGGTCTCTAAAGCACTCTAGCCCATTGTCATGCCTTAAAAGTCAAATCCAAATCTGCACAGCTTGTAAAGTTGACTAAGCTGCTTCCATATCTCCAAGGTGGAGGTTTGAAGTCTATCTCATTGAGGAGAATGGGAGTGGCGTCATTACTAGGGCCCAGAACCTCGACCCTTTACAAAAACCTGCCTCCATCCTCCCCCACATGGTGTCCGATTCTTTGTACCACCCCAACACCTTCTCCAAGTTGGCCGCCGAGTAATACATGAGGAAATTGGGTACTGCTTGACCCCCCCCAAGTGCTGGTCCCTCTGGAGGTACATCCTACAAATTCCCGGTGCCCTATCCGCCCATATAAAGGAATTCACCGGAATTAGAAAGGTGCTACTTCAGAGAGGAAGGCAGGCAGAGGGTTTGTGTCTTCCGAGCCTGATGTGTTATTACTGGGCGGCGAATGTGGAGAAGGTACGGAGCTGGGTCAGAGGGGTTGACTCCCAATCAGTCAGAATTGAGGAGAGTTTGTGTAGGGGGTCGGGATTGAAGGCGCTAGCAACAGCGCTGCTCCCAATGGCCTTGGGGAGAACTCAGGGAGTCCGGTAGTAATAGCTTCATTGAGAATTTGGAGGCAGTTTCGCCAGCACTTTGGGTTGGGGGCAGGGTCAAGAGAAATGCCGATTCGATGGAACCTTAGATTTGAGCCAGTGGACTTCCGGGTGCGGCGATGACCAGCTGAGTCGCACGTTTCGGCAGCTCCCGGTGAAACGGACTTTTGGGCTCTTGATAGGAGCCCCAACGGCAATTTTGACGGCTAAAAACACTGTGCGGTAAACCAAAAGGGAATCCCCCCTGGATATGGATGAAAAAAGGAGGAGAAAGTGGCCGGATTGCAGTGGATCCTTTAGAACAGCGGCAAGGAAGGCAAGCAAAAACCAAGATGGCGTCGGAAGGTGGCAGTTTAACATGGGGCCCTGAACAACAAGAGTTCTTGAAATGCTGTGTGGAAGAGCTCAAAAAGGAAATGAAGAAAGAGCTGTTGGCCCCGATACTACAGGCGATCGAAGGGCTAAAGGAGGAACAAAAGACCCAGGAGCGGGAGCTTCGGGTCGTGAAGGCAAAGGCAGCCGAGAATGAGGACGACATACAGGGCCTGGTGGTGAAGACGGAGACGCATGAGCCACATCAGAAACGATGTGTGGAAAGGTTGGAGGCACTGGAGAACAACCTGAGGATTCTTGGTCTTCCTGAAGGTGTGGAGGGAGCGGACGTCGGGGCATATGTGAGCACGATGCTGCACTCGTTAATGGGAGCGGAGGCCCCGGCGGGTCCGTTGGAGGTGGAGGGAGCATACCGAGTGATGGCGCGAGGGCCGAGAGCAGGAGAAATTCCCAGAGCCATAGTGGTGAGATTCCTCCGTTTTAAGGATAGAGAAATGGTCCTTAGATGGGCAAAGAAAACTCGGAGCAGTAAATGGGAGAACGCGGTGATCCGCGTTTATCAAGACTGGAGTGCGGAGGTGGCGAGAAGGAGGGCGAGCTTTAATCGGGCCAAGGCGGTGCTTCATAAAAAGAAGATAAAATTTGGAATGCTGCAACCGGCAAGACTGTGGGTCACATATCGAGGGAGGCACCAGTACTTTGAGACGGCGGATGAAGCGTGGACTTTTATTGTGGAAGAAAAACTGGAATGAGCGGGTTATTAAAAAGAACGTTTGAACAAAGTGGTGGGGCGAATGTGGGGGGCAAAGAGGGGGGTTAAAAAGGGGGGAAAGAGGAGTTTTATGTACTAATCCTGCGATGTGGTAACTTTTCTCTCTCCCACAGGTGGTGATGGGGAGAGGTGGAGGAGATGGGGCGTTGGCCATTGGGGGCGGGGCCAAGGGAGAAGCGCGGGCTTGGTTCCCGCGCTATGATAATCATGGCGGGAATAGAGAAGCAGGAAGGAGGGGGCGTCGCACGGTGCGAACCGAGGTTACGGGGGGAAGCCGAGGTCGGCCAGAGTTTGCTGACCTCTGGGAGCAACATGGGGGGAGTAATTACGCTAGCGGGGGGTCTAGCGGGGGGGGGGGTGGGAGGGGGGAATTACTGGGTTGCTGCTGCTGGGGAGAGGGGGGAGCTGGTATGGGAGGGGATGGGCGGGGGGGCACCGCCTGGGGGAGATACAGCTGCGTGGGAACCGGGTGAGGAGCTGGAAAAAGGTGATGGCTAATCAACAAGGGGGGGGTGGTGGGGGGGGGGGGGGGGGGGTAGGAAGCCCCCCAACCCGGCTGATCACGTGGAACGTGAGAGGGCTGAACGGGCCGATAAAGAGGGCACGGGTACTCGCACACATTAAGAAACTTAAGGCAGATGTGGTTATGTTACAGGAAACGCACCTGAAACTGATAGACCAGGTTAGGCTACGCAAAGGATGGGTGGGGCAGGTGTTCCATTCGGGGCTAGATGCGAAAAACAGGGGGGTGGCTATATTAGTGGGGAAGCGGGTAATGTTCGAGGCAAAGACTATAGTGGCGGATAACGGGGGCAGATACGTGATGGTGAGTGGCAAACTACAGGGGGAGACGGTGGTTTTGGTAAACGTATATGCCCCGAACTGGGATGATGCCAATTTTATGAGGCGGATGCTAGGACGCATTCCGGACCTAGAGATGGAAAGCTGATAATGGGGGGAGATTTTAATACGGTGTTGGAACCAGGGCTGGATAGGTCGAAGTCCAGGACTGGAAGGAGGCCGGCAGCAGCCAAGGTACTTAAAGATTTTATAGAGCAGATGGGAGGTGTAGACCCATGGAGATTTAGCAGACCTAGGAGTAAGGAGTTCTCGTTTTTCTCCTATGTCCATAAAGTCTACTCGCGAATAGACTTTTTTGTGCTGGGAAGGGCGTTGATCCCGAAGGTGAGGGGAACGGAGTATACGGCTATAGCCATTTCGGATCACGCTCCACACTGGGTAGACGTGGAGATAGGGGAGGAAACAGGAGGGCGCCCACCCTGGAGAATGGACATGGGACTAATGGCAGATGAGGGGGTGTGTCTAAGGGTGAGGGGGTGCATTGAAAAGTACTTGGAACTCAATGATAATGGGGAGGTCCAGGTGGGAGTGGTCTGGGAGGCGTTGAAGACGGTGGTTAGAGGGGAGCTGATATCAATAAGGGCACATAAAGGGAAGCAGGAGAGTAAGGAACGGGAGCGGTTGCTGCAAGAACTTTTGAGGGTGGACAGACAATATGCGGAAGCACCGGAGGAGGGACTGTACAGGGAAAGGCAAAGGCTACATGTAGAATTTGACTTGCTGACTACGGGCACTGCAGAGGCGCAATGGAGGAAGGCACAGGGTGTACAGTACGAATATGGGGAGAAGGCGAGCAGGTTGCTGGCACACCAATTGAGGAAAAGGGGAGCAGCGAGGGAAATAGGGGGAGTGAGGGATGAGGAAGGAGAGATGGAGCGAGGAGCGGAGAGAGTGAATGGAGTGTTCAAGACATTTTATAAAAAATTGTATGAAGCCCAACCCCCGGATGGGAGGGAGAGAATGATGGGCTCCTTGGATCGGCTGGAATTTCCCAAGGTGGAAGAGCAGGAAAGGGTGGGACTGGGAGCACAGATCGAGGTAGAAGAAGTGGTGAAAGGAATTAGGAGCATGCAGGCGGGAAAGGCCCCGGGACCGGATGGATTACCAGTCGAATTCTTTAGAAAATATGTGGACTTGCTCGCCCCGGTATTGACGAGGACCTTTAATGAGGCAAAGGAAAGGGGACAACTGCCCCCGACTATGTCTGAAGCAACGATATCGCTTCTCTAAAAGAAGGAAAAGGACCCGCTATAATGCGGGTCCTATAGACCTATTTCCCTCCTAAATGTAGATGCCAAGATCCTGGCCAAGGTAATGGCAATGAGAATAGAGGAATGTGTCCCGGGGGTGGTCCACGAGGACCAAACTGGGTTTGTGAAGGGGAGACAGCTGAACACGAATATACGGAGGCTGTTAGGGGTAATGATGATGGCCCCACCAGAGGGGGAAACGGAGATAGTAGTGGCGATGGATGCCGAGAAAGCATTTGATAGAGTGGAGTGGGATTATTTGTGGGAGGTGTTGAGGAGATTTGGTTTTGGAGAGGGGTATGTTAGATGGGTGCAGCTGTTGTATAGAGCCCCAATGGCGAGCGTGGTCACGAATGGACGGGGATCTGCATATTTTCGGCTCCATAGAGGGACAAGGCAGGGATGCCTCTGTCCCCATTATTGTTTGCACTGGCGATTGAGCCCCTGGCGATAGCGTTGAGGGGTTCCAAGAAGTGGAGGGGAGTACTTAGGGGAGGAGAAAAGCACCGGGTATCTTTGTATGCGGACGATTTGCTACTATACGTGGCAGACCCGGCGGAGGGGATGCCAGAAATAATGCGGATACTTGGGGAGTTTGGGGATTTTTCAGGGTATAAATTGAACATGGGGAAAAGTGAGTTGTTTGTGGTGCATCCAGGGGAGCAGATTAGAGAAATAGAGGACCTACCGTTGAGGAAGGTAACAAGGGACTTTCGTTACCTGGGGATCCAGATAGCCAAGAATTGGGGCACATTGCATAGGTTAAATTTAACGCGGTTGGTGGAACAAATGGAGGAGGATTTCAAGAGATGGGATATGGTATCCCTGTCACTGGCAGGGAGGGTGCAGGCGGTTAAGATGGTGGTCCTCCCGAGATTCCTCTTTGTGTTTCAGTGCCTCCCGGTGGTGATCACGAAGGCTTTTTTTAAAAGGATTGAAAAGAGCATCATGGGTTTTGTGTGGGCCGGGAAGACCCCGAGAGTGAGGAAGGGATTCTTACAGCGTAGCAGGGATAGGGGGGGGCTGGCACTACCGAGCCTAAGTGAGTATTATTGGGCCGCTAATATTTCAATGGTGAGTAAGTGGATGGGAGAGGAGGAGCGAGCGGCGTGGAAGAGATTAGAGAGGGCGTCCTGTAGGGGGACTAGCCTACAGGCTATGGTGACAGCCCCATTGCCGTTCTCACCGAGGAACTACACCACAAGCCCGGTGGTGGTGGCTACACTGAAGATTTGGGGACAGTGGAGACGGCATAGGGGAAAGACTGGAGCCTTGGGGGGGGTCCCCGATAAGAAACAACCATAGGTTTGCCCCGGGGGGAATGGATGGGGGATATGGAATGTGGCAAAGAGCAGGAATAACGCAACTGAAAGATCTGTATGTGGATGGGAAGTTCGCGTGTCTGGGAGCGCTGACCGAGAAATATGGGTTGCCCCAAGGGAATGCATTCAGGTATATGCAACTGAGGGCTTTTGCGAGGCAACAGGTGAGGGAATTCCCGCAGCTCCCGACACAAGAGGTGCAGGACAGAGTGATCTCAAAGACATGGGTGGGGGATGGTAAGGTGTCAGATATATTTCGGGAAATGAGGGACGAAGGGGAGACTATGGTAGATGAACTAAAAGGGAAATGGGAAGAAGCGCTGGGGGAGGAGATCGAGGAGGGGCTGTGGGCAGATGCCCTAAGCAGGGTAAACTCGTCGTCCTCGTGTGCCAGGCTAAGCCTGATTCAGTTTAAGGTATTACATAGGGCGCATATGACGGGAGCACGGCTCAGTAAATTTTTTGGGTTGGAGGATAGGTGTGCGAGGTGCTCGAGAAGCCCAGCGAATCATACCCATATGTTTTGGTCATGCCCGGCACTACAGGGGTTTTGGATGGGGGTGACAAAGGTGCTTTCAAAAGTAGTAGGGGTCCGGGTTGAACCAAGCTGGGGGTTGGCTATATTTGGGGTTGCACAAGAGCCGGGAGTGCAGGAGGCGAGAGAGGCCGATGTTTTGGCCTTTGCGTCCCTAGTAGCCCGGCGCAGGATATTGCTAATGTGGAAAGAAGCCAAGCCCCCGGGGGTGGAGACCTGGATAAATGACATGGCGGGGTTTATAAAGCTAGAGCGGATTAAGTTCGTCCTAAGGGGGTCGGCTCAAGGGTTCACTAGGCGGTGGCAACCGTTCGTCGAATACCTCGCAGAAAGATAGATGGAATGGAAAAAAGAAGGCGGCAGCAGCAGCCCAGGATCGGGGGGCGGGGAGGGGGGGGGGGTGGGGAGGAGGAACCAGAAGGACTCTCAGGGTTGTTAATATATACTGTATAATATGTATAGGTCGTTGCTACAGATAATTATATATTGGACTGTTAAATTATATTTTTGGAGAGTGTTACTTGTGATAAGGCAGTTGCCAATTAGGGTTAGTTTTCATTTTTGTTATTTATTATTTATTCATTTTTTGTTTATAAAATAGGTCATTGTTATTTGTGTTGTTATAATATTGTGTAAAGGATGCACAATGTACTGTGTTGGTTGACCAAAAATTTTCAATAAAATATTTATAAAAAAAAAAAGATTTGAGCCAGGGAAGTGGGATGGAAATTTTCGGAGATGGGAGGAGAAAGGAATTAGGACACTAAAAGATTTGTTTCTTGGGGGACGGTTTGAAGGATTGAAGGAGCTGAGAGCGAAGTATGGGCTGAAGCAAGAGGAAATATTTAGATACGTGCAGGTTCGAGACTTTTCCAGAAAGGAGATACAGAGCTTTCCAGTAGAGCCGGGTTCCACATTGCTGGAGGAAGTGCTGACGACAGGGAGACTGGAGAAGGGGGTAGTATGGGCGGTTTACGGGGCTATGTTGGAAGAGGAGAAGGCACCGCTGGAAGAGATCAACGCAAAGTGGGAGGAAGAGTTGGGCGAGGGTATGGAGGAGGGGTTCTGGTATGAGGTGCTCTGGAGGATGAACATCTCCACCTCATGTGCGAGGTTGGGGCTGATACAGCTGAAGGTGGTATATAGAGCACACCTTACAAAGGTGAGGATGAGCCGGCTCTTTGGGGGGATAGAAGATGTGTGTGAACGTTGCGGGGGGGGGGGGCCGCAAACCACGTTCATATGTTTTGGTCCTGTTCAAAGCTGGAGGATTACTGGAAGGTGGTTTTTAGGGTAATTTCTAAAGTGGTGCACGTGAAACTGGACCCGTGCCCTCAGGAGGCCATATTCGGGGTGTCGGACCAGCCGGAGTTGGAAATGGGTGCGGAGGCGGATGTTGTAACCTTCGCCTCGTTGATCGCCCGAAGGCGGATCCTGTTAGGGTGGAGATCAACCTCTCCAACCTGTGCCCTGGCGTGAGGGGGGGACCTGCTGGAATTCTTGACTCTTGAGAAGGTCAAATTTGAACTGAGGGGAAGGATGGAGGGGTTCTACAATTCATGGGCGTTATTCATTATGCACTTTCGATAATTGGATCATATCGAAGGGGGGGGGGGGCTGCTGGGAGGGTTGGGGGGAGGTTGTATGTGATAATGGTGACTATTGGTGATTCCTGATTCCTTTTTGACATTTGTTTATGTTAACATGAGGGCTAATGTTTGGGGGTTTGGTGGTAGGATGGGATCGTTGTTATTGATGTGGGGATTGACATTGTATTCGTTACTGATTGTTGTTTTATTGTTGAGTGTAAATTGGGAGAATAAAAATATTTTAAAATAAATAAAGGAATTCACTAACTTGATCACTCTAGCAAAGAACAATTTAGCGAGAAAAATAGGAAGGCATTGGAACAGAAATAGAAACCTCGGCAGAATGTTCATTTTGAAGTCTTGAACTCAACCCAAAAAGACGCCAAAGCCACTCAGCGGTCTCATAATCTTGTTTGTAGAGGAGACCGGATCTGTGACATACAGGAGCAGGTCATCAGCATAAAGCAACATGCTAGGTTCCCTTTCCTCTCGATCAATCCCCCTCCATCCCCAGAAGCCTCAGTGCCATCGGCAGAGGTTCAATCGCCAGGGCGAAAAGGAGCGGCGACAATGGACACTTCTGTCTTGTACACCTGCTCAGAGGAAAGAATCTCGATTTTGTTGCATTGGTCGCTAGCCATGGGGTTTGTGTATAGCAGCTCCACCCATGTGATAAATTTCTGCCCAAACCCAAACCTCCCAAGTACCTCATGAGGTACTTCTACTTCACTCTGTTGAATGCTTTCGCTGCATCCATAGCTATAATCACCTCTGGCTCGGGGGCCAAAAAGGCAAGAGGAAACATTCAGAACCCGCCCTATATTAGAGGACAGCTGCCTACCCTTCACAAACCCTGTCTGGTCTTCTACCACTATATCTGGGACACATGGCTCTAACCGCAAGGCCAGCACCTGAGCTAGTACCTTCGCATCCATATTTAGCTGCGAAATGGGCTTGTAAGGACCACACTCCATGGGTCCTTATCGTTCTTCAAAATAAGAGAGATGGAGGTGTATCAGGCAAGTAACTTCGGGCTAAAGGGCCGTTGAACATATTTACCAATACTGGTACTAGCTGGTCAGAGAATGTTTTGTAAAATTCAACAGGATACCCATCAGGGCCCGGGGCTTTATTCGTCTGCATCAACCCAATCACCTTTAGCACCCCATTCAAAGCTAACGGGGCCACCAGGTCCTCCCTGCCCTCTTCCTCTACTCCCGGGAAGGACAAGCTGTCCAGAAACTCCGTCATACCTGACACCCCCTCTGGTGGATCTGACCTGTACAGATCCCTGTCAAACACTTCAAAAGCCACATTGACTTCTCTGTGTTGTCACTAAACCACCCTCCGGGTTCTTGACCTGCATTATCTCCTGAGAGGTCCCCTGCTGCCTCAGTTGATGCGCCAACAGACAACCTGCCTTCTCCCTGTGCTCATATACTATGTCCCTTGCTTATCATAGCTGCTTCACGCCCTTCCAGTGGATACCAAGTCAAACTGCACCTGGAACCGCATCCTGCTTACAAACAGCTTCTGATTAGAAGTCTCTGAGTCACGGTGGTCTGTTTCCAGGATCTCTCCTACCAAGGCACGGTAGCATTGTGGATAGCACAATTGCTTCACAGCTCCAGGGTCCCAGGTTCGATTCCAGCTTGGGTCACTGTCTGTGCGGAGTTTGCACATCCCGTGTGTGCGTGGGTTTCCTCCGGGTGCTCCGGTTTCCTCCCACAGTCCAAAGATGTGCAGGTTAGGTGGATTGGCCATGATAAATTGCCCTTAGTGTCCAAAATTGCCCTTAGTGTTGGGTGGTGTTACTGGGTTATGGGGATAGGGTGGAGGTGCTGACCTTGGGTAGGGTGCTCTTTCCAAGAGCCGGTGCAGACTCGATGGGCCGAATGGCCTCCTTCTGCACTGTAAATTCTATGAAAAAACCCTGCCCTCCCTCCCTCACTACTCTATCTAAGTGTGCTTTATATTAGATCACCTCTCTTTTTCATAGATATCACCGGCTTAAGAGCCTCCCATAATGTTGAAGGAGAGATCGATCGATTGCTGTTAAACCTGATATTCAAGAATTGTACAGACAGTTATACTTTGAGATTCAATTACAAGAAATTAGCATATACCAATAATTTGTTACTAGTTATCTATGTCCAATCATGACTGTTGATTAGGTTTAGATCATAGTATATGAGAACAATTAACCAATTACAACAAATGTATACTTTCATAATTATACTATCCAATCAGTGCAAAGGCATGTTAATATCACCTTACAATGATTTATATCAGTTGTCCATTATCTGGTTTGTGTCTATCCATCACCCTCCCTGTCAGGAATCCCTACTGTTTAATGGCTCCTCTCGAGGTATGTATGGTACAATAGACAATCAGCTCTTTGTGTTCCTTGCCTTCCTTTTGTTATCTCCAGACACACTGGCACCAGAGAAAAGGGTAGAATATCCCACATTGTTATTACAGACCTCGAGAGCTAACACATTTGGATGTCCTGCCTGAGAACGAGCCCCAAACTGATTGTGCCCTTGGGTTGTCTTCTTACAATTGTCAGCTTTTCTCTTGCAGTTTGAACGGAAGATTTTAACCTTCTCATTAAATAATGGATATGATAAGAACTAACTAGAGTTTTAAACTAATTGAAATATAGGCCAGAATTCTCTAGCCATTGATATTCTCTTTTCTCGCAGGTAGCGTACCCACGCCAACGGCATGGGGAGGCTTCAATGGGAAATCCCATTGTCAAGCGGTGAAACGATAGAATCCCGTCACCAGCGACCGGTGCGCCGCCGAGAAACAGGCGGCTGGGGGACTGGAGAATCAAGCCCACAATGTCTAATGTCTAAAAATCCCACCTTCAGAGCCCAACTGACCATCTTAAATTGATTTTCAGTAGAATTCTGAGCACAATCGGGATGGTTCACCAAGTGTTGTCCAATTGCCACTCCCTAGTTCATTCTCTGTGATAATGCCTTGACCAATCAGAATTGGCTGCCTGTTTTGAATTTGAACAAAATCTTGGCAGTTAACTCGTCTCTACTGCAGTCTCCATGGCAACGCCTCTACCGATCAGAGTTCACTTGCCAAGCAAGCAGCACTCTCTTCCTATTCTGTATAAATTGTAGTTCCCGTTACTATTGGATTACCTTGCGAGCTATCCTGTGAGTGCAAGATGAAAATTTTCAATGGCATGTCTTTTTTTCAGCAACAACGTGCCATTCATAAGATACTGCCCCATGTTGCAAAAGTGAAATGTTCCCTACTATTGTATATGGTGCCGATGTACTCCTTTTGTAGCTTGGCAACAGCTGTGGAACATTTCTCAGCAGTTATAGCACCAGTCAGTAATAACCTTATTTGATCATCACATCTTTGCTGTTTCACATCAAGGACTTGAGATTAAGGCTCAGCATTTGTGCAGACAGCTGCTGCTGATCCACAAAATGACTGGAAGTTAAAACATCTCTATTGAAAGAAGAAAAATGATATAAAGTAACAAGGGTTGAATGTCTGTTCATAATTAAGGCTTCCATTGAAAGCCGAAGCGTTAGTTCTTTATTTCAATACATCATTTAAAAAATTCTTTCATGGCATGTGGACGTTGCTGGTAAGGCCAGCATTTGCTGCCCATCCCTAATTGCCCTTGAGAAGGTAGTGGTGGTGTGCTGCCTGCTTGAACCTGATTGTTTAAAATCAGTCTCATGCATTCATTGTGAATATAGAGAAAAGCATGATGAGATGGAGAAAACCATGATGAGATGGAGATTGAGATGGATTGATAAAAAAACAGTAATAAAAGGCAAACGCATTTGTCAAGTTGAATGGAAGTACTAGCTGCCATTGTGTGGAACATTTCGGAATTGTTAAAATGTACGCGATAACGACTTGGTTTTCAGGCTAACCATGTGTATTATGTAGCAAGCACATTTGGAATCTCGGTTATGGTTTCAAAAAGCAAAGAGCCATTTTGAAAGTTGCTTGATTAATTGAAATTCGTTTTGTTTTCTTAGAATGAAGATGCAAATGACGAAGCTTATAAGTCAGATGGTTCTGAAGATGATTTTGAGGAGATGAACCTTTCGTTGTTGTCTGCGCGGAATTTTCCACGAAAAGCAAGTCAGACCAGCATTTTCCTGCAGGAATGGGACATCCCATTTGAGCAACTAGAAATTGGAGAACTCATAGGCAAAGGGCGCTTTGGCAAAGTCTACCATGGTCGTTGGCATGGAGAGGTGGCAATCCGCTTGATTGATATTGAAAGGGACAATGAGGACCATCTAAAACTTTTCAAAAGGGAAGTGATGGCATATAGACAAACTCGACATGAGAATGTGGTACTGTTTATGGGAGCCTGTATGAGTCCTCCTCACTTAGCTATTATCACCAGGTAAGTGATGGCTTAATATAACTTATTTTGTAGGTTAGCTAAGGAAGACTCGAGAAATAAAAAAATTCTGTTTGCACGATTACAATATTGCTAGTAAGATCCAAAACAACTTCAATTGATTTTCAAGCTTTCAAAAACACTAGTTCCATTTTATTTTCAGTTGAATGAGGAGATGTAATAATATGTCACGGGGTGCCATTTGGTAACATAAATGGGAGGTGGCTTTTACGCATTTGAAGCATCACAGGCAAACTTATAGCTATCTTGATGCTGTGTTCTGCCTGTGCACAATATAGAGTCAATGTCAAGCATGAGACTCAGTAACAGAGATGGGCAAGTAACAAAAGGTTTACTTTTTCCTTTTCATTTCATTCAACTATTATGAAAATTAAGATGAGATCACATGTGCATGTAAATGATCTGTGGTTTACATTATGAGAGTCAAAGTTCAGGCGAAGCACAAATGCAAGTAAACATAGACTTTGGAATACGGTCATCATCACGTTTTTAAACTATGACTTTTGAAAAATTGGAGTCGTTCTGAACAGAGTATCCTCATTGAATCAGCCAAACCTCATTTTCATGTGTGGCACCTGCTGAGTAAATAGAAACTGACTGTGGTTAATAGCTGCAACCTTAAGGGTTACTTGAGAAGTTTGATTTTAAGGCTTCTGTTGAGGTTTTCATGTTGATGCAATGGCATCCACTGTGAGCGAGGTGGCACTAAATATGATTCTAGAGGTAATCCAGCTGCCAAATGCCAGGGAACCTGGAGATAGGTGGGTCACACTCTTTGGGTCCTCTATAAGCCTTGTATAATTACAACTCAAAACAAAACTGTAGTGGAACTCATGGGAACACTAAAAACGGGTGTGAAATATTTCAGATGTTAAGAGAAACATCCTCCCACAAGCTGTCACCTAACATTAAATTTAGCCAGCTGAAGAGCAAATGTCTGCACATGCAGCATGCACACACCACACACCTAGTTTGATGTTGGTTAGCAGTATAACTCAGATCTCACTACTGGTGACACAGCCAGCACGGGTTCAATTCCAACCTTGGGTCACTGTCTGTGTGGGAGTTTGCTCTAGTTTCCTCCCACAGTTGGAAGATGTGCAGGCTAGGTGGATTGGCCATGCTAAATTGTCCCTTTGTGTCCAAAAGGTTAGGTGGGCTTACTGGGTTATGGGGATCGGGTAGGGGCTGGGCCGAGGTAAGGTGCTCTTTCACTATGCTTCATTGGGCCAAATGGCCTTTTTCTGCACTGTAGTGATTGTATGGTCTGCCCTTTAGCAGCAGCAGCACAAGTCACCCATTTTTAATGGATTTAAATGAGTAGCTCATGGATGGCTGCAGCAAACCCATTGCTGCAACAAATCTTTCCAAACATTGGTTTTAATTCAGTGTTTGTTGCTAATTTGCTTAGAGGCTTATTAATTATACAAAATACCAAACTCGAAGGAATAGGTTGACATAGACATGGGCCGAGTTTTTCTCCGATCCCCGCACCGGGTCGGAGAATCGCTGGGGGACGCGAGAATCACACCATGCCGCCCTGACGCCGGCTCGCTGATTCTCCAGCGCCGATTTTCGAGCACCCGTGGGATCGCTGTCTCGCCAGTTGGGGGCCGTTGAAAGAAACCCCCCCCCTCCCGGAGATTCAACGGGCCTCGACAGGCCCAGTGCCCGCCGAATTCGGCCGAGTCCTGCCGGTGTGGGTTACGTATGGTCCTACCCGGCGGGACCTCGGAGCTCTGTCTGCGGGGGCCGTCCTGGTGGGGGGGTGGGGGGATCCGACACCGGGGGGGACTCCACAGTGGCCTGGCCTGCGATCGAGGCCTACCGATCGGCAGGCGGGCTAGTTCCGTGGGGGCCTATGTTCCTCCACGCTGGGCCCTTGTAGGGCTCCGCCATATTGCCCAGGGGCCGGCGCGGAGACGGGAACCTAGCGTATGCGCAGACTCGCATCGGCTGTGACGTGCCGGCTTTCGGGTGCTGGAGCTGCGGACACTACTCCGGCGCAGTACTAGCCCCCTAGGAAGGGGTGGATACCTGCCACTTGAGGCCCGTTGACGCCGGAGTGGCTTGCGTCGCTTTTCACGGCGGCGTCAGAACTTGGCCGCAGGATTGGAGAATCTCAGCTATTCTATCTGTTTAACATTCACAGGGAACTACAGTTATGATCAAGGAGTCTACGTATCTTGTTGGGGTGTTGGGCTGGATTGGAGAGGCAGGTGTTCCACTCATTTCAATGAATGTAAATTCTTAAATAACGAGGGAGTCACTTGATTATGTCACCTGCTGAACCAGGCCTGTGGATAATTTATGGTACAGAACAATCTTGCCGTTGTGGTGGCGGGAGAGCGACCAGGAAACCATGAGTGGAGGAGCAGCAATGATCTTTCATTCCGCCCCCACCCCACCCCCGCCCCACTCCATACACACGCATACACACAAGGGCAGCAGGCTTTATCTGCTGACCTTGTCAAGTGACATAGATGTCCCCTATGCTAGCACAGGTTGGTAGGTGATGGGCATGGGACCCGAGACCATGCCGCCTGATTTTACACCCACAATTCCTCTGCCGATCAGCCTGTTCGTGAGGGGTGTAAAGTTCTGGCCAGTGTTACTAACTCACTATAAAGCACAGCACAATTCTGTGCTGATGGTTATGTGCAGCCTTCTCCACTGAAAAAACAACATGTTGAATATTGGGAAGTAACATGAGGAGCACCTTCATGTGAAACCTACACTCCATCTGATATATAAAGATGAGCAGAAACCTTCCGACGGTTCTAAGAAATGTACAGTCTGTTTGCTGGCAGAAACAAATCAGAATTCTGTGTGTGAGGAAACCTAATCCTTTAAAAAGAATATCAAGTTGGAGATGTAGCTTCAGATATTTAGGAAATCGAAGGAGAGAGCTGGGCCTAGTGCTTTGAAGGTTGCCCTGCATATGTAGCAGCATCCTGGGCGTTGAATGCTTGTCATGTGCATGATACTTTGTATATAATCAGCTTATTTTGAGTTGGTACACACTATTCTTGGTACTCTTTCTGATTGCAAAGAATGTTTTTGTCATATTTGCAGCTGAGTGTCTCTATTAGAGAATTTATTTTTCTCTGAAAGTTATTGCATTAATTATAGACAGCTTCACCAACTAAGCGCCAATCTTCATTGAAGAAGGCATTCTAGGAATTGCATAATAAGCTAGTCTCCAAACTAAAATCTGTCTCCCTTTTAAGGGTGTAGCAGACATTAGAAGCTGTTTTTGTCCCAGCTCCCTCATCCCCAAAGTCTCTCTCCCCCCCACCACCACCACCACCACCACCCCACCATCTCCATCTCCCATCCTTGCTGGCTGGTAGCTCCATGTGAATTCTGGCATAGATAGGCTGTCACTTGACAGGGATGGGTGCACGTGGAGCATGGTCACATTTATGGCTCAACCACAGAATCAGTTCCCAAATGTTCAGATGTGTTCATGAATTACATACAATAGCTCTTGACATTACATGGGACCACATGTAACAGAAAAAAGCATTTTTTTATTAACAGTCAGCAAGTGCATAGCACTTTTCTCAAATCCTTTATTTTGTGTGTTGTGTGAGTTCATTGACAGGGGGTGGTTATTTTCAACACTAATTTCTCCTCTCACCCATATCCGTTAGCAGAGTTTTTTTGATTTGCTTCCCCCTTTATAAGCGGTGGTGTATTTCCTAAACCTTTGGTTTTAGTTTGATCAAATGTTCTATTAATAACCCCACAGCAAACCCGAGATAGGATGAACTCAAAGGGTTAGTTTATTTTCACACACCCAAAATGTGGCAGGAGGGTCTCAATGTTGACAACACATTCAGAGCACGATAGAGAAATGAAAGATTTACAGTGCAGAGACCACTGAAAAATTTAGTATTGTTTCATGTGGGTTCCAGAGTCCAGAATCAAAGTCCAATGAGGTAATCCTTTACGGAGATTGGTGTGTGGAAAAGTGATGCTGTACAATTCACTTTTCCAGTGGTGTTGACTTCACACGAATGAGATAGACATGCAGAGATGTCTCAGTCTTGTAGGCGATGGTACAGAAATTCCATGTGAAGCAGGGTATATGGGATCAGTTGTTCAATCTGGGCAGAGCTCCTTTTCTGTGAGGCTGCAAGTCAGATGGTAAACAGCAAACTGAGCTCTTCTGTTTAGCAAGGCAATATTATTTGTTCCACGAACCAGAGGTCCTATGAAAAGATTTTGGGTGCGAATCTCCAGCCACGTTGGGCTCTCGCTCGAGTACAAAGCGGCCAGAGAATCTCAGGGAAGCCCTCCAGCAAGCCTCTGATAGCCTCCGCGCCTCCCTGGATTCTCCAACGCCTCGCGAGATGTCGGATTCGGAAACCCGTCCCAAATGGGCGTGACCGAATGATGCTTGCGGAAATAGGTCGTAAACCTACTTACGACCTACCTGTGCGGGATCCAATGGTTTCCTTCGATTCACCGGTTTCCCCAGGGAGGCTGCAGCCAGGAGCCGATCAGTGCTGGTCCACACAAATGTGGACCAGGTCGAACGGCACTCCCAGGGGGTCTCCCGGGTCACCAGTGACCCCAGGGTGGTCAGGGTAAGTTCAGGGTGTCTCCCTGGCCCTCCCCCTGGAACATGGGCACCATGGCACTGCCTAGATAGCACCTTGGCACTGCCACCCTGGCACTGTCAAGGTGCCCGGATGGCACTGCCAAGCCAGCAGGAGCACTGCCTGAGTGCCAGGGGATCCATGCCCATGAAATGAGGGTGGGGGGGGTTTGAAGGGTGGGGGAGTCTAGGGCAGGTACGTAGGGGCCTCTGGGAAGTTAGGCAGTGGTGATGGGTGGGGGTCCTGACAGGGATGAGGTGCTGTAAGGAGGGGGCCTGAAGAGAGGGACCCCAAAACAATGTGTCCTCACTTGGGTGGTGTGGGGTAGTGTCCATATGTGTGGGGGGTGACATTGTCCATATGTGTGGGGGGGGGGAGGGGACACCCACAAGCTCACTTAGAGATCGGGGCACCCTTTCAAAATGGTGTCCTGATCTCTGAGTTCAGCTCCCCAGTATTTAAAAAATTCTTAAGTGTGGGCTAAACCGGTGAGAAACTCCCCAAGGCCCAATAAAGTGTCATTGAATAGCGGTGGGGAACTCCCTGAAAAACCCGCCACAAATGAACTTTAATTTTTGGCGGGAGAATTTGGCCCTTTACCTCTCCACAACATCTTCAACAAAGGATTTTTGTCCAGTGTCTGGAAATTGGCTTCGTGTTTCAAGCTAATAACGTTTCAACCAATCTTCATTGAAGAGTCATGAGTGTTTGAGAGGCCTTTGTTTTAGTGATAATGTGGAGATGCCGGCGTTGGACTGGGGTGAGCACAGTAAGAAGTCTTACAACACCAGGCTAAAGTCCAACAGGTTGGTTTCGAATGATTAGCTTTTGGAGCACAGGTCCTTCCTCAGGTGAATCACTAGCTTTCGGAGCACAGCTCCTTCCTCCGGTGAATCAAAGAACAAAGAAAAGTACAGCACAGGAACAGGCCCTTCGGCCCTCCATGCCTGCGCCGTCATGCTGCCCGTCTAAACTAAAATCTTCTACACTTCTGGGGTTTGTATCCCTCTATTCCCATCCGATTCATGTACTTGTCAAGATGCCCCTTAAACGTCACTATCGTCCCTGCTTCCACCACCTCCTCCGGCAGCGAGTCCCAGGCACCCACAACCTCTATGTAAAAAACTTACCTCGTACATCTCCTCTAAACCCTGCCCCTCGCACATTAAACCTAGTAATTGACCCCTCTATCCTGGGAAAAAGTCTCTGACTATCCATTCTATCTATGCCCCTCATAATTTTGTAGACCTCTATCAGGTTGCCCCTCAACCTCCTTCGTTCCAGTGAGAACAAACCAAGTTGATTCAACCTCGCCTCATAGCTAATGTCCTCCATACCAGGCAACATCCTGGTAAATCTCTTCTGCACCCTCTCTAAAGCCTCCACATCCTTCTGGTAGTGTGGCGACCAGAATTGAACACTATACTCCAAGTGTGGCCTAACTAAGGTTCTATACAGCTGCAACGTAAATCATCTGAGGAAGGAGCTGTGCTCCGAAAGCTAGTGATTCAAAACAAACTTTTGGACTTTAACCTGGTGTTGTAAGACTTCTTACTTTGTTTTAGTGGGCATTCGTTTCCGCTGGCAACCTGGATTATCAAATACAAATGGCCTTTGTGTAGCTCCCTTTCAAGTAAGGCTGTGCTGTTCCCAGGGATCATTAGTAGCTCTTCAGTGATAATGAGGTGTGAGATATCTGAAACTGCAAAGTGGCTTCTTTTGTTTTGGGGCCACAGATAGACACAGTTTCAGCCATTTTAAGTACCTTTGTTCAGTTTTTCAAAGTTTAGAAATAGCTATGAGGATATCTATATATATGTAGTCAAGATAGCATATAGAATGTTTGCCTTCATTGGATGGGGCATCGAGTATAAAAACTGGCAAGTCATGCTATAGAAGGATGTGGAGGTTCTGGAGAGGGTGCAGAGGAGGGTGTTGTGCGGAGAGATTGAGTAGACACGGACTTGTTTCATTAGAACAACGGAGGTTGAGGGGCGATAGAGGTCTACAAGATTATGAGAGGCATCATAGAATTTGATTATCATAGAATTTACAGTGCAGAAGGAGGCCATTCGGCCCATCGAGTCTGCACCGGCTCTTGGAAAGAGCACCCTGCCCAAGGTCAACACCTGCACCCTATCCCAGTAACCCCACCCAACACTAAGGGCAATTTTGGACACTAAGGGCAATTTATCATGGCCAATCCACCTAACCTGCACATCTTTGGACTGTGGGAGGAAACCGGAGCACCCGGAGGTAACCCACGCACACACGGGGAGGATGTGCAGACTCCGCACAGACAGTGACCCAAGCCAGAATCGAACCTGGGACCCTGGAGCTGTGAAGCAGTTGTGCTATCCACAATGCTACCGTGCTGCCCATGGATAGAGTGGATGGGCAGGCACTCTTTCCCAGGGTGGAGGGGTCAGTCGCTAGGGGGCATAGGTTTAAGGTCCGTGGGGCAAAGTAGCCAGGAGATGTGCGAGGCAGGTTTTTTTACACAGAGGATGGTGAGTGCCTGGAACGCGCTGCCAGGGGAGGTTGTTGAAGCAGATACATTAACGGCAACAAAAGACATCTTGACAAATACATGGATAGGATAGGTATAGAGGGATGAGCGCTGATGATTTTGGCCGAGGTTGATGTCATGACCGGTATAGACTTGGAGGGCTGAAGAGCCTGTTTCTGTGCTGTATTGTTCTTTGTTCTTTGTACAGTGTGAGGTCTTAGTCCCTCACAAGTACAATTTTAATGTTAAAGACCACTGGCTTCGTATAAACGAAACTGACATTGTAGCTTATATTGCAACAATTTGTTCATTTAATCATGATGTAGATGATAGAAAACTGTTCAAATTCCTCAAGAAATGTTTTGTCAGGGAATTCTCTTATAATACAAAGAAAGTATCCCTGTAAAATGTTGGGTAGCATATTACAGGGGGAGCAGGTATGCAAATGGATGGTTTTCTCCCCTGCCAGCCCCTGGAAGCAAGGTTGGTTCTGTGCCAGCTCGCTTAACATTAACTGGCCCCACAGCCATAAAACGCTGCGGGCAGGCTAAATAGACAACCAGTGAGACTTGTGCCCCTCACTGGGGAGGAAGCACTGCCGCCCGGTGCTTGGCAGGTTATTAGAGGGCACTGCTGGGATTGGAAGCAGGCCTGCGAAGAAGGCGCAGTGGATCCCGGAGCCAGCTAAGTCTGGAGTCTTGGGCAGGGAGAGTTTGGGAGGTTTCCAGAGGACTGTGACGTTGGTGTATTTTATAGAGAAGGCAGGTGGGAAGAAAGAGTAAGGGGGCATTACTCTCAATGTGCAAAGGGAACACCCCCAAAGATAATACCTCCCCCTTCTTTGTCCCTTTTGAAAATGTTTTTTTGAAAAACAGCCTGATCTCTCCAGCGCAACTGCCCATACCGATCGTGTTATGATATGGGCAGCATATTATTGGGGTCAATTGGCTTATTAACAAGCTCAATTGATCCTAGTTTATTTAATTAAATATGGCAGATGGGCTGTCTATTTTAACAGCTCCCCCTGTAATATGGGGGCAAGCTCGGTGCTGGATAGGAAGAATCATAGAACCCCTATAGTGCAGGAGTCTGCACCGGCCATCTGAAAAAGCACCCCAACTAGGCCCAATCTACCACCCTATCTCCATAACCCCACCTTGGGGTGATTTTAGCATGACCAACCCACCTAATCTGCACAACTTTGAACTGAGGGATGAATCCGGAGGAAACCCACGCAGACACACGGAGAATGTGCAAACTCCGCACAGTCAACCGAGACCAGAATAAACCCGGTCCATGAGGCTGTGAGGCAGCAGTGCTAACCACTGTGCCACCGTGCCACCCAGAAGGTAATGGGGTTGACACTTGCCCTATTTTACATGCCCCCCATGCCAAAAGCACGCCAAATGGGGGCATGTAAAACGTGTTTGCTTCTACTTTAAGCTGGAGTTAAAGACTAAATGTTATAATTTACCGAACGATAAAGCATTGAATTAGCATGGAATATTTTTGATGCATGTTGAGTGTCCTGTAAACTCTAGTCTGTAAATTCATATGAGATTCCAGAGAAGTAAACTGCAGCCTTAAAAATGTAGGTGACAAAGATATAAATAGTAAATGATCTATTTCCTATGGAAGCTAATCTGTAGAAAGTAAGCCAAATAATCCTGATCTTTCCATCGATTGCATACAGTTTACTCCATCAAACAGGCTACACATTCATTTAATCTCCTGAGGTGAAAGTTCTGAGTGAAAGCGCTTTGATTTCCAAAACTAATCAAGCAAAGATCCAAAATATCTATTCATTGCCATATCTCTGTTTTTCAGCAATTACTTTCGACAATTTAAATTGACACTGAGAGAAAAATAATATCCAAAATTTTGTGGCAGTAAAGGTGGCAAAATTGTCAATGCTCATTGTTGTTATCCCCCTCAGACCAGCTGCAAATTCTGGGACGGAATTTTACAGCCTTATCATAAGACCATAAGACCAGTAGACACAGGAGCAGAATTAGGCCACTCGGCCCATCGAGTCTGCTCTGCCATTCAATCATGGCTAATATTTTCTTATCACCATTCTCCTGCCTTCTCCCCATGACCCCTTATCCCCTTATTAATCATGAACCTATCTATCTCTGTCTTAAAGACACTCAGTGAATTGTCCTCCACAGCCTTCTGTGGCAAAGAGTTCCACAGATTCACCACCCTCTGGCTGATGGAATTCCTCCTCATCTCTGTTTTAAAGAATCATCCCTTCAGTCTGAGATGGTGTCCTCTGATTCTAGATTTTTCTACAAGTGGAAACACCCTCTCCACATCCACTCTATCCAGGCTTCGCAGTATCTTGTAAGTTTCAATAAAATCCCCTCTCATCCTTCTAAACTCCAACGAGTACAGACCCAGAGTCCTCAAACGTTCCTCATACGATAAGTTCTTCATTCCAGGGATCATTCTTGTGAACCTCCTCTGGACCCTTTCCAAGGCCAGCACATCCTTCCTTCAATACGGGACCCAAAACTGCTCACAATACTTCAAATAGGGTCTGACCAGAGCCTTATACAGCCTCAGAAGTACATCTCTCGTCTTGTATTCTAGCCCTCTTGACATGAATGCTAACATTGCATTTGCCTTCTTAACTGCCGACTGAACCTGCACATTAACCTTAAGAGAATCGTGAACAAGGACTCCCAAGTCCCTTTCTACTTCTGATTTCCGAAGCATTTCCCCATTTACAAAATAATCTATGCCTAAATTCCTCCTTCCAAAGTGCATAACCTCACACTTTTCCACATTGTATTTCATTTGCCACTTCATTGCCCACTCTCCTAGCTTGTCCAAGTTCTCCTGCAGCCTCCTTGCTTCCTCAATACTACCTGTCCCTCTACAGACCTTTGTATCATCTGCAAACTTATCAACAGTGCCTTTAGTACCTTCTTCCAGATCATGAATGTATATTATGAAAAGTTGTGGTCCCAGCACAGACCACTGAGGCACACCACTAGTCACCGGCTGCCATCCTGAAAAAGACCCCTTTATCCCCACTCTCTGCCTTTTGCCAGTTAGCCAATCCTCTATCCATGCCAGGATCTTACCCTTAACTTCTTACCCTTAACTTATTTAACAGTCTCCTATGCGGCACCTTGTCAAAGGCCTTCTAGAAATCTAAATAAATCACATCCACTGGCTCTCCTTTGTCTAACTTTCTTGTTACCTCCTCAAAGAACTCTAACAGATTTTTCAGACATGACCTCCCTTTGACAAAGCAGTGCTGACTCAGTACTATTTTACTATGCGCTTCCAAGCACTTCGCGATCTCATCTTTAATAACAGACTCTAAAATCTTACCAATGACCGAAGTCAGGCTAACCGGCCTATAATTTCCCATCTTCTGCCTCCCTCCCCTCTTAAACAGTGGTGTTATATTAGCCACTTTCCAGTCCTCTGGGATCCTTCCTGCCTCCAGTGATTCCTGAAAGATCATTGCTAATGCCTCCACAATTTCCTCAGCTATCTCTTTTATGACCCTTGTAGGTGTAGTCCATCCGATCCAGGTGACTTATCCACCTTCAGACCTTTCAGTTTCCCCCAGAACCTTCTCCTTAGTAATGGTCACTGCACTCACCTCTGCCCCCTGGTTCTCCTGGAGCTCTGGCATCCCATGGAGAAGGTGGGGCGGGAAATTGCAGCGAGCAGTTCAAATGTCCATTAACTTTGGTGGGACCGGAAAATTCTGCCCCGGGAGTGCACGCAGAGGGAGTTAAATGCAGAAACCCAGAAGTCGCTGTCAGGGATTCTACACACCACAAAGGGTGTCCCTCCCCCACACCCTCGAATGCACTCAAATAAAAACTGAGTTGATGAAAACTTGCCCGTGTTGCTCACTCACTCAGTCTCTTACACTCACCCCCACTCATTCACTCAGTCTCTTACACTCACCCCCACTCATTCACTCAGTCTCTCGCACTCGCCCACATCACTCACTCAGTCCCTCGCACTCACTCATTCAGCCTCTCACACTCACCCCTACACAGTCTCTCACACTCACCCCACTCACTCATTCAGTCCCTCACACTCGCTCACACTCACTCTGTCTCTCACACTAACCCCACTCATTCATTCAGTCCCTCGCACTCACTCACACTCACTCACACTCTCACACTCATCCTCACTTAACTACTCAGTCTCTCGCACTCGCCCCCGCTCACTAAGTCTCTCTCATTACCCCACACCCACACTCAGTCTCTCTGACCCTCTTGCGTTGCTACATTATTTATATGGCTAGCTCAGTTCAGTTTCTGGTCAATGGTAAACCCCCCCCACAGGATGTTGACCGTGATGGATTCAGCTAAGGTAATGCCATGTGCTCGGGTTCTTTGGTGTCACACTCAGTCAAATGTTGTCTTAATATCAAGGACTGTCGTCCCATCTCACCTTTTGAGTTGATGCATCTTGGGTCATGTTTGGACCAAGGCTGTATGAAGTCAGAACCTGATGGAGCTGAGTATCAGTAAGCAGGTTATTGCTGAATAAATAACAGATGGCCCAGGTGGACTGCGGTTGGGGGAGGGAGGGTCAAGTGGGGTGGGGGTGGGGGGAACAATGATGAAAATGGGGGAAAACGGATCGATGGAAAAAAGGAATTGATAGAAATAAAAATGGGGAGATGGTGGAGGAGAGAGTTCACAGTCAGACGTTATTAAACTCAATATGAAGTTCAGAAGTTCTGTAACGTGCCTAATCTGAAGATTAGGTGCTGTTCCTCCAGTTTGTGCAGGAACATTTCAGCAGGCCAAGGACAGACATGGATATGAGAGCAGGACAGTGAATTGAAATGGCAAGCAGCAGGAAGGTTTGGGTCCTGCTTGCAAATGGATGGAAGATGTCCTGCAAAACAGTCACCTAGTCTGCGTTTAGTCACTTCAATGTAGAGTAGATTGCATTAGGAGCAGTGAATGCAATAGACCAGATTGAAGGAGGTGCACGTGATGCACTGCCTCACCTGAAAAGTGTTTAGGCCCTTGGATGGTGAGCAGGGAGGAGGTAAAGGGGCAGATGTTCCACCTTCTACGATTGCACGGGAAGGTGCCGTGGGAAGACAAAGGGCGTGATCCAAAGGCCACGCTGCGCCAGAAAAGCAACATGGTCTTGAAAGCCCGGGATCTGCCCAGCTTGCAACGCCTCGCGAGATCCAACGCAATCTCGTGAGACATTGTGATGTGAATCCCACCCACAATGGGTGGGATCACTTTTTAGCAAATTTGTATATTAGAGCGAGGCAATTAGCATCACTCTAATGTGCAGATTCCCGAGGTACCTGAGCCTTTGAGGTTCAAACTGTTTGCCTCAGTGACCTCGGGCCAGCGCCGTTTAGCAGTGGCCCCCACAAATGGGGACCAGACGGATGTGGGGGTCTCCAAGGGGAGCAGAGGCCCCCAGCTGCATGCCCTTTAGGCAAGGTGGTGCTCTGGCACTTCCAGCCTGGCATTCTGGCAGTGCCACCTGGGTGTCCGCCTGGCACTGCCAAGGTGCCCATGGGGCACTGGCAAGGGAATTGCCAGGTTGACTTAGCCAAGGTGCCAAGCTGGCATTTGTTTTACGCGATCGAGCTGGGTTGCCCTTGCATGGGCATTGCAGGGTGGAGGCAGGACCCTCCCATATTGCAATCGGGCTGTGGGGGGAGGTTGAGGATCTTTTGGGGGGTCTCAGAGATCGAATTACCATTTAGAAATTACATCCCGATCTCTTGCTACAATGGGGAGTTCCGGCGCGTTGAACCCCCCTGTACAAAACGGGGCCCTGTGCGGCCTCGGTTGCGTGTTTCCCGTTCAGGCCCCTTATTCAACGGGCGTCGTGTTGAATAGCCATGTGTTTCCCATGCGAGTGCAGGGAAACACGTGGCTAAGCGTGCTGGCTAGGAGACTTTGTTCCCTTTTGGGAGAATCACGTCCAAAGAGTCATCAGACTCGAAACGTCAGCTCCCTTCTCTCTCCACAGATGCTGTTTGATTTATTCTATATAATTCTCAGATGAGTAGCCTGTTGGATAAGTTGTTGTGCATTAACTTACATGCACTGAGAGAACGAAGCATTGCCATATTTATTGTTTGTCTGTAGAAGGAAACCCCAACAATCTACAGGATAAGTGCTTCAAGAATAGGATAGTCATCATTTGAATTGTTTAACAGACAGTGACCATCCAGACATGGTTGGGGAAGAAATTGCTGATAAGAACAAAGCTTTATTGAGTATATGCTGAGATTGAGCTTCACTAATTGTACACAAGATATTCAAGAACATGGAGATACCCACTAGAAAAACTGTTGGGAGTACAATACCAAGCACTGAGGGGAGAGATTTCAACTCATTCGAAACTCATTCACACGCTGAGTTAAAATCAGGACCCAGGAGTATCAAGTAGGATGGAGGGTGCAGATTCTGCTGCCAGTAAGGTGTCAGAAATTACAGCTCCACTTCGTAAATGTACATTCAGAAGATGGAAAGGTGCAGCAGTGTAAATTACAGAGCTGAGGCACACAGCCAAGCACATATCTACCCATTCATTTTTCCAGTAGTCCCAATGGAGTCTACCCCCATTATGGGCACAGTAAAGACCCTGCAAATACAGAACATAGCAAAGGATCAATAACGGAGGCAATTAATTATTTTCTCTTGAGAGCTGTAGAATTGGCCCTCAATTGAGACAAACACCAAATGATTCCCCTTTAAATGTGCCAATACCCTACTTCATGTGTATTTACAGGACCTGTCTCTATAGTCTAGGATAGGGATTACAGTATTATCCGTGCACAGCTGGGAGTTCTACTTGGCCATCATTCAGCTGATGGACCAGGCCACCTAGAACCTGAGGCCCACTGTGTTTGGTCCAAATTTTTAAAAGGATGAACCAAATAACTCAATTCAGTGATAAATTTAAGTTTAACAGACAAAACTTAAACTTTCTTTGTCCTTGCAAAATTTTGAAATGCATCTCTCATCCTGTCTTGTTCCAGTTGAGCTCCACAACTGAAGGCGTCTGTGATTTACATAGACCAGATAGACTCCATAGATAATGAGGCTGCAACACCATGTTCCTATACAGATTTATATTGCCTTTTAATTCAGCAGACATGACTTTTTTATCTTCTTTCTGTAACAACCAATGAACACTTTAGAAGTGCAGTAATTGTTACCTGCACAGCAAAAAATAAATTGGTACCATGTTTGCAATCTTTCAATGCAGATGACTGCCAATCTTCAATGCCGGGGAATATGATTAGTCTCTTCACAGTATCAGCATTGTCATTCACCATGAGCTAACCTTACATAATTGAAAAGCAAACTTTAACTTTGATAGCCTTGATCATTATTTTCTCTCAGCCTTTATTAACAGTTGTTTGATAGTGACTCATATTCCTCAATGAGCAACTCATTATCAGTAGTTGATAAAAAATGTTGAGTGAGCTTCTAACCTATGAGGCGGTAGGCATTTTTATTTTAATTATCATTGTGGAATGTCTGATCCAGGGGCAAGGGCCTGTGAGGCCTGTGGCAGTCAAATGCACATTCAGTGAATTGTTTGATAAATCGGGCGAAATTCTCCCCCAACGGCGGGATGCCCGCCGACTGGCGCCAAAGCTGGCGCAAATCAGACGGGCATCGCGCCGGCAAAAAGGTGCGGAAGTCTCCGCATCTTTGGCGGCCTAGCCCCAACATTGAGGGGCTAGGCCGACGCCGGAGGGATTTCCGCCCCGCCAGCTGGCGGAAATGGCGTTTGTTGCCCCGCCAGCTGGCGCGGAAATGCGGCGCATGCGCGGGAGCGTCAGCGGCCGCTGTCAGTTTCCCCGCGCATGCGCGGGAGCGTCAGCGGCCGCTGAAAGTTTCCCGCGCATGCGCAGTGGGGAGAGTCTCTTCCGCCTCCGCCATGGTGGAGGCCGTAGCGGAGGCGGAAGGGAAAGAGTGCCCCCACGGCACAGGCCCGCCCGCGGATCGGTGGGCCCCGATCGCGGGCCAGGCCACCGTGGGGGCACCCCCCGGGGTCAGATCGCCCCGCGCCCCCCCCCAGGACCCCGGAGCCCGCCCACGCTGCCTGGTCCCGCCGGTAAATACCAGCTTTGATTTACGTCGGCGGGACAGGCAATTCCTGGGCGGGACTTCGGCCCATCCGGGCCGGAGAATCCAGCGGGGGGTCCCGCCAACCGGCGCGGCTGGATTCCCGCCCCCGCCCAATCTCCGGGAGCGGAGACTTCGGCGGGGGCGGGGGCGGGATTCACGGCGGCCAACGGCCATTCTCCGACCCGGCGGGGGGTCGGAGAATGACGCCCATCATGTTTCACAATGTTGTAAATAACTAATTTCAAGAGAAATCTATGTTTTGCATATCAAGAGGTGAGCACATAATAGGCCTTGTATGTGAACCATGAAATAAATTCCCATTTTTTGAGCACATGGACCAATTACCTTTAAAAGCATTTTTTTTCCACAATAAAATCCCCAGAGAGGGCAAAGTACTGTTAACTACTAAAACATTATCGCATGGACCTCACTGGGTCTTTAATCCTGATCGGCCTCATGACTTCAATGTAAGATCACTGCAAATACACACATGATCTTCTGTCAAAGTTACAACAAACAATTAAGAGATGCCCCAGCCACCGCGAGTAAGGAAGGTAATGCTTGAGCAGAGTCGTGGAGAGGGCGGGCTGGCGCTGCCAAATTTTAGTAATTATTACTGGGCGGCAAATATAGCCATGATCAGGAAGTGGGTGGTGGGGGAAGTGTCGGCATGGGAGCATATGGAGGCGGCTTCATGCAAGGGCACGAGTCTGGGGGCGTTGGTAACTGCACCTCTGCTGTTCCCACCGGCACGGTACTCCAGTACTCCACCAGCCCTGTGGTGGTGACGGTCCTGAGAGTCTGGGAGCAATGGAGGAGACGTGGGAGCAGATGGAGCATCGGTCTGGTCTTCAATCTGTAATAATCACCGGTTTGCCCCGGGTATGGATGGGGGGTTCCAGATATGGCGGAGAGCAGGGATTGAGAGGATGGGGTATATGTTTATAGAGGGGAGCTTTCCGAGTATGAGGGCGCTGGAGGAGAAGTTTGGGCTGGCGAGGGGAAACAAATTCAGGTATCTGAAAGTGCGGGACTTCCTACGTAGACAAGTGTCAACCTTCCCGCTCCTACCACCAAGGGGGATTCAGGACAGGATAGCTTCCAGAAGGTGGGTATGAGAGGGGGGCGTTTCTGACATTTACAAGGAACTTATGAGGTCAGAGGAGATGCAGATCGAGGATCTGAAGCGCAAGTGGGAGGAGGAGCTGGGAGGAGAGATAGAGGATGGTCTATGGATGCATGCTTTGAATAGAGTCAACGCGTCCACAATATGTGCCAGGCTCAGCCTGATACAATTCAAAGTCGTTCATCGGGCTCACATGACAGCGGCCCAGATGAGCAGATTCTTTGGGTGGAAGACAGGTGCGCAAAGTGTGCGGGAGGGCCAGCAAACCATTTCCACATGTTCTGGACATGTCCGAAGCTTAGGGGATTTTGGCAGGGGTTTGCAGATGTCATGTCCACGGTGTTAAAAACAAGGGAGGGAGTCCAGAGGTGGCAATTTTTGGGTTGTCAGAAGACCTGGGAATCCAGGAGGAGAAAGAGGCAGATGTTCTGGCCTTTGCCTCCCTGGTAGCCCGGATGATGGATACTATTAGCTTGGAGTGACTCAAAACCCCCAAAGTCAGAGACCTGGCTATCGGACATGGCTAGCTTTCTCTGTTTGGAGAAAATCAACTTCGCCATGAGAGGGTCAATATTAGGGTTCGCCCATAGGTGGCAACCGTTTGTTGACTTCTTTGCGGAAAATTAATCGTCAGCAGAAGGGGGAGGTTAGATTAGCTTAGAGTAGGGGGTTGATAGAGGTGGATCTGTAAGGGAGGGAGACAGCTTTTGCACTATGTTTATAGTTTCATGTAAATTGCTTATTTTGTTGCTGTTGTAATACCAAAAATACCTCAATAAAATGTTTATTTTTTAAAAAATTGATGCCCCAAAGAATTCTGGTATTTACTACTGGTGTAGAAAATTAGCATTTTCAACAGTTGGTTATTAGCGTAAAAAATGATAGTTGCAAAGAAAGTCAGTTTTTGTTTAATACGCTGCAGGACGCAAACAAATTTGTTCAAAGGAATGGACTGGGCAAGAACTGAGAGAAATGGCACAAGGTCATGGACATGTATGAATGGTGGGGGGGGGTTGTGGGGTATGCAGTACTTGTGTGGGTGTTAATTTCTGTCTCGTCGGTTCTCGTTCTCACTTGTGATTTTAGCCCTGGTTTACAGTTATTCTGATTGTCTCATTCTGCAGAAGCCCAACGGGGAACTGCCATACATATTTGCACTGTGAGGTATCGCAGAGTGCTCATAGGTTATGGTGGGTTGTGATTTCAGGGCAGGATCCTACACGCAGCAGGGCCATGCCATCGGTGCGAGGCGGTGTCCAGCACAACTTCCTGGGCGTCAAGGCCGATCCCTCAGCGACTCCAAATAGGGGGACACTAAATAGGGAAAATAAGGACTTGGGGCTACGGGGACAATGGGTTTATTTTCCGGGGACCCCCATACTAGTGAATATGCTGGTAAATGAGAGCAAGGTGATGGGGGTGGGGGGCTGCGGCCAGTCTCTCGAGAGAAAGAGGACATCTGCCAGGGGCGGGGAGTGAGGTAGAGGCTGGTGGGTGTTCTGGATCTGAGGGGTATAGGGGATGAAGGAAAGGGGGCTGGGAGTATATTGCTCGATTGGTGGGCCAGGTAGTTCGTGGGGGGCGGGCTGAATGGTGGTCGTGCAGGTTACTTGAGGGTATGAGTGGAAGGAGGAAGATGGCGATGGCCATCTTGGATGGCCAAAGGCAAAGACAGGCCTGTGCATGATGATGAGCATGTCCATATGGCGAACATGGCTGACCCCATGGGAGGGGGAGGGATCAGAAAGCCCCCCATCGGGATAGTTACCTGGAGGGGACTTCAACAGACCAGTAAAAGGATCCCAAGTCCCCCCCCCCCCCCACCCCCCCCCCCCAAAGGAACACGGATCAGATGGAAGAGGTGAATCAGCCACCTGACAGAGAAGGAGTTCTCATCCTTCTCCCATGTCCTCAAGGCCTACTCCCGAATAAACTTCTTTGTGGTGGGGAAATCGGAGCTTCCAAAGGTTGTAGAGGCAGAATACTCAGAAATAGTTATCTCGGACCATATATCACACCACATGGATATGACGTTGGAGATAAGGCGGGCCCAGCGTCTCCATGGGGGCTGGACACGGCCCTCTTCGTCAACAAAGGCTTTTTGTGAAAGGATGGCACTAGATATCGAAAATACGTGAGCTGTAACCAGAATAGGGAGGCCCCCCCCTCCACATTTTGGGAGGTGGCCATCTTGAAGGCAGTGGTCGGAGGGGATATAATAGCGCACATAGGGATAGGGAGAAGAGAGCAACCAGACACCGGTTGATCAACTGCATACTGGAGGTTGATCGGCAATACTCCACGGTCCCGACCATGGAGCTCGCCGCAGGCAGGACAATATTACAAATGGAGTTCGAACTGATCTCAACCAGGAAAACCTGACACAGGGGACCTTCTACGAATATGGTGACAAGGCCAGCTGCCTGCTGGTCCACCACTTGAGGAAGCAAGTGATCACACTAGAGATTGCACAGATCAGAGATGAGGGGGGGGGACACGGTTGGTTACAACTCCAGTTGAGATCAGTGAAACCCTTACAGATTTCTACCGGGTTCTGTACACATCCAACAGCGGGATTAGTAATCCAGAGACCCAGGAGAATGATCTGGGGACCCAGGTGGTGGAATTTAAACTCAGTAAAATATCTAGAAATAAAAATCTATGAAACCATTGTCAATTATCGTAAAAACCCATCTGGTTCATTAGTGTCCTTTGGGGAAAGAGATCTGCCATCCTTACCTAGTCTGGCCTACATGTGACTCCATACCCACAGCAATGTGGTTGATTCTTAAATGCCCTATGAAATAGCCTAGCAGGTCACTCAGTTGTATTCAACCGCTACAAAAACACGAAAAAGGAATGAAACAGGTCGGACCACCCATCCTCGACCCAGGCACCAGAAACGACAATGGCAAACCCAGCCCTGTCAACCATGCAGTCTTCCTTACTAACATCTCACAAAATAATACTTTACAGACAATGTCCCAGACACGACTATCGCCATTCTTGGCTATGTCCTGTCTCATCGGCAAGATAGACCCAGCAGAGGTGGTGGCACGTTGGTAAACAGTCGGAAGGGAGTTGCCCTGGGAGTCCTCAACATCGACTCTGAACTCCATGGAGTCTTATGGCTTCAAGTTAAAGATGGGCAAGGAAACCTGCTGCTGATTACCACACCCTATCCACCATCAGCTGATGCATTAGTACTCCTCCATGTTGAACACCACTTGGAGGAAACACTGAGGGTGGCAAGGGCACAGAATATATTCTATGTGGGGAACTTCAATGTCCATCACCAAGAGTGGCTCGATAGTACCATCACAGGCCAAGCTGGCTGGGTCTTAAAGGATACAGCTGCTGGACCCGGACTGCAGCAGTTGGTGAGTGAACCAACAAGAGGGAAAAACATACTTAACCTCACTTTTACCAGCCTGCCTGCTACAGATCCACCTGTCCATGACCGTATTGGTGGACATGATGTTTACAGAGCCAGAGATAGGGGTAACCCCAGGTTAAAGAGGTGTGAATTGTCTCAAGCCAGGACAGTTGGTAGGATTTTGCAGGCCAGATGGTGGGGGATGAATGTAATACGACATGAATCTCAGGTCCCGGTTGAGGCTGCACTCGTGTGCGGAACTTGGTAAAAGCACCAGGAATTCTTCCACAGACCCCTAGAGACCAACAGCGAACCCAAGCAGACTACCAATGAACCGGAACAGCAGACCGAGAGATCTGCGGTGCGGCAACCGAAGAGGAAAGAGTTGAATTGGACCCCTCCGGAAGGCTGCTGCCCTAGACTCGACATGTATGCTCAAGCAGTCAGGAGTCGCGTCAATGCCAGATTCACCAGTCGCATTCACAAGACAGCCCCGAACATCACCCAAGCACAAGGCAATGCCATCCGCGCTCTCAAGACCAACGGCAGCATCGTCGTCAAACCAGCAGACAAAGGAGGGGCCACGGTCATACTGAACAGAACGGACTACTGCAAAGAAGTATACCGACAACTCAACAACCAGGAACACTACAGACAGTTACCCGCAGATCCGACCAAGGAACACATCCGCCAACTCAACCAACTGATCAAGACCTGGGATCCAGATCTTCGGAGCACCCTATGTGCTCTCATCCCACGTACTCCCCGCATTGGAGATCGCTACTGCCTCCCAAAAATACACAAGCCCAACACACCAGGCCGTCCTATCGTTTCAGGCAATGGAACCCTGTGTGAGAACCTCTCTGGCTACATCGAGGGCATCTTGAAACCCATCGTACAAGGTATGCCCAGCTTCTGTCGCGACACGACGGACTTCCGACAGAAACTCAGCACCCATTGACCAGTTGAACCAGAAACATTCCTCATCACAATGGACGTCTTGGCACTCTAGACCAGCATCCCCCATGACGACGGCATTGCTGCAACAGCCGCAGTACTCAACACCGACAACTGCCAATCTCCAGACGTAATTCTGCAACTCATCCGCTTCATTCTGGATCACAACGTCGTCACCTTCGACAACAAGTTCTTCATCCAGACGCACGGAACAGCCATGGGGACCAAATCCGCACCCCAATACGCCAACATCTTCATGCACAAGTTTGAACAAGACCTCCTCACCGTACAGGACCTTCAACCGACATAATACACTAGGTACATCAATGACATTTTTTTCCTTTGGACCCATGGTGAAGAATCACTGAAACGACTACACGATGACATCAATAAGTTCCATCCAACCATCAGACTCACCATGGAGTACTGTCCAAAATCAGTTGCATTCTTGGACACACTCGTCTCCATCAAGGACGGTCACCTCAGCACTTTGCTTTACCGCAAACCCACAGATAACCTCACAATGCTCCACTTCTCCAGCTTCCACCCTAAACACATTAAAGAAGCCATCCCCTATGGACAAGCTCTCCGTATACACAGGGTCTGCTCAGACGAGGAGGAACGTAACAGACATCTACAGACGTTAAAAGATGCCCTTGTACGAACGGGATATGGCGCTCGACTCATCGATCGACAGTTCCAACGTGCCACAGCAAATAACGCACCGACCTCCTCAGCAGACAAACACGGGACACAACCGACAGAATACCCTTCGTCGTCCAGTACTTTCCCGGAGCGGAGAAACTACGACATCTTCTTCACAGCCTTCAACACGTCATCGATGAAGATGAACATCTTGCCAAGGTCATCCCCACACCCCCACTACTTGCCTTCAAACAACCGCGCAACCTCAAACAAACCATTGTTTGCAGCAAACTACCCAGCCTTCAGAACAGTGACCACGACAATCTGCAAGACGTGCCAGATCATTGATATGGATACCACCATTACACGTGAGAACACCACCCACCAGGTACGAGGTACATACTCGTGCGACTTGGCCAATGCTGTCTACCTCATACGCTGCAGCAAAGGATGTCCCGAAGCGTGGTACATTGGCGAGACCATGCAGACGCTGTGACAACGAATGAACGGGCATCGCGCGACAATCACCAGGCAGGAATGTTCCCTTCCAGTCGGAGAACACTTCAGCAGTCAAGGGCATTCAGCCTCTGATCTCCGGGTAAGCGTTCTCCAAGGCGGCCTTCAGGACGCGCGACAACGCAGAATCATTGAGCAGAAGCTTATAGCCAAGTTCCGCACACATGAGTGCAGCCTCAACCGGGACCTGGGATTCATTTCGCACTACATTCATCCCCCACCATCTGGCCTGCGAAATCCTACCAACTGTCCTGGCTTGACACAATTCACACCTCTTTAACCTGGGGTTACCCCTATCTCTGGCTCTGTAAAGATTTGATCACCTGCTAATGCTCGCATTCAAAGCATTGTCTGGCATCTTTGAATCTGTCTATATATATGTTTCTGGAACATACCTCTTCATTCACCTGAGGAAGGAGCAGCGCTCCGAAAGCTAGTGATTCGAAACAAACCTGTTGGACTTTAACCTGGTGTTGTAAGACTTCTCACAGTATTCATAGAAGTGACCACCGCACAGTCTCGTCTTCACATTGAGGATTCTCTCTATCGTGTTGGAGTGCCAGTCGCCTTCCTCCCACTTTGTCAATTTACCACTGGCTGGAAAGGTACAAGATGCCCTGTCCATCCAGAAGCCAATTATGCCAGATCCTGGATTGAGACAATTCACACCTCTTTAACCTGGGGTTACCCCTATCTCTGTATCTATAAAGAATTAATTACCTGCAAATGTTCGCATTATAAGCATTGTCTTGCATCTTTGAATTTGTCTATATATGTTTCTGGAACATACCTCTTCATTCACCTGAGGAAGGAGCAGCGCTCCGAAAGCTAGTGTTTGAAACAAACCTGTTGGACTTTAACCTGGTGTTGTAAGACTTCTCACTCTGCTCACCTCAGTCCAACGCCGACATCTCCACTTCAACTCTTCCCTGCATTGCTTTATTGATCAGCCAACCATCGCTACCCTGTGTCAAAATTGGTGTGGTATAGCATTCCAGGATTCTCATCTTTGTGTTCATAGCTAATTTTCAGTTGAACACAATCATTTTCATTTTTTCAAATGCCCCCGAGGCCATTCCAATCCTTCATCTTATTTGCTGTCCAATATTAACATACTTCATGGGAACAAAATTCTTCTACCTATGTTAACTTTTCATTCTACATACATTCTGGTCTGACTTTCTTTTTGGACATTACCAGATATTTGGTGGGATTCCGGCTGTTCCTGCCAATGATGCTCACCCCCCTTCACTATGTGTTCCCCGGTGGCAGAGGGTGTGAACAACGGGAAACCACATGGACAGTGGTGGGATTGGATGACCCCGCAAGCGGCCAATGGCGGGCTGCCTCCGACACTGCAAAATATGCCATGGCGGGGCATATCCTGTCCATTTTGTTTTGTTACAGTTAGTATAAACCTTTTCATCCACTTTATTGGGCCACTATCGGCTGGCATTGCCCCTGTTCACTGCATAATTAACTGTTGAACTTTTATTCTTTGTTGAATATGTTTTTGGGTGCGTAATTCTATGCTTTCCTACAGCTTTACTCGTGGTGGCATTAACAAGACATCCATTTTGCCAAATGTGCCTTTTGGGTGAAATTTGGAAGGTAATTTGATGTGTCATTTGACTTGTCTCTGAGCCAAAGGAATTATTGTGTCTTAGCTTCATTAACATATCCCAATGCAGACAAAGACTGCAGTGAATGCTGTTAGCAAATAGCTTCCAAATGTCCTTCGGTAATTGGAGAGGGGATGCTCCACATGTTGGTCACATTACAATCTCACTAGATAACTGTAACTTTTAAGAATACATTTAAACTCCTCATAATTAACTGGAAAAATTGCACTACAAGATTTCACATTTGCACAAAAAATTTTACTACAAGAATTAAACAGCATCTACTACAAATTTAACACTATGGCCGGAATTTTCCCGTTTTGGACTAAGTCCCGTGGAGCGCTTCCCGCTGGGGAGGTCGGATGGTAAACATGCCAAATCTCCCAGCGCTGACCTCATTAATTATGCACTCGAGTGTTATACACCGTATTCCATGGCAGTGCAATGTTGCAAAGATGGCAACCAACACTGACCTACTATTAAAGTAAGAAGATGGACTTCCTGAAAATAAATATATATCTCCAGAAACATTCTGAGGCTGGAATATGAACCCTGTTGCTAACTTTGCCTTAGTTCACTTGCTCTGTTTTATCACCTTTGCTCTTGAGTCGCCAGGTATCTTTATGATACCGCCACGTGGTTCAAGTCCGAGTAATGATCAATAATCCAATACACCGATTAGTAAGATTTAAATCAAAGCACATTTATTATACACAGTAATCACTACTCATGCACAAATTTTACGTTTAAGCTACTTCTACAACTAACAGGCCTATACTTGACTTGGAACTGGCCCACCAGGTCAGGGAAACAAATGGCCTTTTGTTCGGGTTCTGAGCCTGCGGGATTCGAAGTTGGTACAGATTGATAGCTAGGAGCGCCTATCTCATAACGAGCATTGAAGTAAGACTTACAGTTTCGATCAGCTGCTGAAGAGTGAAGAGCTGGAGAAACAGTGGAGAAGAGAGCGATTTGAACTTGGGGCTCAATTCTTATAGTACCATGGGGCTTCCCACCTTTTGGGGCGGACCCTGTACCTGGTCCCAAGTGATTGGACTTTGTCCCAATCGCTTGGTTCGATTTTCTCCAATGCTGGAGCAGTTCCCTGATTGATGGGCGGTCTTGAGGTGCTCGTTCACCTCCTTTTGTGTAGGCTCCTGCTGGTGCCGAAGAGTCTGATTTTGCTTTGTGTGTCTAAATGTTGCTTATTGTTCCCGGGGATTGCTCATTAGTATGCAGATGGCTGGTGTTTTGTTATGCTGATGGTTGCTGGTATCGATCTTGTCTGGCCTTTCCAGAGGTAAATACATAGCCAAACTGCAGCTGCTCGTTTTTGTCTTGTTGGCTGACTTTCCCATCAGCCTTTGCCGTTCGCCATTTTGAATCGGGAGTTGGCCATTTTAAGTGGCTACAACCCCCTCCTTGTGATCCTAACGCAAAGCGTGAAGGATCACATAGCTATGTTGCTTTCCATTCCCTGACCTGGGTGGGGGGGCACTTCCTTCATGGCCTCTGCACTGACCATAGCTATGCAAAAAAATTTTAACTGACAATTCTAAGGGCGCTATGTCAAACAGGGCATGCATTACAAAACAATAAACTGGGAACCTCTAACTATTCTTAATACACTACACTTACTTAAACATTTCATTTTCCTAACTTCCTCAACCACACAATAAAATCATAGCAGTTTATACACAGTTTTCCTGGCTTGGCAGTCAAGCTCAGGATGAAAATGAAATGAAATGAAAATCACTTATTGTCACGAGTAGGCTTCAATGAAGTTACTGTGAAAAGCCCCTAGTCGCCACATTCCGGCGCCTGTTCGGGGAGGCTGGTACGGGAATTGAACAGTGCTGCTGGCCTGCTTTAAAAGCCAGCAATTTAGCCCAGTGAGCTAAACCAGCCCATACAATTTGCTCATGAACAGTTCTTTACATTTCTTTATTTACAATAAAACCGGAAATGAATGCTCTTTATTATAGATCGCGGGGTTTGGGGGTCTGGTCGTATCCGAAAATAGGGGATCTGATCCTATATACCGGGGTTCGAGCGTGGTAGGCTCTCCTTCTCCATTTCCTTAGACGCATAGCCTGCACGATGCAGCAGAGTATCGCTAATACCAGTAAGGTTTCTATTACATAGGACAGGGGGTACCAGGTTATAAACCTGGCACACCAAGATGATGTGGTGTCGCTGGTGACTGGGCTCTGGGTACTGCGGGGAAGTGAAACATTAACGGCTGGGGGGGCTTGAAGTCATGGGGTTTGCATTCATTCGCAACCAAATGTCCATAAAGATGATGATTCATATGAAGGAAGTCATCATGGCTCTTCTCTTTCCTTTTCTTCTCTTCTCCGGTCCTGGAGCTTCTGGAGTTCTGAGGAAACAAGCATAGTGTCTGTAACTATCTTTGTTTCATATCTCATACGATAGTCTGTCTGTCCTTTAGTGCCAATTACTCCCTTTATAATTGGCCACTATGTGTGACTCCCTCATTTTTTTTTCAAAAACCGGATTTTAGGACAAGACACACTTCCCAATAATGAACCAGTGCGAGCCGTCTCGCAGACTGCGCAATTTACCATCCAAATGTTTCAGGATGTAAATAGCATGTGGTTGGCAACCTAAGGGTTACCTGAAACAAAACAAAACTTTTTGAACTAAAATTTCCAAAATGAGGTGCGTATGGGCCGCGACGGGTAAGAGTTGGATGGAGTCCCCGGGTAGGACGGCTACCAATGCCGTGTCTCCCCTACCCGAGCGTAATTGACCAGAGGGGGTTTCCCAGGCAGGGCGGGTCCCAAGCCGTTTCTCCACTGCCTGAGCAACCGACAAGAACGGGCAAGAAATGTAGTCATCGTGGTGAGGCTGCCGTAGTGGTTCTCTCCTTCAAACCAGAAGGGCAGTTACGAACGGGCGTCTGGTACCTTAAGTCTCTGCAGACAAGGTAGTTCCTCTGAACTAGTGTCTGGCCAATAGCAAATCTCTGTGGGCAAGTCCGCAGAGGTTTTGGCCGAAAAGGCGTGGGGTCATGAAGAAAAAAAAAACATTTCCTGTCTGACATACAACATTTAATAAACTTCCAAACAACATAAACCATGCTGCAGGTTCCATCAGAAAGGACACCACTTCTCCCAAGCGGTTCCTTTTAAAACATCATCTGGACACCTCAGTTTTCGGTTGCGAACAGGGTCGCAAAGGTGTTCTCGGTTTGGGAGTCAGACCCAAGGTCGTCATCCTCTCCCAGGTGCCAAACTCTTGAATGTATCATGGCAGAAAGGGCTGCATGGTGTGAGGTGGGGTCGCTCTCGTCGTTGCGGACGAGTCGGAACGAGTTATCTCAGTGCCAATAGTTGGTGTCTAGCTGTGTCGGTGGTCGGTGGTGGGGTTTATTTAGGAAAGTGATCATGAAGGGATCACTCGGATCGTAGTCGGAATCGCTGGGTGTGGGTCCTGTTGCATGGGGATAGTAGGGAGGCGTGCTGTGGCTGTCGTCCAAGTCACAGTCACTGTCTCTGCTGCTGCAGTCTGTGGGCGTTCCGGGGCGGAGTGTATATTTCGGGGGTGGAGCCGAGGTCAAGTCCGCGGTTGGGCTGGACGTGTTGGGGGATGGTAGGGTTACGTTGGCTGTGGACGGGGTGTGGTGTGCTGCGTTGAGCATGACGTGGTGTGCGTGGTTCGACTGTGTTCCATATGCCTTCAGCTGGTTGATATGGAACCACGCAGTCTTACCATTGGGATACTTTATTTTATATACGGAGGGGCTTACTTTATCAGCAATGGAGTACGGACCCGAGTATTTTGGTGACAGGAATGTGCTGGGGTTATATACAGAGAGCATAACTTGCTGTCCTATACTGTACTCAGTCGCATGCACTGTCTTGTCGAAACAAGCCTTGCTCTGTTTCTATCTGGTGCCCAATTTTACTGCGGCTGCTAGCTGAGCCGTTTTAACATTTTCAACTAATTGCTGTACTGCTTTCTTGTGTGTGAGGGCCGTCACTTCGGGGCTGGTCAAGTCTAAACCTAATAAATATTCTGTGCCTTTCATGGGGCGTCCGGTCATGAGGGTGTGTGGGGTGTAACCTGTGGAAGTAGAAATTGTGTTATGCAAAAACATCAGCGCAAAAGGGAGGACTGAATCCCAAGTGGTGTTGTTCTGCTGGACCATTTTTCTGAGGGTGGATTTTAGGGTCCGATTCATGCACTCCACGATACCACTCGACTGTGGGTGGTATGCTATGTGGAATTTTTGGGTGATGCCAAATATCGTGAGGACGTTCTGCATGACACGTCCCGTAAAATGGGAGCCTTGGTCGGATTGGTAAAGATGTGGTGGGTCAAAATCTTGGCTGTGGTTTTTGCCGTGTTTGTGCGGGCTGGGAATGCTTGCACCCATTTCGTAAATGTGTCAATTACCACAAGTACATATTCATAGCCATTACTGCAAGGGGCAATGGTCCTATAAAATCAATCTGGAGGTTAGTCCAGGGGCCGTTAACGGGTCGGGTGTGGCTGAGTTGAGCCTTTTTGGCATATCTGTCCGGATTATTCTGGGCGCAGATAAGACAATTCTCGATGTAATGGTTTACATCTTCCTTTAATTTCGGCCACCAACAAAGCTGCTTGAGATGGGCTGTAGTGGGATCGATTCCCTGATGTCCATGACCGTCATGGAACAAACAAATCAGTTGATTCCTGTCCTGTTCAGGAACCACATAAAGGGTGTCTTTTAACACCACAACGTCATGTGTGGTCAGTGCATTTTTAAACCTCTCATAGGGTGTTGGATATTTTCCTTTTACAATCTCCCTGAGATTGCTGTCCTGCTTCTGGGCCTCCACTAGATCCTCGATCGTTGTCTGTGAGACCTGAACTGCACTCACTTGTGCGCTTTCGGGGGGTGTCCAAAAATATCCATGTCTGGCACCTGCTTTGGCCAGTGCGTCGGCTTTCACATTTCCGGGGGGGAGGAACGATGGTGACTACGAACCTTGACTATCACAAAAGTCCGGTTCTGTGCTCGGTCTAAATGTGACGGAGCAATGGGGCTGAGGGAGGGGTTTTCCGTCTGCGGAAACAAATCCTCTTGCTTTCCACAGGGGCAGAAATTCCGTGAGGCTGTTGCAGACATAGAGGCTGTCTGAGTATATGTCTGCTGGGCTGGGGAAGGAATCTGGGTGTTCCACTATATATGCGATGGCCGCAAGTTCTGCTGCCTGCGCGCCTATGTGGCCTGGAAGTTTTAACGATATTTCCTGAAGGGCGCGTCCCTGCGCGTCCTCGACATAGACTGTGGAAGATCCATCCACCTAGATCTTTATGGGCTCACACGTGTCCGTGTGCTGGACGCTCTGGGTTGAATTACCCATCTTCCTGGGGGGTGTTTTAGCGATAAAGGGGCCTGTGTTGTGGTGTGGTGAGAAAATCTCACATTCATGGGGGGTTCCGGGGTACTGTAAGTTGTCGGCTAAATAGGTGTGCGTCTTTGTCCTTTTAACAGTGATGACCCGTCGCTGCGAGAGAAGGGTCCATCTCGCTGCTCTAATCTGGCTTACTGTACCGTCCTTGAGTCGTCCGTCCAGTAAAAGTTGGGTGGGGGTGTGTTCGGTGAGAATTGTGATGGGGTTCAGTTCGGTAATATATGAAAAATACTGCACTGCCCAAAATACTGCGAGCAGGTGCCTCTCACAGGCTGAAAATCCCTGCTCCACAGCATCTAAAATTCTGGAGGCGTAAGCTACGGGCCTTAACTGGTCGTGCCGTTCCTGGAGGAGTGAGGATTCTTTGCTGCCAGTCCGGATGAAATGATCAGTCGAACACCTCGTTACTTTAACATATATTTATTTCTCGGCCAGGGCTAAGACCACTGTATCTCTTGAGAGTTACAAGAGCAAGCCAAAATCAATACATCTAACAGCAGTTCTTATACAGTTTTTGGTTCATTGCTGAGGGCAGCCCCCTCGCATTTCTATCTGTGCTTTCAGCTCAATTATAATTCAGCCCCCTCAATTATAATTATCTTTAAGCCTAGTGCACCCATTCCCCAGGCCGTTACTGCAATTTGTCTGGTACAAAAACAAGTGATTACAGCTTGCTACCAAAAGCCTGTAAAAGCCTGTCTTGACATTTCTTCACACAAAGCTTTATTTAACATTTTGTTTTTCCCATAAAGTTCCAATCCATCTTGAGCCAAACTCTCATTCCCCCCTTTTATCATTTCATGATAACTTCTAATCCATAGTCAATCGTCTCAGTCTCTCCCATTCTATTTGCATTTCTATCATTTCCTCATATTCCTCTGCACTTTCTTTCACATCCATTAACTCTTCAAAGCGCACTTCATGTTGCTGCATTAACTGTTGAGAAATTACTGCTGCACTGACACTTTTACACAAGCATTTCATTAGGAAGCTAAGCATAATTATTACAAGTATTACAACTACCAGGATTATCGATCCATGCACCAGGTAAGACCCCCATGATCCGGCAAACAACCAATCTAACCACCCATCTCTTGACATTTCATGCAGTTTCTTAACCTCTTTGCGGATATGATCCACGAGGTGGGTGATGTTCTCCAAACTATCGGGGATGTAGGTGCAACATTCCGAACCTATCATGGTACAAGTCCCACCTTTGTTCGCAAGGAGGTAATCGAGGGCCATTCGGTTTTGTAGGGCTATTTATATCGGTTCTTATTGCCACCATTTCATTATTTATCTCAGTCAATGCTTCAGTGGTGTCGTTTGCTACCTCTTCCAGGATTTTTGCTATCTTCCTTATTTCCTTTATTGCAAGAGCTACCCCGATAGGGGGAAGCAGGATCCCAAAGTATCGTTGCGTTTTGGTTATTTCTCTCTTTTGTCGCTTCATCATTTAGTAATGGTCGCCTAAATTGGCGAGGTGGTGTATAAAGGGGACTACATACCCCAGATAACAGGATCCCGTCCAATTCTCTGGCAGCCAGGGATATGCCTTGTGGCCACAAATAAAGTACGTCCCATTGTATGAAGTGAGTTTGTCCACATCAAACCCTTGGGCCATCAGGGAGTACTTGAAGGTACCTGTCCCGTTTGAGTATGGGACGTCCAGTGTGCACCCATAAAACTGAGGAGACGTATATACGGGATAGATCTCGGATATATTGGCCACCACAAATCTGTGCTCGCATTGACTAGCACCTACAAATATCCCTTTAACCACATTCCTTACCAAACATATTATTCCCAGTGGTTTTCCCATGTTGGTGGTATTAGTGAGGGTAAGAAACGGAGGCTGGTGGGATTTGTTATAACTTGGCTGGTACCACATCTCAAAGGTGTTCATTGGATAGCCCCCCTCTTTCCAAGGTCTTGGGGATATGGGGAGAAACGATAAACTAGAAGCTGCCCCGCCGTCTGGGTGTCTTACCATAGATGCAATTCTTACAGTCCTGGGGGATTGACGAGTACCATTCTGGTAAATATACCATTCTACTGTTTCTGACAGGTTAAGCGGAACAGGTCTGAGGGGGATCCCTCCCTTAGCATGGGTCGGGATATGTGTACATACCCAGCAACCAGAAACATTCACATCCTTTGTCTACAGATATGACATATACAGATACGTGTTTACATGTAATCCCCTTTTTGGCCAACGCATCCCAAGGGTAAAGTCTTTTTTTCTTTTTTTTTTCTTTTTTTTTCTTTCTGCAGCTATAGTCCCATTTACAGTTGACCTGATGACAGGGTAGGTTGCCCTTCGTCACTCCACTGATGAGTATGGTCCGATTGCATCGTTGTACGTAGGCCGAACATCCGTCCGCAGGGGTCGCGTTCCAAGGTCCTTCTCCTGGGCCTTGACTGGTGCACTGTAATGTGTCTCCTCGACAGAGGTGATGAGTCCATCTTCCCTTGGGGCCACAGGTTCTTCGCTTGGCCCCTCCTCCAGTTTCCAAAAGTCCCAGCAGGGTTACAATAATAAGCGCGGCCTTCATCCCGTGAATGATGCTGAAGTTATTACCTAGGGCTCGAAACAGAGGGTTATTTTCTATTGCATTTTCACAACCTTACAATGGTGGATGTGGATCCAGGCATTTCTGCCTTCCACT